>NW_006769244.1:272237-334502 GCF_000442215.2 Lipotes vexillifer
CCTGCCGTTTGAGGCGCCGGCAGGAGGAGGGATCGGGAGGACACCTCAGGCCTGGACACTCGGACCAACTGGCACCGGCAACCCCGCCCTCTCCGCCCACAGAGCGTGCGCCGAGGCTGGAGTCCCGCCCCGGCCCGGCCCGTCGCCAGCCAATCCTCACTCAAGAAGGGACGCCTGCGCATTAGCCACACGACGCCCCAATCGTCCTACCTCAAACCCTCGGGATCCACCTTTTGCCACAACAAAAGGGCACTGGCATCCAATCAGGGTTGAGGTCTCTGTGGGCGGGTCCGGGAAGAGCAACAGCCAATGACAGTACAGAAGCTAAGCTGAGCTTGCGAAAGCCAGTCCGAGCGAGGCAGCTCCTCTGTCTCAGCCGGTCCGTGAAAATGGGGTGAAGAAATCCAGTGTGGAGAATTCTGACAGCTGTCAGGAAGGAGGTTGGTAAAACCTGGAGGTTGGTAAAACCTAACACTGGGCGAGAGAGAAATTCAAATTCAAGAAAAGGACGTGTGTGGACATAACAGAGAAAGTACCCTGGTTCTTCAGTTCTAAAAGCAGACTTTTCCATATTTTTAATTTCCCAAATCGGAAATCTCTTAAGTGTACGTCTAACGGACTGTTCCTCTCCGCATCTTCCCCAAACTATCATAAAATCCATAGTGCGCCGGACCATGTAGTAATATTTCAGAATTGAGAAAATACCTTAATACTACTTTAGTGTATAGCACTTTTGCTCGCTTTATCCCATTTGATCCTCACAGCAACCCACAGAAAGAAGCTTAAGTGTAAATAAATTTCCTGCTCAAGGTCATAGACGCAGTGTGAAATGCTGTGTGCCAGGCTTTGGGATGTAATGTAATCAGGCTGGGTACCATTCACAGGTACCTAGCACTTGACACAAAGCAGCATGCTGGCTTTGAATATTTGTTATTGTTTTGGCTTTGGCACATTCTCCTGAGTTGTAGAAGTAAGGCATATGTCTACCTGTCTCTTGACTTTTTACTTCTAGCACAGTTTGCCAACATAGAGCCTTACTTTTTTTAAGGAATAGATAAGAATTTTTTCCGTTCAGTGTTTGAGATCTATACATTTGACTAGAACTAAGATACACACTATGAGGAAAATTTACTAGAATGCAATGCAGGAGCTAAATACATGAGAAATAAGAAAGATTGAACATAAATCTAACAGGAGTGTCAAAAAGAGAGACTAGAGAGAATGGATGTGGTCAGTATTTAAAGAGTAATACCTAAGAATTTTTCAGGGTTGTGGAATATTTGAATTAGATTCAAGAAGCACTTATTCTTGAGCAGGATTAAAATAAGGAATTCTATACCTGGACACATTGTGGTGAAACTGCAGAACACCAAAGACTAAGAGAACTATTAAATGCAGATTTTTTTTCCTAGAAGAACAGGTTTTTTGGGGGTTGTTTTTTCCTGTTAGTTTTAAATGGGGTAAAATGTACATAAAAGACTTACCATTTAAATAACCATTTTAAAGTGTGCAGTTCAGTAGTGTTAGGTATATTCTCATTGTTTTGCAGCCAATCCCCAGAACTCTTTTCATCTTGCAGAACTGAAATTTTATACCCATTAAACAACTCCCTGTTCACCTCTACTGCCAGTCCCTGGCAACCACAACACTTTCTGCTCTATCAATTTGACTATTTGAGGCACCTCATGTAAGTGGAATCATACAGTATTTGTCTTTTGTGACTAACTTAGCATAACATCCTCAAGGTTCATCCGTGTTGTAGCATGTGTTAGAATTTCTTCTTATTTAAGGCTGAATATTATTCCATTGTAAGTATATACCACATTTGGTTTATCTATTCATCCTTCAGTGGACACTTGAGTTGCGTTTAGCTATTATGAATGCAGCTGTGAACGTGATATGTGCAAATATCTCTGTGAGACTGCTTTCAGTTCTTTTGGGTATATATCCAGAATTGGAATTGCTAGATCATATGGTAATTCTGTTTTAAAAGCAACTTTTAAAAATGTGATATTAACACAAGAATAGACAAAAAGAAAGTTGGAAAAGCAAGTTCCTGTACCTGGAAGTTGGTATAAAATAAAGGTGTCTGGTAAGGAAGAAATGTTGGTAAGGTTGTGGGAAAAACTATTACTCATTATTCTTGGTAGTAAAATTGGCACAGTAACTTTGTTAATTGGCTATATAAAAGACAAATTATGGTGGTTTTAGTGAAATTGGCTATTCATATAAAAATATGAAATTAGATCCTGATCTCACACCAAAAATAAAATTCCAAATGAAGTAAATGTGAAATGTGAAAATACTCTAAACTTTTAGGAAAACACAGATGTCTTTATGACACCACTGTAGAGAAGGATTTGTTAAACCAGACAAAACAGTGTCCTTCCTTAGGAAAAGATTTTAAATTTTGATTGTTTTACACATAGATGAGAAGACATTTTAAATCAAGTTAAAAGCAAGCCACAGACTGAAATAATATAGTAAAGCTCTGAAAATGTAAAGAATTCTGACAAAGATAAAAAAAAATATTCAAATAACATAAACAGGCAACTCACAAAAGAGGAAAACTGAGTGGTCAGAAAGATTTTTTTTTAATGTTTACCTTCACTAGTAATCAGGGGGATTGATATTAAAACAAGATAAAGGGGTCAGTTCATTAAGAAGATGCAAAATCGTAACAGTGCTACAAAGTGGCACTGAAGCAAAAACTGATAGAACTGAAATAAGAAACTAGCCTACAACAATAGTCGGGAAGTTCATCACTCCCCCCTCTGTAATTTGTAAAACAAGAATACAGAAAATCTGTAAGGATAAAGAACCCAGGACCCAAGCTTGCCTTCACATTTGAATCACCTAAGAATCTCCTAATAACTCCAACGAACAGACTACATCCCAGACTTATTAAATTATGGTCTCTAGGGTGGGATACTGACATGAATATTTTTGGAATTTACAAAAGTGATTTCAACAGAGTGCAGGCAAATTTGGGAACTGTTGATATAAAAGACCAGAATAAAAAATTCTATCAACATATTTGACCCATTTGACATTTATAGAACATTCCACCCAATAACTAGAGAACTTGTCTTCTTTTCAAATGCACATGGAATATTCACCAAAATGGACCATATTCTATCATAAAACAACCTCAACAAATTTTAAATGATTGTAGTCATAACAAAATATTTTCTCTGCCCACAAAGGAATTAAACTAGAAATCAGTAACAAAAAGATATTTGTAGAAAACCAAGTAGTTGGAAATTAAACTACATGCTTCTAAAGACACTATGGGTCACAAGAGAAGTCACAAGAGAAATTAGAAAATATTTTCAATAAATGTAAACATGTCAAAATTTGTGGGATGCAGTGAAGCAGTGCTTAGAGAAATTTCTTTACCATTAAATGCTTATATGAGAAAACCACCTATGAAATAGTCTTGCAAAGAAAGTTTTTTTTTTTTTTTTTTTTTTTAATGCAGCCTGACCCAATCAAGTCCATAAACTAGAAATTTAACAGGAAATACAGAGGACAGAGAAATATGTTAAGTCTACCATCTGGATAAGCTTAGCGAAATCTGACAATGGAACAAAACAACAGGACAAGAACAAATAACAAGAAGCAAAGCCCTTTCTTTAACAAATAAATCGCACTGGAAGAAAAAAGAATGGAAAGAAGACTTGTAGATAAAAAGACACTTAAAATACATTTTAAAAAACAGAGCCAAAAAACCTATGGTTTATTTTGAATGCACCCTTGGATGATAAAACTATTTTTAAAATGCAAGAAAATGATTACTATAAGTAGGATACGGTAATTCTAGAGCATTCAACTTTTTAAAATTTCAGAATCAAACATATATCTTGCTAGAGAATTTAAACTTAAAGGAAGTCTTTAGACAAGCTATCTGAAGAAGATAACACACAAAAAGGTAACCATAATATTAGAAGAAGCATATCATTCACAAAATGTTGCAAATTGGATAAAACAGTGTTGCTGATAGTTATGTCCTTCAATGAATAGAAAAAAATTCTTGAAATGGCAAAAAGGTGACAAAAAAGAAAAGTACACCCAAGTGATTATAAAAAGGGAGTAGAAACCTTGGCAAACTAGTCACGAAGTGAACATTCCTTAAATTATTTACTTACATGGTGTTTCATATTTGCGTTACATTTTTCAATAAAAAATCATTTAAAAATAGCCACAAAATTCCCTTCTGAATAAGGAAAACATTCAAGTACAAATAGGAACCATTGAAATTGTATAGAAATATTTGATTATAAGATTGATATTCATGTGATCTGGAAGGTGCATATATTATAAACCATCTAAATAAAAGCACAAATTAAAATATTCTTCATAGAGAATGGGGAACTCCAAATGGAAAACTATTGTTACAAGACAAAGTTATGTGAGGAAGAAATAATAAAAAAATAGAGAACCTCCAAGGTTGTTTTGATGTTCTAGTCTGATATACTCTCATCAAGCACATAAAAACTTTGAACTTGCTTGCAGTAATTAGAGGAATCTAAACATACTGTGGATATTTTTAAGTGAAATATGCTAAATGGAGGCATTTTGATAACTTTCAAGTGTAACCAGGTGTGTTCCCTCCTACTTTACACTCATTAATTTGCAAAATGTGTTTCAGCTCATTCCTAAAAAAGAACTCACATTTTCCTTTTTACTTATTTTTTTTCCCTTGAAAGGTTATTGAATTCATTGGAGAATGAATGTTGTCCTGAATTTGGTGAGTAAAGAATATTTTCTGCTTGTGGAAACTTGATTTCAAGACTAGACTTAATAGTATGCTCTACTGCTATTTGGAAATTAAGTTGTTTTTGTATACTTTTCTGAAGATTATAATTTCCTGATAATAACCAAATTAGTTGGCTAATTTGAACAGAATCATTTTCATTCATCTGTTCAATAGAGAAAATGTAAGAAATTACCAGTGTATTTTTAGTGCTTCTCAGATGAAAATTCAGAAGGATTTCAGGGTTTCCACGGAATCAAGCTTTGAACTTCTTGACAAAAATGAAAATAGTAAGGAATGATTCTGTGCAGTCTTGATGCTTATTTTTCTCTAGACAAAGTATTGTCTAATCAGTGTTTCCCAAAGATTGATGCTTATAGCTCTGGTTGAACATGACGAATAGTTACATATTTTATCATAATAGAAAAATATGAATAATACAACTAACCCTCAGTTTGCAGATGTTGTTGTTTAGAACAAAGCTAAGTTCAAAAGTGATGTTAATTAAATGGTTAATTTAATACGGCAAAAATTGCAATGTTGGTATGCAAATGTCTGGTTTGGAAAACCCTGGTCTGTCAACAGTGCAGTAAACATTGGTTTGAAGAAGAGGAAACCTGGGTTCCAGTTCTGGCTCACCCTATATGTGTTCATTCAATTCTTCATATATTTCCTAGTTTAAAAGTTACCTTAGTGTTCCTTAGAGCTAGATGCTGTAGCATATTCAGATATTTGAAATTGACTGTAAGGTTATGGGGGAATGAATCACTTTACCATAGACCCCTGTTTCCTCAAATGAGGGATTGGGATAAAGTTAATTCTGCCTCTCTAATATTGTATAAAATAACTGAGGAATTTATCAAGTAACACTACCAGTGAGTTATAGCAGTTGGTTCCTCATATTTAAGAGTCACCCTTTGATGCTTTGGTTGTGTCTGACAGTCCAGCCCTTAGCACCGTACCTGCCATAAGATCTGAGAGCTTTCCTGAGTTAGTTATCGTTGAACCACTCCATTTTAGCTTTTGTGATTTGGGGTTTCTGTGATTCTCTACACATGAATCTACCACTATCAATCGTTTCAGCTGAGTACCTGTTCCACTAAATTTTTATAAAATAATGTGCTTTAAAATCAAGACTAATCATTGGGCTCTTGGAGCATAAAGGGGATTCTGTTTTAATAAGACAAAGTGATTCTTTGAAGGGCCTAGGAGTCAGGGTTGCAAGAAAATAACATTTCATAAAAAGAATGCACATGAGTTGCTAGCAAGTCTCTAAAATGCTGGGCTGTGGATGGATTTTCTTACTTTTGATACATAAACGTAATCCTCATAGTTTTCTGTTTCCCTGGTAACTGTTTACACTAAATAATCAACTTGGGAGAGTTCCTCTGTCAGGCTGTGTCAGGATTTGGGATTTTACACAGCTCGCAAACTTACAAGTTAGCCTACTATGAGTTCGTGAATGCTGGGAGAAGACATGAGATGCCTGCGTCAGAGTCCAAGGACTCTGTTACTCACAGCGGCGTGAACTTCATGCTGGTTTGCTTCTGTTTCCCATTTCTCCCAAGCCCCCCATAGATGCCTGCACACGCAGAGGGTTATTGTACAGGGAGGAACGCTGAGCTCAGGGAAGCTATTGCTTTTACGGCAAGTGGAAGCAAGCTTGCTCTTCAACCAGGGGAAGGCATTACTTCATCCCTTAGAGTTGCTCTCTGCAAACACACCCTCAGAAACGGCCTGAATAAAGGTCGGGCAGGTCCTTGTGCTCTTGGCAAACCAGCAAGAACATGCAGTGACACTCAGGGCCCATGGTAGACTGCCCCTCCCCCAAACCTCTAACCTCTTTAGTTTGTGACAAATTCCTATTTTCCTCCTTCCTTATACAATTATCTCGAGGGAAATAGGACAAAATGTCTCATAAAGTGTTGGTGGGATGCCTATCAGTCAAAAAGGAAGAAAACTACACTAGCTGGCTTTGAAGAAACATTAGTATTGATAGAAGTCAATGGCATAATCATAGTAAATACATTTTTAAATAAATCATCATATTTTGTAACATTCCCCCTACCCTTTCTTTTTCGCTATTCCAGCAGACTTTGCAACAATAAGAAGGAAGGACAAGGCTGTCTGTAGTTTGTTTGAAAACAAACGGTTAAAATTAATAATTGCCAGGATAATTAGTAACACACATCACAGCAAAAGCAGATCAAGGCTTCCCCAACTTGAAGCAGAGATCCAGCCAGGCTCCCTTTCTTTTTCTTTGCTAATGAGGGCAGAAAACAAGAGAACACCTAGCTGCTAAGGAATAGGGGCTTTGCCCATCCTGCTCAGATATGGCCTCTGTGTCTGGTCTAAACGCTGATGACAGCTGATTTAAACAGTTCAAGTCCCCTTAAAGCTGTAGAAGAAATAACTCCTCAAGTTATGGAAAGAGCCCAGGACTCCTTGCTACTCATCCTTGATGGTAGAATTGTGAGTTCTGGAGTTTGAAGTAGGTTTCCTTTATGCACAACATGAAGCAAGTTATAAGTAAATAGAATGTAATTTTTCATTTGGGGAGAAAATTGATATGCCCTTCAGAGGCATCCTGGAGTCCATCCTTCTTACAGAAGTTTCTTCAGAGGTGATCTCTATAGATCTTTATATTTCAGGGCATTAATTTCACTTAGAGCATTGTTTCTCCCACTTAAAAAGTTTTATGTCAAAATATGTTTTAGTATATTTTCTAACAAGCATCATTGGCCACAACCCAACTCAGCATTTTAACATTTTCTGGTATGTATCTCTGTGGTTTAGTTTTGGATTTGATGTCAAAGGTGTATAGTCTACTCTTAATATCACCTCAGAAAAGTATCATCAGCTTAAAAAAGCCACTGGTTTTGCCATGCTGCAAGTGACCACCTGCAGACATGGGAATTTAGAGTGCTTGGTGGTCTGTGAGTACTGAGAGTATCGGAAGAGAAACCCTCCTATACCCGATTCCTTAAATCCCTTGAAGAAGAACGATCTTCATGAATGCAGCCCAATTGCCAGGAAAGTGTCTACATGTGTGTCTGTAAATACTGGTTGAATGAGTGAATGAATGAATTTTCTGCTTTGGGTCCTTCCTTTTTCTGTCTCATGAAAAGCAGACATATCTGTGCTGCATTAGAGGATGACACAGTAGCTCCACAGTGTCTTTTCACTTCAGAGCTCACATGACTTTCTATCAAATTATCTCACTGCCCCTTAACACATCCCAGTGAGAGGGCAGCAAAGCCAAAGAAGTCATTTTCCTTATGGTCCAAGTGGTGGTTCTTCACACTTACAGAACATTAGGCACACATGAACCATCACCTAGAGTGACAACTGATGTCACCTCATCATAACTTATGTCTCTGGCAGCTGTCGGGAGATACTCAGAATACACTAAAAGACACCATGAACAACATTTAGGGGCCAGAGAGAGGGAACTGCTAGTGACTTGATGGCATATGTTCTCATTGAGATGGTACGCTAGTGACCTCTAGTGGCAAAATTGATTCAAGATCAGTTTCTATTGATAATTCACCACAAAAGATTTTTCTTATATCAATCCTGTGTTTTCCATTCATGTTTTCTACTCGTAGAATGACCTTAGTTATGCACAATGACTTATTTGTAGCTGTTCATATCCAAACATTATTTTCTCATTTCATAGAATCAACTTTTGAGCTGAAAGAGCTCCCGAAAGGATTTGTTGGTTTTATTTCATTATGTGTGGAAAATGAGACCCAGAGAAACAAAACGACTTGCCTGCAGTCTCACCTCAGGGGTGGAACTAAAAGTCTAATAAGTCTAAGGCTCTTTTCAAACTTCAGATGACTGCAGCCCAGCTGACATCTGACTGCAATGGCATCAGGGATTCCCAAGGGAAAACTGCCCCGCTAAACCCCCTGAATCACTGAGCAACAGAACAGTGAGCAAACAAAACGGTTGTTGCCTTACAACACTAAGTTTTGGGGTATGTTATACATCAAGAATAATCAAAACAAAGAATTTATTTAGGAAATTTCTCTGATTCTATACAAAATAATGAAAAATACAAAATAATATATACCTCTCAGGTACTCATTAATCTTCTATTAATAGTCAAAAACATCAGCTATAATAAATCAAAGAGCTCTCAGTCCAAGTGAATACATATTCTAACTGATAGAAATATAAGTTCTCCTTCTTCCACTAAACTACCTATTTTAAAGATATTTACATTTTGAAACTATGGACCCAGAAGAGGATATACGTGTTCTGCACCCTATAAAAATCAATGAGTCAGTCTCAGTCAAAAAGTATCATTGGAACTCCTAATGTGTTGCTCACTTAAGAGAATACAGAAATCTCTCAAAGAATTTATAATCTAGTTGGTAAAACATATCAAACCCACATTAGCTAGAACAACTGTAAAGCAGGGTGGTGCTAAGTATGACAACTTTGGAGAGAAGAGAGAGAGTGGGGCTGGATTAGGAACACATCTGGGGTAGGGACATGATGGAGAGACCTTCTGACTAGTAGACTTGATATTCTTCCAACTGCCATTATTATGAGAGTTGGCAGTGCTGCTCCCTTCATTTCTTTCTGTACCTCCAATACCTGGCCATAACAGGGATGCAATATAAACATAGTGAATGAATGGCTGAATGATACGTGTTTGGAAGTAGTAGGAAGTAAGTTGGAAAAAATTAATAAATGAAAGAGTGAATGAATGAATCCGCTGAGGAAGACATGGAAAGCCAAGCAGGAATCTGATCCAGTGGATTCCTAAGGTGGTGAGAGACATGTTTTCTAGAAAGATATATGGAGAGCTAAGTATCCAGAGTGAATGGGTAGGAAGACACTACAGGAGGAGGCGTATATAATAACAACAGTAATAGCTAACATTTACTGAGTTGTAACTATCTGTAAGGTGCTGTACTGAGCACTGAACATAAAATAATTCATTCAATCCTTACCATAATCCTATAAGGTAGGTACTATGATTATCTTTACTTTGCACATGAGAAAACTGATATTCCTAGAGGCTAGGTTATACGACTCTATGACTGTTATAAAATTCAGTCGTGAGTGGTAGAGGCAGTGGAAAAGGAGACGAAGGGATATTACCATAAACATTTTAAAGAAAGTAGAAGCAGGATGTGTTAACAGATTAATCAACTATGGAAAATAAAAGTGAAGGAAGGGTCCAAGATGACCATGATTTTTAGTCTCGAGTTCTAGGAAAATGATAGTACCATGTTGCAACTCTGACACCTGGGTGGGTTACCCTATCAGACTCCAGCCCTTTTTCACCCAAGGTTCTGAGAGAGAACTAAGCCCACCTAAGGTATTCATTGCATGAAATAAAATCAATTCTCCCCTTGCATCTAGAAAGGTACTTCTTATGTGTCATCCCTGGGAGAATTGAGAAAGTCGTCACCCAGATCCTTTTCCATGTTCCAAGGTTCTTTTGAGGAAGCCTGGTTGAGAAAGGCTATCATTGTTTAGCAGAAGACTTACTTTTGAAAACTGTATTATTTAGCCTGTTCACCCTTGTCCTTCCCTTAGAAAACAACCTCAAACTGTATAACTTTGACTAAGAAAGTCCTGGTTCCAAAGTTCTAACTTAGAGCAAATTCCTAGCTCTGAGCTGCAGCCTATTTGATGGCCAAATCCACTGAATTTAATTCTTCTTGAACTTAATAGCTTGAACTGTTAGTTGTTTTGTTTGTTTTGCTTTGGTTTTTCTATATGTTTTCCTTACAAAGAATTTTCTTGGAAAGATTTTCTCCTTCCACAGTAACTTTGCCTTCTTAAAATGGTGACTCCAGGACCTAGACTTTGTAGGTTGGTGACACTATACCACTGTGTAGAGAGCCCAGAATCTCCCAGACTCTATAGTTCTTTCCTGAAGCACTGAGTGCTTCTCTCACCACTTGGGTTTGATGTGGTTTCCCTGCCTTGTAATCCGCTGAGGTTGGGAAGGGCTTACCTCATGGTGACATTTCACTGGAAGAGTCCTATGTGTTGACCAGAACATCTGTAAACCCCTTTAGGTCAGTCACCAAGCTGATGGAAAAAGGTTTCTAAAGCCTCCTAACCATAAGTCGTTCACCTTTTATATCTTTAAATACATGAAACTTATGGAATTTTCGGGAAGGGATTATTAGGACTGAGGTGGTGACAGAAAAAGAAAATGAATTGCTGTTTCAGGTGGAACAGTAAAGAACTGTGGTGGATTTTAGCTAACTACAACCCAAAGTTTATATTTTGAGCTTAGTTTTTGCATATTAGCAGTGACAATTTTACAAACTTCAAAAATCATTTGTTTAGTCAAGGGTATTAGTTGTAGAGAATTTTCCCTTGTACATCACAAGTATTTTTACTATATTTATAATATATGTAACATATATTCCCCATTTACCAGGTGCCCCACAGTTTTACAAGAACTATTTTATTTAATTCCTACAAAATGTTTAGAAGGTAGGTACTTGGTATCCCCATGCTATGGAAGAGGAAACTAAAGCTTAGAGAGGTTAAATAACTTGCCCAGTGTTACCACAGTTTGCTGAGCCAGGACTTGATTTCAGGGACTTCAACTGCAGAGCTTGGAAACTTAATTGTTACTCACTGTTGCCTAAGGAAAAGGCATCCTCCATAAATGAATAATAAGGGAATTAACTAGCCTGTGAAGCAATATTTACGTGTGAATAGTTAATAGGCTTAGCAGCAATAATTGTAATGTGCAAATTATATGTGCTTAAACTTAAATTTATCTGAGCTAAAGACTTCCTTTCCATGTACTAAAATTATAAAACTAAAAGTTTTCCCCAAAATCATTCAATTCAGACTAGTGAAGTATTGTTTCATCTCCTGGACCAGAGGAGCAAAAAGTGCAAAGGTCAGGACATGAGATTAGGAAGAAGGAAATAGGAAGAGGACCTTGGACAGCACAGATGTGAGGACAGCATAGATGGGAAGGAGGGAAGGTAGAAAAGAGGGAGGTAGAACAAGGCAGGGAAGGGAGAAACAAGACCAGAGATGTCAGTTGAGAGGGAGAAAAGTCAAGGTAAATACAAAGAACAGAGTGGATTTTAAAATTTGTGGAGGGAATAAGGAACATGTGAGAAAAAAGAGAAGGCATGAGGTACAACCAATTAAAGATGCTACGATGAATTGACCTCTATTAGAATGTTGAAAATGAGACCGAATGTGATGGTGTTTTCCTTAAAACAAACGTAGGAGGAAGAGTTACAATAAGTAGTCTAGTGAAATGACAAAGATAGCTCTGCTCTGTATCTTGACCAATTTGTCAACATGGCCCATCTGGTATGTGGAAGTTAAGATCATAACCCTAACATGAATCCTGAATTTGAGGTCCATGTGGAAATAGCAGTGTTTGGCTTATAAACATCCCATCTTCTGAGAGGAATTAAGGTTAACAACTTTGGGGAGCCCAGGCACATGGTAATAGGAACACGTGCTGTCTACACCCACCATCCACGTGGTGGCCATTCATTGCATGGGAAGCACTGCTTGAGGCTCAAACCAGACACACTGAAGTGACAGCCTGAACTGAGAGCCTGGTACATAGTAGTCTCTCATTAAATATTTGTTGAGTGGATGAATGGACAAAAGAATGTGCAACTTTTCCTTGTTGGTCATTCTTCCCTATCTCTCTTTTGGAGACTAATTTATAAGAGAAGAAGAAATCAAGTGAGTGTAAGTGAGAATTTTAATAACTTAAGGCAGTAGGAAGAGAATCCATATATGCTCGATTAAAATACTACATATAAAAGATTTCAAGACAGTAGGTAGCTCTTCCTCTTCTCCTTCTTTAAGGGCACGCTGAGGATTTTTAACCCACTCAATAAATTAGGAAACCATGAGTCTATTCTGATTTACATATACATACATACATAATATTCTGATGTGAAATGGAATATTTACATAGTTTCAAAATATCTCCCACCACCCAAATACTTGCTTATTATTAAAAGAAAAAGGAGTAAGTCACCACCATAACCAAGGGGGCAAAGTGAACCTCACTAGTAAAGGGATAAATAGAAATTATGTACCACCTGATAGGGTGCAATGAGAAGAACACAGCATCACTTCCGATATTCTTGCCAAGTGTATCAATATTGAGGACCCTTTTATAAACTAACTGCTCTATAATCTTTAAAAGTATCAAGGTTACAAAAGGAAAGATTGAGGAATTGTTCCAGATTGAATGAGGCTAAATCGACATGACAACTAAATGCAATGTATGATTCTAGCTGGGTGCTTTTTCTGTCACGGATATTATCAAGACAACTGGTGAGCCTTAAATGCACTTTGAAGATGAGGTGACAGTAATGTATGAATGTCATTTTCCTGACTTTGTTGGTTGTATCATGATTACGAAGGAGATAGTCCTTGTTCGTAGGAAATGCGCACTAAAGTGTCCGGGGGTGATGGGGCATTGAGCTGGCAACTTACTCTCAAATAATTCAGGAAGGAAGGATCCTTCCTCACATGCTTGCAAGTTTTTGGCACTTGAGATTGTTTCAAAATAAAACTTAAACAAATAAGATATGACTATGCTGAAGGGTGGCATTTACAATTTAATGTCTTATCTCCCCTTCTCCCCACCCTCTGTGCCTGGTGTGTCCTATAGCCAAATCTACCACTTTCTACATTTTATTTTCCTAATACAACTTTTTGCATGCATCACTAAAAATGCAAAAGGCAGTAGTGATGTTTTGATAGGTGTCCTTAATCCTAGCACTGGTATTTTCACATGCTTCTCAAAATCAGCACTCATGTTAGGATTAATATCTTTCTTCTATATATCAGAAAAACCTCTGTTAATCTTATCTTTAAGAAAAAAATTATTGTATAAACAGAACATGAAAATGTAATAACATAATCCCTACATATTAGTAAATACATTTTCCCAAGTTCTCGTCCCATCCTAGTCCATATACATAAATTACTTTTACATGGTTGTAATCACAACATAGGTACAATTTTATATTCTACCTTTCTTGTCTGAGCATACTCCAATATTGTTAGAGAGGCTCTGGGGCTCTTCTTGCACTCTGAATCTATGATTACATTTATGAAACAGTGACCTCATAACATAACCAAGGGACCATATTTCATTGTTCAGTGCCTGCAAAGCGGGCACCTTATTGCTTCCACCTCGTCAGTATAATGCAGTTATGCAATCTGGTAATTGCTATCCTGATGCACTGTCATTTGATGAAGGCTTTGAAGTCACTCAGACCTGGGCTGCTATCCCAGGTCTGCTTCATGCAAGTTCCTAAACCTTTCTGAGCCCCAGTCTTCAATCTCAAAAACAGGGATAATAATGTCTGTCACATGCTATTTGTGAGGATTAAATGAGATAATGAATGTGAAGTTCTGAGCACAGCACCTGGGACGTATTAAGTTCTCAATAAATGTTATTAACATTCATCTAAGAGACACATGACTAGTTAATAGAATGTGGGCTCACTCCAAATACTTAATTTTGTAACTCTCTTAGTTTTATTTGTGATGAATGTGGGTTATTTTTTAGATGGTATCAAATATCCAAAGAGTTCACCAGGATTTCTAAAGAAACGAACTGATTTTCCTAATTGTCTCCAGAATTGAGAACCTATAGGAAAATTAGAGTGACAGGTGACTAATCATCTTTCTCCAATGTCTGCTTTAGATTATCTGTCTCCCACACCCCAAAACAAAAGGTTGGAAAAAAAGAATCCCTTAAAAATGTAATCATTGGAACATGACAGAAATATTAAACATACAGTTTGCTTTTTAAAAATGACCAGTTAGCTGTGAATTTGCCTAATTCCTTTTACAGTCAAATGATTACATACTATGGAAAACGGATAATGTCCCAACCTACAAAATGGACCAATAAAGGAGTTACTGTTTGTGTTAGCAGGAAATATTCTACAAGTACTATTCTTTGAGAAATTCCTTGAAACATAGGCTCTCCCTGGGCAGTTGTGTGTTTGACGATCACTAAGTATTTCACAGAGAGGCACTGGCTGAAAATTTTAGTGTTTAGGGGCCAACCATCATTGCCTGCTGTGACTTGCTCAAATTATACATCAACTGTGTTTTCTGGGTTTTTTTTTTAACACCTTTATTGGAGTATAATTGCTTTACAATGGTGTGTTATTTTCTACTTTATAACAAAGTAACTCATCTATACATATACATATACATATATCCCCATATCTCCTCCCTCTTCATCTCCCTCCCACCCTCCCCATCCCACCCCTCTAGGTGGACACAAATCACCGAGCTGATCTCCCTGTGCTATGCGGCTGCTTCCCACTAGCTATCTATTTTATGTTTCGTAGTGTATATATGTCCATGCCGCTCTCTCACTTCGTCCCAGCTTACCCTTCACCCTCCCCATGTCCTCAAGTCCATTCTCAACTACGTTGTATTTACAGAAATTCTGTTTATACACTATTTTAAAGCAGAAGGGACAGGAATCCACTGTACATTGAGGAACACTGTCATAGCACAAAGAAGCTCAAGCCATTTAAAATTCTAAAATTGAAAAGGATAAGAAACAGTGTTGAAAAAAAATCTTCTAGATACTTTTATAAACAAAGCTCTCTAAATAGTTATCATGACCTTAGAGAAACCCACTAACCTTTTCACCAAGAATGCAAATGAAAGCAAAATATTCACATAGATGAAGGAATAATAGTTGTCTTTTGTCTGCTTGGAAAAGGTAGTGAGGATTCTCAGGAGGGATAAGAAAGGGCGAATGTGTTTTAAAATGCAAGCTTTTTCCACTTTTACTAGTGTCATGCTACCAGCGAGGAGAGAACCAAGCATGTGCACAGCCAAGTAGTCTGAGCCAAAGTCATTAAGCTGATAATGAAACGTTGTGTGTGGAGAAACAAGGGAGCAATGATTAAATGGGGAAGAAAGCCAATAAGGGCTGAAAAGGGGTGACTGTTGGCTGTGTGCATCCCAGGCAGGCTGGTGGAGGGAAGATCCAGGTCGCTCTAACAAAAAGTTGGCGAGGAACAAACACATGAAAAGATGCTCAACATCACTAATCATTAGAGAAATGCAAATCAAAACTACAATGAGGTATCACCTCACACCGGTCAAAATGGCCATCATCAAAAAACCTACAAACAATAAATGTGGGAGAGAGTGTGGAGAAAAGGGAACCCTCTTGCACGGTTGGTGGGAATGTAAATTGATACAGCCACTGTGGAGAACAATATGGAGGTTCCTTAAAAAACTAAAAAGAGAACTACCATACGACCCAGCGATCCCACTACTGGGCATATAACCCTGAGAAAACCATAATTCAAAAAGAGTCGTGTACCACAATGTTCACTGCAGCTCTATTTACAATAGCCAGGACATGGAAGCAACCTAAGTGTCCATCAACAGATGAATGGATAAAGAAGATGTGGCACATATATACAATGGAATATTACTCAGCCATAAAAAGAAATGAAATTGAGTTATTTGTGGTTTGGTGGATGGACCTAGAGTCTGTCATACAGAGTGGAGTAAGTCAGAAAGAGAAAAACAAATACTGTATGCTAACACATATATATGAATCTAAAAAAATGGTATTGATGAACCTAGTGGCAGGGCAGGAATAAAGATGCAGACATGGAGAATGGACTTGAGGACACAGTGGGGGAAGAGGAAGCTGGGACGAAGTGAGAGAGTAGTATTGACATATATACACTATCAAATGTAAAACAGGCAGCTAGTGGGAAGATGCTGCATAGCACAGGGAGATCAGCTCAGTGCTTTGCGACCACCTAGAGGGGTGGGAGGGAGGCTCAAGAGGGAAGGGATATGGGGATATATGTACACATATAGCTGATTCACTTGGTTGTGCAGCAGAAACTAACACAACGTTGTAAAGCAATTTTACTCCAATAAAGATGTAAAAAAAAGCTATTCTCCTGGACCATTCATGGGGGCTGCCACTGAGTCCCTTCCATTTCCAATGTCAAATTCAAGGATTGCAAATGAAGGTTAAAGCCTATCTGTGAAAGCAAAACATGTCTTTCTGAAACAGCTTTTACAACAACTCTGATTCTGTGATTGGAGTACATATTGTTTCCTGTAGGGTCACTGAGAGCTTTTGAATGACTTAAACATCATTCCTAGGGTTGAGGAGCACAGCTGAAGCTGGTTCCTCCAGTCTGCCCTGCTCTTTAAGCATCACCCTCCTTCTCTCTACACTCCAGATTCTCTTTGAAGGCTCAAAGAGAACTTTCAAAGGATCTCTCAGGGAAACCCCAAGAATCTAAGGAAACCAGGCTCTGACCCTCAAATTTGGAACAAGTCAGGCAGGCTGGAGGCCTGTGAGGGGAAATGTGTCCAAAGTGGATCCAATCCAATTGGAGCCTTTTTGAAATGAAGGTCCCCATGATGGAAAATATAGCCCCCTGGCTCCCTTCTTGACAGGAAAAAGACGTGGGGAAGGTCAGCATCTCATTAGCTCATGAGCTCAGGTAAATCAAGTTCACCCTTGATCTTTTGAATCTCCTCTGGATTTTTCTCTAGGAAAAAAAAATTAGCACAATTATGAAGGCTTTCATATAAATTTAACATAAAACATTCTTACTCCCTTTTTTGTTGTTGTTAATCTAATAAAGAAAAAACACATTACTGATACAAGGCGATTGATGGATGTTTTTGTCTTTTAAGGGAAGAGTCAAAATATTAATACTTACGTTTTGATGAGAAAACTAGAGAACAATCTAGATTACTGAAAATATTTAGATGCTGCCCTAACATTCTGTTTCTTAAGCTTGTTTATTAAAACTAGTTTTTGCATTATGCTAGATTGTTTTATTTCAGTTAAGTGGATTTCTTCTGATGGAAGATTTTTTTTCCGCAGAAAGAGCACTTACAATTTCTAGCTATACATTAGTGACCCCAGAGTCATAGCACTCTCAGAAGCTACTGAGAAGCAGAGTTCATCTCCTTTTTCTTATTGAATCTCTTCTGCTAAGTCTCAAAGGCATTTTGCTGGGCCAGGGGAGGTATTCCTAATGCCACTGTCCATATTATCTTCAGCTTACAGGAAGACATATTTCAGTTGGCCAATGTCATTATGTATACTTATATGGATCCCAAATGCCAATTAAGATTTGCTGAAACTTTCTGCCATTGCTGGTGCAATGAACACCCTTGTTCAAGCCACTAAAAACAAAAACACTTGTACCATTCTAGAGGTGATCTCTTTTGGCATCTCTAAGTATGTCTGAATAATCTTTTAAATTAATATTCATGGCCAAATTCACTGGAGGGTGTAAACTGAGGTGACGCAGGGAGCGCTTCACTGTTCCTGACCAGCACATGCGACCAACCCTCACCTCATCCTTGTGTACTTATTGAAGGGTGCCTCCACTCCAGGAGTCATCAGCACCGTATCCTTCCATGAGGTCCAGGGTAACGTGGTCAAGCCATTACCAGCAGTGCAGGGGACGCTGGATCGTGGTGCTGGCTGCAAACATTGGCTCCATTCACCATCAGAAAAGAAAAGCCTGCTCCCTTTTTTCGGACAAGACTCCTGCTATGACTCAGTGTGTCTCCCAGCTGGGTAGCCACGAGTATGTTTCCTTCTTTAGCCCATATTATAATGGAGGGTGAGATGAAAAGGAATACAGGCCCTTGATACCTTCTACTTGGAGTGCTAACTAATGCAGGGCGTCGTGTCTGATCTGCTGCTTGGCTGAGGGGATGGCAGATGGCCTTCTGAAAGCTTTTCAAACCCAGACCGCTTTCAGTGGGGCACGAGGAGGGTATTGTTACATTTTCCAAATGGTGGTAGGAAGAGGTACCAAATAAAAGCACACGACAATTGTGCCACTTCTCCAGGAAGCTTATTACCAGCTTACAATGAGGGCTAATTGGGATGCCAAAAACAGACGCAGAAGCAGCTTTGACTGTTATTCAGGAGAGATTTTAGAGAGCAGAGTCAGGAAGGAGGCTGAGGCATAAAGGAGGACAGTGGTGGGAAGAATATTGGCAGGGAAGAGGTGAGGGCCAGATGAAGAGGAAAAAGAGGAGCTGTCTTATTTGTATCAGAAAAGAATCATGCTCTTGTTTAAAGGGTTTGTTCGTATCCACCCACCGCCCCCTTCTACCACAAGCCTCTTTATCAGGAAGACATCAGCAGTCCCGCTTACAGAGCAGCATCCACAGGGCGCTGCCGTTACCATGACAACTAATGTTGACAAATCTTGGAGCCTTTTAAGAAACTTGTGTGTGATCTCTTTGAAGTGGTCAAAGGAGGAACTAAAACGTACTGAATACTTACTGTAGGCCTGGCTGGTTCAGGAAGCTTCCTTTATTATTTCATTTAATCTTCAAAACAATTCAGAGACATACTCTTATGATCATTTCACGACCGAGGGAACTGAGGCTCAGGGATGTTACATAACTCACTAAAAGTCCAACAGACTCAAGTCCAGGCATTTCTGAATCCAAAGTTCAAGCCCTTTCTGCCACACTACTCTGAGCCAATTCTGCAAATAGCCAGGTCCTGTCTACTACCTGGCAAGTGATAGTAGGTGCTCAATAAATGTTTTCTGAAAGCAGAACTAAATGACCCAGAAGTGGAGATAGGAAAGAAACTCTTAAAACTAGAAATGATTTAGGAAAGCTGACCTTAGGAGTCTATTCTCAGCTAGGGGCCCTCATCCCAGTGTACACACAAACTCAATCAGAATTATTTGGCCAAAATGTTTTGAGTGCCTATTAGGTGCCAGACATTGGGTTAGGTGCCAGAAGTACAGACATTTTAAAACCCAGGTTCCATCTTCCAGCAGCTCACAGTCTGTCGGTGGAAGGGACCCATATACATACAAGTATAATATGCTGTGAAAAAATATAGGTAGAGATAAGCTTGGCATTCTCAGAAAGGAGAAAGGAAACCTTACTCAGCCTGGGAAGGTCAAGGAAAGCTTCCTGGAGGAGATGATGCCTGGATGGGTTCTTAAAGGATGAATAGGAATTAGCCAGGCAAGAAAGGGTGAGTTGTGTTATTCCAGGCAAAGAGAGCAGTATGAGCAAAGTCCAGAGGCATGAAATAGACAGCATGTGCATAGAATGTTAAGTGTTTCCTACTGAGCCCAAACTTTGTGGCAGGAAATGACATTGAAGACATAGGTAGAGCCAGGAAGAGGGAGACTTTAAATGCCACGTTAAGTGTCCTGGACTTCAGCCAGCAGGGGATGCAAGGCATCGATCAGTCTCTGCAGGGAGAGGGAGTGATATAGGCAGTGTGGAGGAGAGATGTGAAGGGATAGAAATTGAAATAGGAAGAACAGTTGGGCAGTTGATGCTGTGGTTTATGTGGGAGATGATGAGGGCCTGATCAGGGAAGTGGTGATAAGGTTGGAGAAGGCCAGATTAATCTGAGAAACATTTTCAAGGTCAAGTCAACAGGAATCAGTGATTTGATTGGGTTGTGAGAAATGATAATGGGACGACATGTGAATTTCTCGCTTAAGGAACTGGGTAGATGATGCGGCCATTCATTAAAATTATGAATCATACGTGGGAGCAGATTATGGGGTGCCCAAGGGGTAAGATGAGTTCCTTTGACCACTGGGACATGTCTAGGTTCTAGCAAGCACTTGGATTATGAATCAGAAACTAAGAAGAGGGATAAAGACAAATGATAAAGATTTGAGAACAGAAGTCTGAAAATACATTCTTCTGCAGTCATATCTGGCCTGCAGATGTGTTTTGTTTGGACTTCCATGATATTGTTTTTAAAATTAGGATTAGGTGGAAAACAGGGAAGAATCAGGAAGTTGCACCAAAAAACCCCCTGTATTTTTGGTGTCTCTTGAAAACTGTGCTTTTTTGCATTTCCATTCTTTCATGACAGCAGTCAGCTAGAAGTGGGAAGCAGCTTGGCTCTCTGAGCAGGGCACATGCTCTTCGGGAGCCTCAGTCCTCACCTGGCTGGGCCCCTGGCCCAGAGGCTCAGTGTTGGTTGCTATCTCATCATCACAATTGCTGTTGCCTTGCTTACGGTAGAGTTAAAAGAAAAGTAAACTTTTCTTGTTCTCTTAATCAAAAGTAGCAAAAGAAATCTAGTCCAAGAGGACTGTGTGTTTCAAAGAAAATGATGTTGTGAAATTAATAATGTTCCCATATATTTGATGTGCAAACCAACCATGTCCTTGTTGAAAGAATTAAACTTGAAACATCACTGTGAAATAAACCATATTAAGAGTAATATCTGCTATATGTAAAAGATACATGATTACTTTCCATTTGTTTGTATCTTCTTTAGTTTCTTTCATCATTGTTTTGTAATTTTCAGGGTACTAGTCTTTACTATTGTTAAATTGTCCATACCACCCAAAGCAATCTACACACTCAGCACAGTTCCTATCAAAATCCCAATGGCATTTTTTACAGAAATAGAAAAAACAATTCTCAAAGTAATATGAAATCACAAAAGCCCCCAAATAACCAAAAAAACCTGAGAGAAAAAAAGAACAAAGGTAGAGGCATCACACTTCGTGATTTCAGAGTAATAAAAATATATTACAGAGGTGGACCTTCAAGATGGCAGAGGAGTAAGATGTGCAGATCACCTTCCTCCCCACAAATACATCAGAAATACATCTACACATGGAACAACTCCTACAGAACACCTACTGAATGCTGGCAGAAGAACTCAGACTTCCCAAAAGGCAAGAAACTCCCCACGTACCTGGGTAGGGCAAAAGAAGAAAGAAAAAACAGAGACAAAAGAATAGGGATGGAACCTGCACCTCAGGGAGGGAGCTGTGAAGGAGGAAAGGTTTCCACACACTAGGAGCCCCTTCGCGGGCAGAGACTGCGGGTGGCGGAGGGGGGAGCTTCGGAGCCTCGGGGGAGAGCGCAGCCACAGGGTGCGGAGGGCAGAGCGGAGAGACTCCCGCACAGAGGATCAGGGCCGATCGGCACTCACCAGCCCGAGAGGCTTGTCTGCTCACCCGCCGGGGCGGGCGGGGCTGGGAGCTGAGGCTTGGGCTTTGGAGGTTGGATCCCAGGGAGAGGACTGGGGTTGGCTGCGTGAACACAGCCTGAAGGAGCTAGTGCGCCACAGCTAGTGGAAGGGAGTCCAGAAAAAAGTTTGGACCTGCCTAAGAGGCAAGAGTCCATTGTTTTGGGGTGCGCGAGGAGAGGGGATTCAGAGCACCGCCTAAACGAGCTCCAGAGATGGGTACGAGCTGCGGCTATCAGTGAGGACACCAGAAACAGGCATGAGACACTAAGGCCGCTGCTGCAGCCACCAAGAAGCCTGTGTGTAAACACAGGTAACTGTCCACACCTCCCCTCCTGGGAGCCTGTGCAGCCCGCCACTGCCAGGGTCCCATGATCCAGGGACAACTTCCCTGGGAGAATGCACGGCACGCCTCAGGCTGCTGCAATGTCACGCCAGCCTCTGCCACCACAGGCTCACCCCACATTCATATTATAACTACTTTACCCCTCCCTGCCCCCGGCATGAGTGAGCCAGAGCCCCCTAATCAGCCACTGCTTTAAACCCGTCCTGTCTGGGTAGGAACAGGAGCGTGAGGGTGACCTACACGCAGAGGTGGGGCCAACTCCAAAGCTGAACCCCAGGAGCTGTGGGAACAAAGAAGAGAAAGGGAAGTTCCTCCCAGCAGCCTCAGGAGCAGTGGATTAAACCCCCACAATCAACTTGAGGTACCCTACATCTGTGGAATACCTGAATAGACAACAAATCAACCCAAAATTGAGGCAGTGGATTTTGGGAGCAACTGTAGACTTGGGGTTTGCTGTCTGCGACTGACTTATTTCTGACTTTTATGTTTATCTTAGTATAGTTTTTAGTGCTTGTTAGCACTGGTGGATTTGTTTATTGATTTGGTTGCAATCTTCTTTTTTATTACTTTTTATTTTAATAATTTAATTTTTTTTAAGAATTTTTTTTTAATATTTGGCTAATATTTTATTGTAGGTTGAAATTCTTTCTAATGGTTAATGTTTAGTTAAACCAGAGTATTCCCAAGGGACCTAAATACTTGCAATCTAGGTTGATCTAGTTAAAGTGTTGAAATTAGTAACTAATATTTATTTATTTATTTTGCGGTACGCGGGCCTCTCACTGTTGTGGCCTCTCCCGTTGCGGAGCACAGGCTCCAGGAGGCACAGGCTCAGCGGCCATGGCTCATAGGCCCAGCCGCTCCATGGCATGTGGGATCTTCCTGGACCGGGGCACGAACCCATGTCCCCTGCGTCGGCAGGCGGACTCTCAACCACTGCGCCACCAGGGAAGCCCTAATTTTTTTTTTTAATTTTATATTTTTAATTTATTTATTTATTAAAATTTTTTCTTTCTTTCTTTCTTTTCTCCCTTTTCTTCTAAGCCATGTGGCTGATAGGGTTTGGTGCTCTGGCCTGGTTCAGGCCTGAGCCTCTGAGGTGGGAGAGCCGAGTTCAGGACATTGGTCTACCAGAGACCTTCCAGCCCCACGTCATATCAATTGGCAAGACCTCTCCCAGAGACCTTGGTCTAAATGCTAAGACCCAGCGCTACCCAATGGCCAGCAAGCTCCAGTGCTGGACACCCCATGCCAAACAACTAGCAAGACAGGAACACAACACCACCCATTAGCAGAGAGGCTGCCTAAAATCATACTAAGTTCAAAGACACTCCAAAACACACCACCAGGTGTGGTCCTGCCCACCAGAAAGACAAGATCCAGTCTCATCCACCAGAACACAGGCACCAATGCCCTCTACCAGGAAGCCTACACAACCTACTGAACCAACCTTACGTGCTGGGGACCCACACCAGAAACAATGGGAACTATAAAACTGCAGCCTGTGGAAAGGAGACCCCAAACACAGCAAGTTAAGCAAAATGAGAAGACAGAGAAATACACAGAGATGAAGGAGCAAGGTAAAAACCAATCAACGCTATGAGACTAGATATCAATTACAGGAAAAAAATCTGTAAAAAATACAAACACACGGAGGCTAAACAATACCCTACTAAATAACCAAGAGATGACTGAAGAAATCAAAGAGGAAATCAAAAAATACCTAGAGACAAATGACAATGAAAACACGACAACCCAAAACCTATGGGATGCAGCCAAAACAGTTCTAAGAGGGAAGTTTATAGCAATACAATCCTACCTTAAGAAACAAGAAACATCTCAAATAAACAACCTAACCTTACATCTAAAGCAATTAGAGAAAGAAGAACAAAAAAAACCCAAAGTTAGCAGAAGGAGAGAAGTCATAAAAGATCAGATCAGAAATAAATGAAAAAGAAATGAAGGAAACGATAGCAAAGATCAATAAAACTAAAAGCTGGTTCTTTGAGAAGATAAACAAAATTGATAAACCATTAGCCAGACTCATCAAGAAACAAAGGGAGAAGACTCAAATCAATAGAATTAGAAATGAAAAAGGAGAAGTAACAACTGACACTGCAGAAATACAAAAAATCATGAGGGATTACTACAAGCAACTCTATGCCAATAAAATGGACAACCTGGAAGAAATGGACAAATTCTTAGAAATGCACAAACTGCCAAGACTGAATCAGGAAGAAATAGAAAATATGAACAGACCAATCACAAACACTGAAATTGAAACTGTGATTAAAAATCTTCCAACAAACAAAAGCCCAGGACCAGATGGCTTCACAGGGGAATTCTATCAAACATTTAGAGGAGACCGAACACCAATCCTTCTCAAACTCTTCCAAAATATAGCAGAGGGAGGACCACTCCCAAACTCATTCTATGAGGCCACCATCACCCTGATACCAAAACCAGACAAAGATGTCACAAAGAAAGAAAACTACAGGCCAATATCACTGATGCATATAGGTGCAAAAATCCTCAACAAAATACTAGCAAACAGAATCCAACAGCACATTAAAAGGATCATACAGCATGATCAAGTGGGGTTTATCCCAGGAATGCAAGGATTCTTCAATATATGCAAAGCAATCAGTGTGATACACCATCTTAACAAATTGAAGGAGAAAAACCATATGATCATCTCAATAGATGCAGAAGAACCTTTCAACAAAATTCAACACGCATTTATGATAAAAACCCTCCAGGAAGTAGGCATAGAGGAAACTTACCTCAACATAATAAAGGCCGTATATGACAAACCCACAGCCAACATTGTCCTCAATGGTGAAAAGCTGAAACGATTTCCACTAAGATCAGGATCAAGACAAGGCTGCCCACTCTCACCACTGTTATTCAACATAGTTTTGGAAGTTTTAGCCACAACAATCAGAGAAGAAAAAGAAATAAAAGGAATCCAAATCAGAAAAGAAGAAGTAAAGCTGTCACTGTTTGCAGATGACATGATACTCTACATAGAGAATCCTAAAGAGGCCACCAGAAAACTACTAGAGTTAATCAATGAATTTGGTAAAGTAGCAGCATACAAAATTAATGCACAGGGCTTCCCTGGTGGCTCAGTGGTTGAGAGTCCGCCTGCCGATGCAGGGGACACGGGTTCGTTCCCCGGTCCAGGAAGATCCCACATGCTGCGAAGCGGCTGGGCCTGTGAGCCATGGCCTCTGAGCATGCGCATCCAGAGCCTGTGCTCCGCAACGGGAGAGGCCACAGCAGTGAGAGGCCCGCGTACTGCAAAAAAAAAAAAAAAAAAAGAAAAAAGAAAAGAAAAAAGAAAAGATACATGATGGAAAACCTAATAAACTGAAATGAGCATAGAAATTTCAATAGTTTTGGAAACTGAATGAAATAAACAGTGATATACCATTGTCTCTTTCCCACAAATACACTGCTTGGCCCTAAGTGTGTTTGAATTTACAAGCTGTTTTAGAGTCATTGGTATATAGCATGGAACCAGAGAGAGAAGGAAAGCAGGCCAAGGGCAGAATCTTGGGGAAAGACTTGTAGGAAAGGGTTCCCAAAGGAGCCTGAGAATGATGAGGAGAGGTTAAAGGAGAACCTGAGAAGTGTGGTAGCATCAAAGCCACGGGATCAGAAAGACAGGAAGGAAGGACAGATCAATACTATCAAATGTCTTTGTCCTGCACTGTGTGTCTGTCACCCAGAAGGGAGGCCAGTGCAACAACCGTACAGCTTAGATCAGAGATTCCCAAACTACCTTGGTTCACGGTGCCCTTCATTTTAAGTAATTTTTTTACAGTTCTCCAAGGCCCAGAGAAATACCAAACAGTTCCACAAATTAAGTATTCAGGTCCAAACATCTTAATAAGTATTTGTGGCCTTAAAACTTAGTAATCATTTGAAAAAAAAAATACTACACCTAAGCTGAAAGAAATTTTAATTTCTTTAAAACTTCATTCTTAAGTTTTCCTTCTTAACAGCAGGAAACTCAGCATGGAAATAGATGTTATTGCAAGAAATGTAGGTCAATCTAATGTGAAATTGTGAACAAGCTGCATTTGTTTCATCATAATTTGTCTTCCTATTTTTATTTATCAAAGACCAAGAACTTCTTATTAACAAGAGCGTACCAGTACTGCCACATCAAATTGATACACGTATCTCCAAAAGCCAAAGAACATGGGGTTTCAGTTCTTTCCTGCTACAAGTACATGAGCAATTTCCATTTGCCGTCTTGGAAAGCTGAAGCAGCACGAATCAGAGCTAGTGCCTCAGCCCACTGCTGGTTACCACGCTGGACCATCGCTAAAGGCCCCTGGTGCCCCAAGATTCTGTGACTCGTCTGCCCAGGGATGAGGAGGTCTTGAGGGCGAGCAAGGAGCCTTCAAAGCCCTCCCTCGGCTGCGACAGCTCACCACCAACCCAGGCATCCTGCTTACCCCGTCCCAGTTTATCACTTTATTCCGCGCCTACGCCTACTGCCGGCCTCACACTCGGTTAGCTAACAACTTCGACGGTGTCCCTCTCCAAACCGTTGACAACCTTGGATTAGACACCTGAGTTCAAATCCCCGCCCTCCTCTGCTTCTGTGGGCCCTGGAAGCGCGAGGGCGGCAGAGGATGAGACACGGAGGGTTAGGGATGAGGCGGTGCACAGGACTGGATAAAAGTCATCTGTTTCACAAAGGCTCCTTCTCAGCCTCAGCGAGCATCAGCTTTCAGGCCCAGCCCACGTCACAAGGGAGAAAGAATCCTGGGCGGGGGCGTCTGCGGAGCAAGCCAGCGCCCCGTAGGAACCGCACCCGCCCACGGCATATAGGACTCTCCACGCGCACGCTCAGAGCTCATCGTGCCTTCCACGAGCTAAGGAGCAGGTTTCCACGGGTCTTTGTTTCCTTCGCTGCCGTCTGCAGCTCTGTCGTTTTTCTAAAACACCCTGATGGGAGCATGTGAAGGCCAGCGGTATCCACTTCTTCAACAGCCCGGGGACCTTGTACTTTTCCTCGCGTCGTAAAGGCTGAAAATGCGCCTGTTTGATTTTCAAAGCCCCCAGCATGTTTACGCGGTGCCAGGAGGCCAAGCTTAGCTCTGGCTGGCTGGCAGTTCGGCTAATTGGCCACACTTTAGAAAGAGGCTTTTTGAATCTGAGCATTTAGGGAGAAAGTGGAGAAGCGTGGCTGTATGAAAGCAATTGATGTTAAATATTCATGCTCTGTTCTGTTAATCAGAATCAGTAACCCCCATTGCTTAGCTGCAGTCTTGCTGGCTTCTATGACTGTGCTAAGGGAACTTGGATACAAAACAACACCACCAACCCCCCCCCCAACACACATACACACACACACACACACACACACACACACACAGACACACGACGTAGTTGCTTATAGGTTTGAAGTGTTTCTAGTTAACATTGTGCCACTCAGCAGTGTCTCTTTTCTCCCGGATGTTGAATGAGCCATAGTTATCCCTTCCATCAGCGTTTTAGAACCACTGCTCCCCTCTTTTTCCTTCTCTTGTGTGGAATTCAGCAAACTTTGTCCTTGCTTAAAAACCGGCCATTTTCTGCAATAATTTTTAAAGTGAATTGCAGCGTATTCTAGTTCATTTTTCAGAAATGATAAAATTATTTCACAAAATAGATAAGTAGTGGACTATAATTGAACAAATTAGGGTAATAATATCCTAGGTTGTTTTAGGTCTTCTCTCATCACTGACTTCATATTGGCAAACTGGTGCTAAGTAATATAAATGGGGCGTCTGTACTTTATATATATAACATATACTTTACATATGTTGAGGTCATGTTTCCTGAGCTCTTAGGAAATAAACGTTTTATATTTTTATTTGTTGACTGATTTTTTAAAGTATGTGTAATTCAACCACAGGAACCTTTAAAATAATCACTTAATTTTAAAGGAAAAAGAAAAATAGCTCTTAATTAAACATTTTTTGGGTTTTATTTTTGTAGCTATATTTTTTCAAGTTTTCTACAATGACTATGTTTTACCATTATAATAAAAACAATAAAAACTATAGTTTTAAAAAACAGCTGAGCAGTTGCTGAATTTTATGTTTCAGAATTAATCAGGTTCTTCCTTACCTGTGTCATCTGCAAGAGAAATGTTGGTGAAAGTATGATCTTCCTCTTCCTCTTGGCTGGACCCGTCCATCTTGTTCACTTTTCAGGCCTGTTAGTGAGAAAAATGGGGGCAGGGGGAACGGCAGTTCTCTCATATGATCGCCCTTGTTAAATAATTAATAAATGAGCGCCCACATAGGTGCTATCTGATCCTTGCACAAACCACCCTCTTCCTGCTTTCCACCTGAGGAGTTCTTACTGCGTGTTGTGGACCTAACCGGAAATGATTAGAGACCCAGGTTAAAGAGTTACAAACCTTTACCTGAAGCTGTTGAGTTGGCACTCCTGCTGTACTCTGGCTAGATGTCAAACCTTGCCTTCAATCCAGTGTCAGTTTCCTTAGACTGAATTGTCCAAGAACATTGCCCCAAAAGCCCTGGAATGAGGTTGGGGGGAGAAATTGAGTTTTATGTGATTAACATATCTTTTGGACACCTACAATAAAATTCTAAGGGATTTAGGTCAGTGACCTAGCACGTGACTTGGTCACAGAGCCTCAATTTTCTATCCTGTATCACAATGTCTTCTGTAAGGATTAATAATGACTCCAAACAATCAGGCATATGTGAGGGAATAAGATTCTCTATGTATTAAGCTCATCAGTGCCCTCTCATATTACTGTATATTACTCCATGAAAGCTCATTAAAATGACAGGATCTCCCTTCTCTATTTCTGGAGGAGCCAAAGGGGAGAGATGTTGGGCTTGCCAGCCCTTAGGCCAAAGGCCCTTTGCTAGAGGAGGAAATTTTCTTGTACAGCTGTTTTTCTTTGCCCCTAGTCCCCCTCGATATACATAAACAAACCCAAAACTTTAAAAAATTTTTACATCATCACTCTTTGGGGGAAAACATCAGCCAAATTTGATGAAGAATTTTAAGCAGGTATTAAAATTGAGTTACTACATGCTATATTTTGCCCTAAGTGCTTTGATACATAGGATTTTTTTTATTCATCTGAGTTCATTATTGCTATATGAAGCTAAATGGATGTAAGCTGTTGGAAATCCTAATGTTAAAAATTAAATTTCACTAGAATTCCTCCTAATTTTCCAATTCCATCCTACACATATTATGTGCCTATTTGATACAAGCTGGGGACTTCGGAGGGCTCAAAGTAAGAAATAGCTATTGCTGTTAATAAGCTTATTAAAAAGCTCAAAGGCAAGAGTCTTTGAGGTTTAAGAAGGTAAAGAGTACACCTGGTTGGCAGATCTTGAAAGACTTAAGAGAAAGTGACATCTGAGATGATCAGTGACAAGTGGCATCCAATAGGCAAAAATGGCCAGGTGGTGAGTGCTTTCTCAGTGAAGGGACATGGACAAAGGCTCAAAGATGAGGAAGCATTAGGCACATTTGGGAACCAAGAGTGGAAGGTACACGCAGCTAAGAGATAGTAGATAAGGTGGCATATAGCTTAAGTTCATAGCTAAGAGAGTTTTGAATGCCAGACTGTGTTAGTCCTCTAAGAATCGGACACTAAAGTGGGATTAAAAGGGTGAGAGAATACAGGGATGGAACCAGGAAAGGCTGGGAGAGCCATCAGAACATGATGCAGAGCTGACAAAGCAGGGTGGAAAGTCTAGCTTGTCCTTCAGACTAGGGAAATTTCAACAAGGTTGTCAAAGAGTACTCAAGCCAAAGTTGACCATAAGAGGCGTCCTGTTCCTCCCAGGAATGGTCTCCCTTAGCACTCCTGCAGTGCTTAGTTACTGGATGGGAACAGCTGGTGGGAAGTGAGACCTCTGTGCAAATATGGTGATGGATTTCAGAGCACAGCAGCTGGGGCTCTTGGTCAGTTACACCAAAGTTGGAGGTCTACAAGGCATATGCTCATGGCTACCATATGAGCTGCTTTTTCTAGCAACTCTATATATAGTCATGGAAGCATAGAAATACCTCTCTTGACTGATCCATCCTCTGTCAGTCCTAGAAATAATAGCACACACTTAAGTAGTTACTAGTGCTAAGCAACAACCCCATGAAGTAGGCACTAATATTATTTCCATTTTAAAGATGAGGGAGCTGAGGAATGGAGAGAGATTAAATAAAAGACAAGCAGCTAAGTAAGGCTGGGATTGGAATCCAGGCCCTCTGGATCCAGGGTCTGTGCTCTTAATCACTATATTTATACCATTTTTCCTGGCAAAAAATTTAGAAACCAAAGTGTGCATTTGGTTTAACCTGTGTATTTGGGTTTTATTTTTATTACTTACGGCCAATTGTACATTTTGTTACTATTAGCCTAGGCACTTGTTTTTTTGTTTTTTGCCTTCTTTCTGATTACCTTCAAGGACATTTCTCATGAAGTATCTATGTTAATGGACAGGGGAGTGAAAAGATAAAACTCAAGTTAGTCAGCTTTGCCACTATTCCTATAGTCTTTGGGCAAAGTTATAATGGAGATGTTCACTTTTAACTGTAGTGGAGAATTATCTGTGGATTTAAATTATCTATGTCAAATATTTACTCCTATGTTTTCTTCTACTAGTTTTATTGTTTTAGCTCTTAAATTTAGGTTGATCCATTCTGAGTTAATTTTTGTATATGGAGTGAGGTAGGGGTGCAGCTTCATTCTTTTGCATTTAGATATCCAGTTGTCCCAACACTATTTGTTGAAGAGACTATTCTTTCCCCTATTGAATGGTCTTGGCATCCTTGTCAAAAATCAATTGACCATAGATTTTTTGGGGGGGGTTAATTTCTGGAATCTCAGTTCTATTCCATTGGTACTTATGTCAGTACCACACTGTTTTGATTCCTGTAGCTTTGTGGTTAGTTTTGTAGTCAGAAAGTGTGAGTACTTGAACATTTTCTTCTTTAAATAAAGTTTTGACTATTTGGGGTCCCTTGCAGTTCCATATGAATTTGAAGATTGCATGAATTTGGTAATGAATTCTTAGATTTGACACCAAAAACACAAGCAACAAAAGAATTAATAGATAAATTGGATTTCATAAAAATTAAAAACATTTGTGCATTTTGATAATGTCAAAGGATATTATCAAAAATGTGAAAAGGCAACATAAAGAATGTAGGAAAATGTTTGCAACCCACATAGCTGATGAGGATTTAATGTCCAGAATATATAAAGAGCTCTTAACAACTCAACACAAAGAGATAGACAACCCACTTTTGAAAAAGGACAGACAAGTGCCTGCATGTGGTCACATCTGTCAGAGACAAGCACTGCCTGTCTGAGCCCCAATGTCTGAGGAGGGGCTCTGAGGCGCTTGTCCAGGATGGTTTTTTCCTAAATAGCACAGAGCCTTGCTTTTCTGGATGCTCGCCCGGTGGTTTACTCCCTACTTTTCAGGCATCAGGGCTGTGCCTCTGAGGTGGGAGAGCCAAGTTCAGGACATTGGTGCACCAGAGACCTCCCAGCTCCACATAATATCAAAGGGCAAAAACCTCCCAGAGATCTTCATCTCAACGCCAAGACCCAGCTCCACTCAACGACCAGCAAGCTATAGTGCTGGACACCCTATGCCAAACAACTAGCAAGACAGGAACACAACCCCATCCATTAGCAGACAGGCTGCCTAAAATCATAATAAAGTCACAGACACCCCCAAACACACCACCAGACGTGGACCTGCCCACCAGAAAGACAAGATCCAGCCTCATCCACCAGAACACAGGCACTTGTCCCCTCCACCAGGAAGCCTACACGATCCACCAAACCAACCTTAGCCACTGGGGGCAGGCACCAAAAACAACGGGAACTACGAACATGCAGCCTGCAAAAAGGAGACCCAAACACAGTAAGTTAAGCAAAATGAGAAGACCGAGAAACACACAGCAGACGAAGGAGCAAGGTAAAAACCAAACAGACCTAACAAATGAAGAGGAAATAGGCAGTCTACCTGAAAAAGAATTCAGAATAATGATAGTAAAGATGATCCAAAATCTTGGAAATAGAATGGAGAAAATACAAGAAAGGTTTAACAAGGACCTAGAAGAACTAAAGAGCAAACAAACAATCATGAACAACCCAGTAAATGAAATTAAAAATTCTCTAAAAGGGATCAATAGCAGAATAACTGAGGCAGAAGAATGGATAAGTGATCTGGAAGATAAAATAGTGGAAATGACTACTGCAGAGCAGAATAAAGAAAAAAGAATGAAAAGAATTGAGGACAGTCTCAGAGACTTCTGGGACAACATTAAACGCACCAACATTTGAATTATAGGGGTCCCAGAAGAAGAAGAGAAAAATAATGGGACTGAGAAAATATTTGAAGAGATTATAGTTGAAAACTTCCCTAATATGGGAAAGGAAATAGTCAAGTCCAGGAAGCACAGAGAGTCCCATACAGGATAAATCACAGGAGAAACACACCAAGACACATATTAATAAAACTATCAAAAATTAAATACAAAGAAAAAATATTAAAAGCAGCAAGGGAAAAACAACAAGTAACATACAAGGGAATCCCCATAAGGTTAACAGCTGATCTTTCAGCAGAAATTCTGCAAGCCAGAAGGGAGTGGCAGGACATATTTAAAGTGATGAAAGGGAAAAACCTACAACCAAGATTACTCTACCCAGCAAGGATCCCATTCAGATTTGACGGAGAAATTAAAACATTTACAGACAAGCAAAAGCTAAGAGAATTCACCACCACCAAACCAGCTTTACAAGAAATGCTACAGGAACTTCTCTAGGCAGGAAACACAAGGGAAAGAAAAGACCTACAATAACAAACCCAAAACAATTAATAAAATGGTAATAGGAACATACATATCGATAATTACCTTAAATGTAAATGGATTAAATGCTCCAACCAAAAGACATAGACTGGCTGAATGGATACAAAAACAAGACCCGTATATATGCTGTGTACAACTTTAAACCTAGGGACACATACAGACTGAAAGTGAGGGGATGGAAAAAGATATTCCATGCGAATGGAAATCAAAAGAAAGCTGGAGTAGCAATTCTCATATCAGACAAAATAGACTTTAAAACAAAGACTATTACAAGAGCCAAAGACGGACACTACATAATGATCAGGGGATCAATCCCTTTACAATAACAATTGTAAATATTTATGCACCCAACATAGGAGCACCTTAATACATAAGGCAAATACTAACAGCCATAAAAGGGGAAATCGACAGTAACACAATAATAGTAGGGGACTTTAACATCCCACTTTCACCAATGGACAGATGATCCAAAATGAAAATAAATAAGGGAACACAAGCTTTAAATGATACATTAAACAAGATGGACTTAATTGATATTTATAGGACATTCCATCCAAAAGCAACAGAATACACATTTTTCTCAAGTGCTCATGGAACATTCTCCAGGATAGATCATATCTTGGGTCACAAATCAAGCCTTGGTAAATTTAAGAAAATGAAAATCGTATCACGTTTCTTTTCAGACCACAACGCCATGAGACTAGATATCAATTAAAGAAAAAAATCTGTAAATAAATACAAACACACGGAGGCTAAACAATACCCTACTAAATAACCAAGAGATGACTGAAGAAATCAAAGAGGAAATCAAAAAATACCTAGAGACAAATGACAATGAAAACACGACAACCCAAAACCTATGGGATGCAGCCAATACAGTTCTAAGAGGGAAGTTTATAGCAATACAATCCTACCTCAAGAAACAAGAAGCGTCTCAGATAAACAACCTAAACTTACATCTAAAGCAATTAGAGAAAGAAGAACAAAAAACCCCCAAAGTTAGCAGAAGGAAAGAAATCATAAAGATCATATCAGAAATAAATGAAAAAGAAATGAAGGAAACAATAGCAAAGATCAATAAAACTAAAAGCTGGTTCTTTGAGAAGATAAACAAAATTGATAAACCATTAGCCAGACTCATCAAGAAAAAAAGGGAGAAGACTCAAATCAATAGAATTAGAAATGAAAAAGGAGAAGTAACAACTGACACTGCAGAAATACAAAAGATCATGAGAGATTACTACAAGCAACTCTATGCCAATAAAATGGACAACCTGGAAGAAATGGACAAATTCTTAGAAATGCACAAACTGCCAAGACTGAATCAGGAAGAAATAGAAAATATGAACAGACCAATCACAAACACTGAAATTGAAACTGTGATTAAAAATCTTCCAACAAACAAAAGCCCAGGACCAGATGGCTTCACAGGCGAATTCTATCAAACATTTAGAGAAGAGCTAACACCTATCCTTCTCAAACTCTTCCAAAATATAGCAGAGGGAGGAACACTCCCAAACTCATTCTACGAGGCCACCATCACCTTGATACCAAAACCAGACAAGGATGTCACAAAGAAAGAAAACTACAGGCCAATATCACTGATGAACATAGATGCAAAAATCCTCAACAAAATACTAGCAAACAGAATCCAACAGCACATTAAAAGGATCATACACCATGATCAAGTGGGGTTTATTCCAGGAATGCAAGGATTCTTCAATATACGCAAATCTATCAATGTGATTAACCATATTAACAAATTGAAGGAGAAAAACCATATGATCATCTCAATAGATGCAGAGAAAGCTTTTGACAAAATTCAACACCCATTTATGATAAAAACCCTGCAGAAAGTAGGTGTAGAGGGAACTTTCCTCAATATAATAAAGGCCGTATATGACAAGCCCACAGCCAACATCATTGTCCTCAATGGAGAAAAACTGGAACCATTTCCACTAAGATCAGGAGCAAGACAAGACTGCCCACTTTTACCACTGTTATTCAACATAGTTTTGGAAGTTTTAGCCACAGCAATCAGAGAAGAAAAAGAAATAAAAGGAATCCAAATCAGAAAAGAAGTAAAGCTGTCACTGTTTGCAGATGACATGATACTACACATAGAGAATCCGAAAGATGCTACCGGAAAATTACTGGAGCTAATCAATGAATTTGGTAAAGTAGCAGGATACAATATTAATGCACAGAAATCTCTTGCATTCCTATACACTAATGATGAAAAATCTGAAAGTGAAATTAAGAAAACACTCCCATTTACCACTGCAACAAAAAGAATAAGGAGACAAAAGACCTGTATATAGAAAATTATAAGACACTGATGAAAGAAATTAAGAAATTAAGAAATTAAGATGATACAAATAGATGGAGAGATATACCATGTTCTTGGACTGGAAGAATCAACATTGTGAAAATGACTCTACTACCCAAAGCAATCTACAGATTCAATGCAATCCCTATCAAACTACCACTGGCATTTTTCACAGAACTAGAACAAAAAATTTCACAATTTGTCTGGAAACACAAAAGACCCAGAATAGCCAAAGCAATCTCGAGAAAGAAAAATGGAGCTGGAGGAATCAGGCTCCCTGACTTCAGACTATACTACAAAGCTACAGTAATCAAGACAGTATGGTACTGGCACAAAAACAGAAATATAGATCTTTGGAACAGGATAGAAAGCCCAGAGATAACCCCACGCACATATGGCCACCTTATCTTTGATAAAGGAGGCAAGAGCATACAATGGAGAAAAGACAGCCTCTTCAATAAGTGGTGCTCGGAAAACTGGATAGCTACATGTAAAAGAATGAAACTAGAACACTCCCTAACACTGTACACAAAAATAAACTCAAAATGGATTAAAGACCTAAATGTAAGGCCAGACACTATCAAACTCTTAGAGGAAAACATAGACAGAACACTCTATGACATAAGTCACAACGAGATCCTTTTTGACACACCTGCTACAGAAATGGAAACAAAAATAAACAAATGGGACCTAATGGAACTTAAAAACTTTTGCACAGCAAAGGAAACGATAAACAAGACGAAAAGACAACACTCAGAATGGGAGAAAATATTTGCAAATGAAGCAACTGACAAAGGATTAATCTCCAAAATTTATAAGCAGCTCATGCAGCTCAATATCAGAAAAACAAACAGTCCAATCCAAAAATGGGCAGAAGACCTAAATAGACATTTCTCCAAAGAAGATATACAGATTGCCAAGAAACACATGAAAGAATGCTCAACATCATTAATCATTAGAGAAATGCAAATCAAAACTACAATGAGATATCATCTCATGCCGGTCAGAATGGCCATCATCAAAAAATCTACAAACAGTAAATGCTGGAGAGGATGTGGAGAAAAGGGAGCCCTCATACACTGTTGGTGGGAATGTAAATTGATACAACCACTATGGAGAACAGTACAGAGGTTCCTTAAAAAATGAAAAATAGAACTACCATATGACCCAGCAATCCCAGTACTGGGCATATACCCTGAGAAAACCATAATTCAAAAAGAGTCATGTTCCCTGGTGGCGCAGTGGTTGGGAGTCCACCTGTACCAAAATGTTCATTGCAGCTCTATTTACAATAGCCAGGACATGGAAGCAAACTAAGTGTCCATCAACAGAGGAATGGATAAAGAAGATGTGGCACATATATACAATGGAATATTACTCAGCCATAAAAAGAAACGAAATTGAGTTATTAGTGAGGTGGATGGAACTAGAGTCTGTCATACAGAGTGAAGTAAATCAGAAAAAGAAAAATAAATACCGTATGCTAACACACATATATGGAATAATAAAAAAAAAGTTCTGACGAACCTAGGGTCAAGACAAGAATAAAGACACAGACCTACTAGAGAATGGACTTGAGGGCATGGGGAGGGGGAAGGGTAAGCTGGGACACAGTGAGAGAGTGGCATGGACATATATACACTACCAAACGTAAAGTAGATAGCTAGTGGGAAGCAGCTGCATAGCACAGGGAGATCAGCTCGGTGCTTTGTGAACACCTAGAGGGGTGGGATAGGGAGGGTGGAAGGGAGGGAGACTTAAGAGGGAAGAGATATGGGGACATATGTATATGTATAACTGATTCACTTTGTTATAATGCAGAAACTAACACACCGTTGTAAAGCAATTATACTCCAAAAAAGATGTTAAAAAAAAAAAAAGAAAAAACATTTTTGAAACATTTTACAATATAAAAAAAAAATCTACAAGCAATAAATGCTGGAGAGGTGTGGAGAAAAGGGAATCCTCTTGCACTGTTGGTGGGAATGTAAATTGATACAGCCACTATGGAGAACAGTATGGAGGTTCCTTAAAAAACTAAAAAGAGAACTACCATACGACACAGCAATCCCACCACTGGGCATATACCCTGAGAAAACCATAATTCAAAAAGAGTCATGTACCACAATGTTCGTTGAGGCTCTATTTACAATAGCCAGGACATGTAAGCAACCTAAGTGTCCATCGACAGATGAGTGGATAAAGAAGATGTGGCACATATATACAATGGAATATTACTCAGCCATGAAAAGAAACGAAACTGAGTTATTTGTAGTGAGGTGGATGGACCTAGAGTCTGTCATACAGAGTGAAGTAAGTCAGAAAGAGAAAAACAAATACCATATGCTAACACATATATATGGAATCTAAAAAAGAAAAAAAAGGTTATGAAGAACCTAAGGGCAAGACGGGAATAAAGACGCAGAGCTACTAGAGAATGGACTTGAGGACACGAGGAGGGGGAAGGGTAAGCTGTGACAAAGTGAGAGAGTGGCATTGACATATATACACTACCAAATGTAAAATAGCTAGCTAGTGGGAAGCAGCTGCATAGCACAGGGAGATCAGCTCGGTGCTTTGTGACCACCTAGAGGGGTGGGATAGGGAGGGTGTGAGGGAGGGAGCTGCAAGAGGGAAGAGATATGGGGATATATGTATATGTGTAACTGATTCACATTTTTATAAAGCAGAAACTAGCACACCATTGTAAAGCAATTATACTCCAATAAAGATGTTAAAAAATGTATATGGCTATACCTTCTAACAGACAGAACAGTTCTCAGAGCTTTCTGAGAGTCTGCTGCCTGTGTTATAATCCTCAGTTTGGCTCAAATAAAATTCTCTTTTTTCTTCTTAAAAAAATAAATAAATAATAAAAATTAAAATGGCCATGAACAGATGTTTCTCCAAAGAAGATATACAAATGGTCAATAATCACATGAAAAGATGTTCAATATCATTGTTCATTAGAAAATGCAAGTCAAAACAACAATGAGATATTACTTCATACCCAGTAGTGTGGCTTTAATACAAACAACAACGGCAAAAATAGAAAATAAGTGTTGGCAAGGATATGAAGAAATGTGTACCTTTGTATGTTGCCGGTGGGAATGTACAATGATGCAGCCACTGTGGAAAACATTTTGGCAGTTCCTCAAAAAGTCAAACATAATGTTGCCATATGACCCAGCAATTCCACTCCACCCAAGAGAAATGAAAGCATATATCCACACAGAAGCTTGTACATGAATGTTTATAGCAGCATTATTCATAGAAGCCAAAAGGTGGAAACACCCAAATGCCCGTCAATGGATGAATGGAAAAATAGATTGTGATATATAAATACAGTGGGATTTTGTTCAACAATAAACGGGAGCAAAGTACTGACACATGGTACAGTTAGATGAACCTCAAAAACATTATGTTAAGTAAAAGAAGCCAGACACAAAAATTCACATATTGTATGATCCCTTTTATATAATATAACTAGAATAGGCAAGACCACAGAGTCATAAAACAGGGGATGAGGGAAGGACGGAATGTGGAGTGATTACTTAATGGGTATGGGGTATTATTCTGGGGTGTTAAGAAAGTTTGAAACTAGAGAGAGGTGGTAGTTGACCAGATTGGGAATACACTAAATGCCCCTGAATAGTATACTTTATAACAGTTAATTGCTCGTTACGTCAGTTTCACCTCAATTTTTTTAAAACCGATTAAGAAAATCCAATCAGGAAAAAAATTATCCATGTTTTACCTGTCTATCCATAATATGAATGAATGAATGAAGTACCTTAAATCATAACATACCCAACAATTTCAAATTCAGCATAAGACTAGTCTACCATGTCTCATAGAATTAATAAGGCTAGGAAGGAGGTTAAGGTAAGGATACAAATCTTTACTAAAATACAATCTTCCCTAAAACAGGATTCAAAAGCATATACATTAAGGCAAATATACTTATATAACAAATCATTTTCGCTCATTTTTAAGTGTGGTGTGTGAGATGTAAGAGAGTGTGTGTGTGTGTGTGGGGGGGTAATGGGTGTTGGGGGTAAGAGAGCTGAAGAAAGTCTAAAATGAAGAGAATTAATAAACTAATCAGGATTATCACACTCTGTCATGATCTCAAAATTCAGTTTGAATAATGAAGCACATTGGGGATTCCCTGGCGGTCCAGTGGTTAGGACTCTGCACTTCCACTGCCTGGGGCCAGGATTCGATCCCTGGTCGGGGAACTAGGATCCCACAAGCCACGTAGCTCAGCCAAAAAAAAAAAATGAAGCACATTGGAAGCTAGTGTTTACTATGGCTTTCTCAGAGGTTTTTCTAAGCAATAACCCAGGAAACATCTCTAAGGGCTCTGAGTACCAATTATGACATCTGAAGTGCATGTGATCAGGAGATTCCTGGAGAGAACCTGGCATATCTAAAGAAGGTGCTAAGCATTCCTCTGCTGTATAAAAGATTCTTTCTTTAGGAGTAATTTCACATGAGACTATTTGGATATTTTCGACAAATTAGTGCAAATTGGATTAATTCAGCCCATTAGCTACAAAGGGGGAATGTGATGGCAGAACTTTATTTACATTATATGTAGCTAATAATAATAGCTAGTATTTGTTGAGTGATTACTCTATGCTTAACACTATTCTAAGTGTTTTACCTGTAACCATCTTATTATTCCTCACAACCTTAAAAGGAAACAGACACACTCGGATGAGATAGATTGCCTAAGACTCACAGCCAGGAGGTGGCAGAGCCCAATTCATATCCAGGCAATAAAAGTCCAAAGCCCACTCATCAACCACCCTGGTGCATGGCCTCTATAATCAAAGGCATCAAAATATACAATCTGATTAATATTGTATTTTTACTACTCTAGGTTTATTTTAAAGATAAAGATCAAACACTAAAATACGTAAGAAAGGAAATAGGAAATTTTAGATTTGCACTCTTCTCTGGTCTACAAGGAACTAGGTTAGCTATTAGTGTGGTATTTTAAGTAAAACTTTTTCCTTAGTTTTGCCCTGTTTTAAATAAATTTATCTTGTGGTTTTCATAAGTATATTTAAATTATATGTCATTTGAATCAGGTATTGAATTTCAGTAAATATACTTTAATATGCTAGCAGCTCACATCAAGAAATCTTTAACATACACAATTAGCTTTGGCAATAGGATGATAAATAGAACACAGTTCCTGACTTCAATGATGGATATTCCTTCATAAAGCATCATTCTGGATTCTTCAGCATTTGCAATAGTGAACCACAACATTCATAATATACTCATTTAGATGGGTATATAACATGTATTTAGTATTGAAATTTAATAGCAATTGGTAAAAATGAAAAACATACAGTAAATTTAACGTTTTGTGATTCAGCACAAGGCCAACAAAGGGTTAAGTAATGTTAGTTAGTAGCTCTGTTCTGCCCAATGACCTTTAGGCAATCTACTCACAGAGCACAAAGATGGTGGATTTCAGTCCACTATTCATCGAACATTATATGGCTTCAATGTGCTTCAAGGGTAAATACCATATTTCTTTCAATGCCTTTCAAGATGTCCAATTCTGGAAAATTTTAGGTAAATTTTAATACATTTTATTTTATATATTGCATGTAAGTTTTAGCCAGTGTATAAACTGACTATATTGATTCAACATTCATTTGACAAACATGTATTGAACACCTGCTACATGCTAGGTACTGGAGCTGTAACAATGAATGAAACAAAATGCTTTCTATTATAGAGCTTACCTCATTCTTGGTGGTGAAGACAGACAATGATCAAACACACATACACAAATATAGAGAGAAATATAAATATACTATACGTACAATATCTACAAATGTATATATCCAGACACACGCACATACAGTGGAGAGAAGTACCGTGAAGTTCTATGAAGGAAAATAACGCAGAGGGTAAAAGGGGACAGAGAGGGTTATAGGAGTGTGGTGTTATTTAATATGGTGTGTGAGGGAAGGCCTATCTGATAAGATGGCACATGAGCAGAGACTCAAGGAGTTGAGAAAGCACATGTGAGGACATCTGAAGGATGAAAGAACAGCAGGTACAAAGACCTGGAGGTGGAAGCAAATCTGGCATGTTCAAAGAAGGTCCCAAAGGACAAGGCTTGAGAGATACCCAGAAATACAGCCTACCCATATAGAGCCTTCCAGGCCCTTTCAAGCTCTTTGGGTTTCACTCTGGGAGGTGGGACACATCTTGCGGAGGAGAGACACGATCTCACGTAGGTTCACTTAGGATCATTCTGACTGTACTGAAGAAAATTGACTCTGGTTGGAGAGTGGGGAGGGGAGGAAGGGCAGAGGCAGGGCAGTGAGTTAGAAGGCTTTGCAATAATCCGGGCCAAGAGGTGATGCTGACTTCCACCCGAGTGGTATCTGGTGGTGCTAAGTAGTCCAATTCCAGACATATTCAAATCTGCAGCCAGCTGCTATTGCTGACGTGGGGAGTGAGAGGGAAAGATGAGCCAAGGATGAGTCCAAGGTATTCCGTATGAGCAGCTGAAGAAGGAGGTACCATTTGCCCCGGTGAAAAAGACTGTGGGAAGTGCCCCTGGGGGTGAGGGGGAAAATAGTTTGCTTTGGGATATGTCAAGTTTGAGATGCCTTTAAACATCCAGATGGAGATGTTGAGGAGGCAGTTAAATGTGAGTCTAGAGTTCAGGGCAGAGGTCGAGGAAAATATAAACTTAGGAGTTGGCCCGGATAGATGGCGTGTAAAGCCACAGGCCAGGTGAGATCTCTGAGACAATGGTGTAGACGGAACAGAGAGGACGGTTTATGGATGTCAGTCGACGCGTGGAAATCAGGAATATGAAGAGGAATCAGTGCAGGAGACTGAGAAGGAGCAGCCAGCATATGGGAGGAGGATCCAAAGAGCTGTGTCCTAGAGGCCAAATGAAGAAACTGTTTCCAAAGGACAGAGTGATCAGCGGGGTTAAGAGCCGCTGTCAGGTCAGTTAGGGTACGAACTGAGACGTGATCGACTGTAAGATACTTAAATGCATGCCTGGTTTCAGTTTCCCCCTACAAAAAATTTTAAGCCATGAGAAAAATCCACGGTTACAAGAATAAGGGGCTAGGGCGTGATCAGGAAACGGAAAGTATAAAGAAAAAGGCAACTTGGAAAATATCAACAAGACCTTTCCAGCAGGGTACACTGAAAACAGAGGAGAGCAGGATGGAAAATGTATCATTTCCACAGTTTAGTAGTGGGTCCAGAATTTCTCTTTAGGAAGAACTTAAGGTCAGCGTTCTGATTGGAAGGGGGCAGGTGGGCAACTTGGAGCCACATTTTACAGGAGATAAAAAGATTATTGTTCTTATCAAATAATTGCAGAGAGAGAGGATTAAAAACCACCCTCAAGCATCCCCTTGGAGCCACCACTGCCCAGACTCAGGCTGCCGGAAATGTCATGCAATTATTCCCGTGCAGAGCTGCCTGGTAGAGGAAGGTAGGGCTTGAAATCCAACCCTTATTCCTGTTCACCAAGCTGTGCCCCAGACTTCACATGTGTGCTTTTTTCTAATTTGCATATATGCTAGCAGTGGTCCTACATGGATGCAATGGAAACTGTTCTTTCATCTCTAACAGGTACAAACTTTGTTTATAAATTAAATTCACGTATTAAGGAGAAAATTTGCCAGAACTCACTTCTCCATATGAAAACTCTTCCTAATCTATGTTTTTCAAAGGTGAACTATCCTTATTTTCGTGTCCAAATTCTGCTTAGGCATTTATTAGTATTAATGCCGTCGAGATCAGTTGCCTCTTATTATTAAAACATGTTTACTGTTGAGGAGAAAAAATAAACCCATGAATTAAATCTGACTTTAATAAAATTTCACATGCCCTCCTAGGAACCAAGAAATTGATACTTGCTTGTGTGTGGAAACCGCAGTCCTTGTCTGAAAAGCTTAATCGGTTGGCTTGCTAGCATCAGTATGTTCCTAGCATGTGGGCTGTGTTGGCTTCAGTGTTTTGAATCCTTGAGGACTATGCCTATTCATAGTGAGTGACAGGAGATTTCCCGTAATTGTATATGCCATGTATACACAGGATGCCTTTGGGAGGTATCAAGGAAAGGACTGTCAGGGTAGCAACAGTGATCTTGTAAACATGTGTCAGATGGAATTGCTATTGATAGGCAAAGGGCCTTTCAAGATTTTGTTTGGAGATATAACGTATGTAGTAAAGTGTGCAAATTGTAAGATTATAGATATGTAATATATAACCAACACTCAAATCGAAATCATTTCCAGCACCTTAGGATAAGACTTTTTGAAAACTGGTTTGCTTATTAGCATTCAGGTCTATTTTGCAGCAGAGAAAACAAAACAACCTTTAGTTACAGAACCGCTTCCAGTAGTCTACCGAAAGGCACTGTGAGAAAAATTGTGTTAAATGTATTGAGATGAAGTTATGTTGGTACAGATGTTGACTCTAAGGTAGCACACAGCCATTACTATCCTCCGCTTCAAAGTGAAAATTACTCATTTCTGTTCCTTGCTTGGTTGCAATCTCTTTGCTTTCTCAAACTATTTTCCAGTTCTGTTCCCTCTCTTCAGTTCAAAACACCTTGACCGAGTGCTGTGTGCGTGGGGCCGTAGGTACAAAGGGGAAGGAGTTATGGTCCCTGCCCTCCCAGAACTCATAGACCAGTTAAGTTTAAAGCAAAGGGTGGAAATGGGTGATTCCAACCTAAAGTGTTAACTGTGACAATAATAACAGCTAACGTTTATAGAGTATGTCCTAGTATCAAGCTTTTCTCTCAGGATGTTACATGCGTCTCCTCACTTGAACCTCATCACTGTTACCATTACTTTCCTGATGAGAGGATGAAAGCCCAGAGCTGCTGGTGATTTGCCCAAGGACAATATGGCTGATGAGCGTGGCTGCCAGGCTCTGGCTCTATCACCCACACACGTATCCACTTTCCTGCAGCTGTTTCTCAAGCGTGGTGTTGTGAGCACATGCAGGGCAGGAAGGGAGAAGGGAGGTCGCTGACTCTTTTGTCTGTTGAGCTGCCCAACCAGGAGCCACGTTCAGCGCTACAGAAAAATATGCCCGTCAGCGTCTTTCTCTGACGCAGCCCTAGTCCATCCCCTAACTTGCTATCTGACAGACTCAATTAAAAGCTGGCCACACCATTGCAAAAATTAAAAGACATGTTTTATTTTCGTATGACATATAGCAAAAATTACTCCAGAATTAACACTTGACTATTCGTTGTTGTGGCATGAATTTCTCCAAATCACAGGTAATCAATAGAATCAGGTGTCAATTTTTAAAAATTTTCTGTTCAAATTGTTGAGTTATGAGTGCTGCCCACTTACGAGTGATTTTTTTCGCTCTTGAAAGCACAATAGAAAATATTACTGTAATCTTAGGGAGTTGCAAATCGTTCACAGCAGATCAGTGTAGTGGTACCAGATTTTGAAATCCCACCTAAGGGTGGTGTTTGCACCTTCCTCTCGTCAGGACCTTCTAGAGCAGGCAGAGACTCGGGGCAAAGAGAGCAGAGCCTTCCCTTATGATCGCCAATAGTCTTTTCTCCTCAAACACAGACAAATCATGTCCATCTGCATCCTCGTGATGTCTTTGCACTTAAGCTCCTCAGGGGACGAGGACCAAGTTTAAATTTCGAATTAAATTTCGTTTATCACAGGTTAGGGGCAGATGGAAATAGGATAATTACACAGAGTCTAGTAGTAGTTATGACAGTGTTCTTGTTGGAGGTGATTCCAGCCTCTTCAAGCCATCTTACATGATGTCAGGTAGGCTGTAAAAAAAGGAGGTTTGTGTAATCGTTTGCAGAGAAAGTAATGGCAGGAACACTGAGTAGTCCTAACGGTAGTCAGGGATGCTTACCTCAAAAGACCCAATCACATTGTGAGCAGTGATTTGGTTTCACCAATTTAGTATTATTAGATTGAGCTTTATTGGGGCTACAGTTTTCTTTGTGTCTGATTTATAATTTTGTTATGGTTTCATAGCTATATATGAATTGTAAACAAAAATGTATATATCTGTATGTTGATACATATTCTTAAAACAAGATGGTATGACAGATGAATGGATAAAGAAGATGTGACATATATACACAATGGAATATTACTCAGCCATAAAAAGAAATGAAATTGAGTTATTTGTAGTGAGGTGGATAGACCTAGAGTCTGTCACACAGAGTGAAGTAAGTCAGAAAGAGAAAAACAAATACCTTATGCTAACACATATATATGGAATCTAAAAAAAAAAAAAAGTTATGAAGAACCTAGGGGAAAGATGGGAATAAAGATGCAGACCTACTAGAGAATGGACTTGAGGACACGGGGAGGGAGAAGGGTAAGCTGGGACAAAGTGAGAGGGTGGTAGTGTATATGTGGACCTCCAAACACTACCAAATGTAAAATAGATAGCTAGTGGGAAGCAGTCGCATAGCACAGGGAGATCAGCTCGTTGCTTTGTGACCAGCTAGAAGGGTGGCATAGGGAGGGTGGGAGGGAATAAGACGCAAGAGGAAAGATATATGGGGATATATGTATATGTATAACTGATTCACTTTGTTATATAGCAGAAACTAACACACCATTGTAAAGCAATTATACTCCAATAAAAACGTTAAAAAAAAAAAAGACAAGATGGTAAAAGACATCAACATTGTGAGTTGACAACCCATAAGAAGTTTTACTCTTAAAAGGGGTATGTGTAGATTACTCGTGTTGGAGGACTGTACCGCAACCCACCCACCTGTAGAGGGAGGCAAACAAACACAGGCCTTGCTCCTAGGAGCTTCCATTAACACAGCATTCATGCATCGCTGGCAGTGGACAAAAGTGAAGAGATTGTGCACTAACATTTTTGAAGTCATGACACTATATTTCTTGCTGTTTTTTTTTTTTCTACTCTTTGACATACTTTAATAGTTGTTACTCAGCAAATAGTATTTTTCTGCATTCCTTATCCCAATAAGGATCTCCTGGACATCCTGTTTTTCAATGTGCATGTAGTAAAGTTCACACTTTGTAGTGCATAGTTCTGTGGAGTTTGACAAATGCATAGAGTCATGTTTCTACCACCCCAGTACCATGTAGAGCATCCCATCACCCTAAAAATTACCCAGTACAGCCCCTTTATAGAAAACCTCTCCCTTTTCCCCCAACCCCTGGCAACCACTGACCTGTTTTCTATCCCTATAGATGTGCCTTTTCAATAATTTCATAAAGATATAACCATACAATATGTAGCCTTTTGAGTCTGACTTCTTTCACTTACATAATGCATTTAAGATTCATCATTATTGTGTGAGTTAAAAGCACATTCATTCCTATGGCTGAGTAATAGTCCATTGTGTGGATATATCAAATTCATTTATCCATTACTCGTTTGAAGAACATCTTGGTTGTTTTCAGTATGGGTGACTTCGAATAAAGTTATTATAGACATTCTTATATAATTTTTTTGTGTGAACATAAGTTTTTTAGCTCATTTGGAGTCGAAATACTTAGGAATGAGGTTTCTGGGTCATGTTGCAAGTATATGTTTAACTTTATAAGAAATGACCAAACTGTCTTCCAGCATAGTTGTGCTATTTTGCATGTTCAACCTCAAGGAATGAAAGTTCCTGTTGATCTGCATCTTCACCAGTATTTGGTACTGTCAGGTTTTTTGATTTTAGCAATTCTAATAAGTATGCGGTGCTATCACATCATGGTTATCATTTGCATTTTCCTGGTAACAAATGATGTTGAACATCTTTCATATGCTCATTTGCCATTGATATTTACTTTGGTGAAATGTCTGCTCAGGTCTTTTGCTCATTTTACAAGTTGGGCTGTTTCTTTTCTTATTGTTGAGTTTTAACCAATTCTGGATACAAGTTTTTGTGAAATATGTGATTTGTAAAAATTTTTTCCCAGAATACCTTATCTTTTCATTTTCTTAACTGTATCTTTGGCAGAGCAAAGATTTAAGCTTTAATAAAGTCCAATTCATTAACTTTTTTCTTTTATGGATTATGCTTTTGGTGTCAAATCTAAAAACTCATTGCCAAACCCAAGGTCCTACAAACTTTCTGCTATGTTTTGTGTTAGGTGTTTTATCATTTTACACTGAAGTTTTTCACTTAGGTTTATGATCCATCTTGAGTTAACTTTTTTGTTCAGTATATGTAGAGGTTTATTTTTTTGCCAATGGGTGTCCAATTGTTCCAGCATCATTTTTTTGAAAAGACTCTCCTATATCCATTGCATTGCCTTGGCACCTTTGTCAAAAATCAGTAGACTATATTTCTATGGGTCTATTTATGAATTACCTTTCACTTCCATTCTTCTCTGCGTCGATCCTTTAGCCAATAAAACACAGTCTTGATTACTGTAGCTTTATAGTATGTCTTGAAATCCTACAATGTGTGTCCTCCAACTTCTTTCTCTTTTGTTTTTCACAATTGTTTTGGCTATTCTAGGTCCTTTACCTTTCCATATCAATTTTAGAATTGGCTTATCATCTGTAAAATTGGCTTATCTTACTGGGATTTTGCTTGCGATTGCACTGAATCTATATTTTAATTTGGGGAGAAATGACACCTTAATAATCGTGAAGCTTCTAAACCATGAACATAGTATATCTCAATATATTTAGATTTTCTTTACTATCTTTCATCAGTACGGTTTTCAGCTTACAGATCTTGCACATATTTTGTTAGATTTATACCTAACTTCTTAACTTTTTTGGTGTAATTGTAAGTGGTATTGTTTCTTAATATCAAATTCCAATTATTCATTGCCAGAATATAGGAATATGATTGGCTTTTGTATATTGACCTTTTAAAACTTACTTATTTGTTCCAGGAGTGTCTTTGTAGATCTTTGGAATTCTCTGCATTAACAATCATGTTGTCTTCAAATAATGACAGTCTTATCTCTTTCCTTTCAAGTCTGTATGCCTTTTATTTATTTTTCTTAGCTTATTTCATGGGCTATGACTTCCAGCATGATGTTGAATAGGTATAGTGAGATTGAATATTCTTGCCTTATTCCTAAACTAGGGGGTAAGCATTCAGTATCTTACTCTTAAATATGACGTTAGCTGTAGATTTTTCATAAATTCCCTGTATAAGATTAAGTTCTCTTCTATTCCTAGTTTTTCTAGAGTTTTATAATGAATGGATGTAGAATTTTGTTTTTACTCCTATTGAGATAGGTGTGTGTGTGTGTGTGTGTGTGTGTGTGTGTGTGTGTGTGTGTGTATTTTTTAGGCTGTTAATACAGTAGATTATGCTGATTGAATTTTGAATTTGAGCTAGCCTTGGGATCTGGGATAAATCCCAACTGTTAATGTATTATCTCTTTAATGTATTGCTAGATTCAATTTGCTAATATTTTGTTGAGAAGCTTCCCTTTACATTTATGAAGTATCTTGGTCTGGAGTTTTATTTTTTTTGCAATATACAGCTTGGTTCAGGCCTCAGGATAATGCTGATCTCATAAAATGAGTTGGGAAATATTACCTCCTCTTTTATATTCTGGAATATCCTGTGTATAATTGACATTATTTCTTCCTTAAATGTTTTGTGGAATTCCCTAGTGAAACCACCTGGCTTCTCTTTTTGGAGTTTTTGAAGCTACAAATTCAATTTCTTTAATATATATAGGACTGTTCAAGTTAAGTACTTCTTCTTCAGTGAGTTTTAGTGATTTTGGTTTTTCAAGAAATTGGTCCATTTTGTCTAAGTTGAATTTATGAACATAAAGCTGTTTGTAGTATTCCCTTATGCTTTTAGTGCCTGTGAGGTCAGTAGTGATGTCCTTTTTCATTCCTGATATAGGTAGATTATGTCTTTCTCTTTTTCTTGGTCAGCCTGATGAGGGGCTTATGAATTTCATGACTTTATCAAAGAATCAGCTTTTGGTTTTGTTGATTTAATGTATTGGGTTTTTGGGATTTTTTTCAATTTCGTTGATTTCTGTTTTCTATTTTTTCCTTTCATCTGCTTGCTTTAAACTTAATTTGTTCCTCTCTAATTTCTTAAATTGGAAGCTTAGGTTACTAAATTCAGATCATTCTGTAGCTCTTTTCTGATATCAGTGTTTAATGCTATAAATTTCTGTCTAAAGACACGTTAGCTGCATCCTACAAAATTTGATATGTTTTATTTTTATTTTCATTTGGTTCAGAATATTTTAAAATTTCTTTGGAGGCTTACTCTTTGACCCATGGATTACTTAGAAATGTGTTACCTAATTTCCAAATATTTGGGTATTTACCAGATACCTTTCTATTATTGATTTCTAGTTTAATTCCTTTATAGTTTGAGAATATACTTTATATATTTCCTAGTCTTTTAAAGTGTTAAAATGATATGGTTGAGAATACTCTCTGTGCACTTGAGAAGAAGGCACTAGATTCAGTGCTCTATAACTGTCAAATAGGACAAGTTGGTTGATGACTTTATTTAGGTCATCTATATCCTCACTGGCTTTCTGCCTATTTGTTCTAACAGTTTCTGAGAGACGACTGTTGACGTCTCCACCTAAAATTGTAGGTTTGCCTATTTCTCCTTTAAGATAATCTACTGATTTTTGCCTCATGTATTTTAAAGCTCTATTGTTGGGTGCATACACATTTAAGATTGTTATATTTTGTTGGAGAATTGACCTTTTTCATAATGTAACATCCCCTGTATCTCTGAAAGTATTTCCAGTTATGAAGTCTACCTTGTCTAAAATTAATGTAAATACTTTGTGTTTGCATGATATATCTTTCTCCATTCTTTTATTTTTAACCTAAATATGCCTCTATGTTTTAAGTGGGTTTCTCATAGACTGCATATACTTGGATCTTGTTTTATTTTTAGTCAATTCTGATCACTTCTGTCTTTCAACTGGTGTGTTTACATTGTTCACATTAAAGATAGTTATTGGTATGATTAAAATCTATTGTCTTACTAGCTATTTCTATTTCTTTCACTTATTTCTTTCTTTTTGCCTCCTTTTCTGCCTTCCCTGGGTTTAGTTCAACATTTAAAAACGTTTTTATTGGTTGACATAGGGTTTACAATGTACATTTTAAAAAATCTAAATCTACCTTCAAATAATATTATTCTGTTACACATGTAGTTCCAGAACCTTATAACAATATATTCCCAATTTCTCTCTCGCGGTCTGATGTGCCATTGTTCTCATACATTTCACTTTTACCAATGTTAGAACTACGATAATACATTGTTAATCTTGTTGCTCTAAGTGGTCAGTTATTTTTAGAGCAGTTAAAATAAGACAAAAATGATTGTATAAGCCTTTTATTTATTCTGTTTCTGACACGCTTCATTTCTCGCTGCAGGTCCAATGCTGTGACAAATTTCTACCTTGAAGAACGTCCTTTAGCATTTCTTGTAACGTAGGTCTGCTACTGGTAGATAGGCCCCTGCATTTTTGTTTGTCTGAGAAAGTCTTTGTTGTTTCTATACTTTAGAAGGACATTTTTTTCTGGATGTAGAATTCTGGATTGACATTTTCCCCCCCTTTCAGCCTATTGAAGATAGCTTCTATTTTCCAGTTTCTCACAAGAAGTCTGCTGTAATTCCTAGGGGAGATGAAGGAGATGTATCAGGGTAGCAGGTTTGGGCAGTAGCTGCTATTCTCCTTACCTAGCTAGCACCTTTGAGGGCATTTTCTTAGGGTTCTCCCCATCTTCTTGGTGAGTACCTGACGTTCCTGGAAGAAAAACCTAAAGATGGTGTGAACCCTCCTATGTCTGCAGCCCCCTGGGACTTCACACTCTCGAGCTGGCCCACACTTGGCCTTTAGCAGTTCTTTAAGCATTTCTAGTTTAATCTTCTTACCAGCTTTTAGGGCATTCGGCAGCATCTGTCTCAGGTGAGCAAACACTTGAATCTTATTTCTCCCTGCAGGCCTTTGTCTTTTTCTTGATTTTAAGTTAGTTGTTTGCCTGCAATATCAGTTCTCTGATAGGTTCAGGAAAAGTTGTTAGTTTTACGTTGATCCAGCTTTTTTCTTATTGGAAAGATGGGAGAAATGCTTTTTCCTGCTCTTAAGTCTCTGCTCGTTCACCAAAACCATTAGTTATGTTTTCAATTTTATATTTCATCAGCATTAATGTGATTTTGAAAGTTTTGGAGGATTTTCGCAACAGCCCCAAAATCTCTCAAGGTATATTTGGAAACTACAGCTGGGAGTCACCAATGAAGAGGGTATACTAATATGATGGAATAATATTCTTTGTCACTAATCTATATAGATTTTTCTTTTCTGTATGTTTCTCTCAAACTTGGAGCTGATTCTGTGTTTCAGTGCCTCAAGGGAGGTATGTAGTAGGACAGGAAGAAGTAACTTCCAAGAATTTCTGGGTGTTGTTTCCTGAAGCCTGAACCTGCAGTATAACTTACTTAGAAGATTGGCTGAGAAAGAACACATAGGGGTTTGTGAGAAGACGCAAAGAGGATAACACAAGGGAAAAGGAGCCTTTCCCAGACTGGAAAAAATACCCCGGTACTGATGTGAGATCGAGGGAGACCTTGGACTAGAGCCAGAGAAGGCTGCAAGAAGCCATAAAGGAGGCACCTTATACACTACCTGGGCAGACAGGACCCCTAAGCAACCAAGAGATTCTCCTGTCTTAGGTATGACTTGAAAGTGTAAAAATAATAAATACACAGAAACCTGAATTAAAATAGTTGGGATACCACAAAATATACAAACAGCTCATATGACTCAACAACAAAAAAATAAACAACCCAATCAAAATATGGGCAGAAGACCTAAATAGACGTTTCTCCAAAGAAGGTATACAGATGGCCAGTAGGCACATGAAAAGATGCTCCACATCACTAATTATTAGAGAAATACAAATCAAAACTACAATGAGGTACCACCTCACACCGGTCAGAATGGCCATCATCAAAAAGTCTACAAACAAACAAACAAACAAAAGTCTACAAACAACAAATGCTGCAGAGGGTGTGGAGAAAAGGGAACCCTCTTGCACTGTTGGTGGGAATGTAAGTTGGTGCAGCCACTATGGAAAACAGTATGATGGTTCCCCAGAAAACTAACAATAGAATTACTGTATGATCCAGCAATCCCAGTACTGGGAACATACTCATACAAAACTATAATTCAAGAAGATACATGCACCCCTATGTTCATAGCAACACTCTTCACAATAGCCAAAACATGGAAACAACCTAAATGTCCATCAACGGATGAATGGATAAAGAAGATGTGGTACATATATACAATGCAACACTACTCGGGCACAGAGAAGAATGAAATAATGCCATTTGCAGCAACATGGATGCAACTAGAGATTATCATACTAAGTGAAGTAAGTCAGAGAGAGAAAGACAAATGCCATATGATATCACTTAAATGTGAAATCTAAAATATGGCACAAATAAACCTATCTACAAAACAGAAACAGACTCCTAGACATAGAGAACAGACTTGTGCTTACCAAGGGGGAGGAGGGAAGGGAGAGGGAGGGACTGGGAGTTTGGGGTTGGTAGATGCAAACTATTACATTTGTAATAAACAACAAGGATAAACAACAAGAGTGTATAAACAGCAAGGTCCTACTGCATAGCACAGGAAACTATATTCAGTATCCTGTGATAAACCATAATGGAAAAGAATATGAAGAAGAATGTCTCTATGTGTATAACTGAATCACTTTGCTGTACAGCAGAGACTGGCACAACATTGTAAACCAACTACGCTTCAATTAAAAAAAGAAATAGTTGAGAGGCCAGAAGAGGGAGCTCTCATGCTCTGTGACCACAGCAGAGCCTGAGAGGAAGGAGAAAGATGATTCTTTCCTGGCAAGGACTCAGCCAATGAAAATCCGTGGACTCTTTGTGTACTATCCCTCCCAACTTCCTTTTCCACTATAAAAGAGTTCTCTCCATTTTTGCTGGGGAATCATGGTTGCAGACCCCAAATTGCAATTCTCTGTTGATCCCGAATAAACCCATCTTTGCTGGAGAAGTATCTGGCAGTCTGTTTGATTTAGGTCAACAGAAGCATCAAAGTGCCACGAGTCCTGAAAAGCCCTTGCAACCAAAGACAATGAAGTCATCGTGGAAACTTATGGGACAGGTGGAAAATACCAGAGTACTTTACCTCCACAGACACCTTCACACTGCAGAATGTGCTGGACACCTGATGTGACCTTGTGGGAGGGAGGGGAGCTCACCAGAGTGACAGAGATTATATTTTCTCATGAGCCCAGCAATATCGGGGCTCAAATTCGAATTTAGCTGATTTCTAGAACTACAGATTTAATATCGCTTGCGCTCCTTAATTTGTGGACTGAGGATCATACCTGCTACTAAAGGATTTCATTCTCAGGGACATAGTTATTGTTCTGTTGAATATGTTTTGGATTCTAGCGACTCCAAATTTTTCCCCACTTAGATACATCTGAGGGGTTGGATGTGCCCTCAACTGTAAGGATTCCTCCTGGGGTGTGGGGTGGTAGAGACAGCAGGGGAAAGGCACTTTGAATAAATCCCCCAGGGGATTCTGAAACCCATTCCTTGCGCACCCCTTCCCTGAGATTCCCTCTTCTCTCTTGTTCTGTATGCTATTTTTCACTTAGGACCCTGAAACAAAGACACAGTTTGACTCTTTTAAGCAGGAGGTGTGTTCCTATAAAGGTGTCAGTAAAGCAAATGTGTTTCTGTGAAAACATATAGTGCTATATACATAAGTTGGAATGATGACCTTCATGCATCACAAACAACTGAAAAAAAAAGTGTATTTGTGAATCTGTGGCTAGAAGAGAAAAAAAAAATCCCTGTATTTCCTTCTTGGGAAGTGGTTATTGACTTGGGAAACTGTCCTCCTTCTGACCGGCCTCCCACCGAGGTGGTAAGAAGGATCCTGTAAAACACACATAAGCATCTGAATGAAAATGTCCCCAAAGTGCCCAATCGAGAGAATTACCAGGCTTCTCCCATTCAGTTCTGTTGACTGAGGCCCCCGGCCCTGGTTTATCAGTGAGAGCTCCTTGATTTGACCATAGCAGAGGTGTGTGTTTTTTGCTAGTGTTTCTGTCAATGGTAATAAGCGTTGGGGGCGGATAATGCATTTTGTATCACATTTTCCAGAGCTCCTGTCTGATGCCATTGTGGAAAAACACAGTTAGGGACCTGGTTATGGGACTCACTTTCTTATTTTTGGAAATGTTTCACCGCCACAAAAGGCCACAGCAACCTGATCTCTTACAGCTGCTCTACATGTTGGGTTTATCTCTCTGATCTAATAAAATCATATTATAGCTCTCTTCTCCTCTGGGGGTGGGGAGGCAGGAATCAGGTAAAGCAGAGACTTCTAAAAATCTAGGTTAAAGTGTTCAAAAGCATGCTGAGAGAGGAAGGTTATTCCTTGTGATTCCACCAGACAGTGTTGTTATCACTGCAGATGCACTGAGGGGAACCAGTTGCTTCCCAAAGAGGCGAGGTGTGGGCTCTCCTTGGACCTGCTAGTGGAAGATGTCCTGGGAACAGAAAATGCCATCCAGAGACTGGATGAAGTGTGTTTTTGAGAGTTTGCTCCCTATGACAGGACTCTGGTTAGGACCTCAGGCTCTGGAGTTAAAAATGAGTTTGAGGGGAAAGCGGGAGAGAGATCAGCTAGGAGTTGGGGTTAGCATACATACACTACTATATATAAAATAGGTAAAGAACAAAGACCTACTGTATAACACAGGGATGTTACTCAATATCCTATAAGGGAAAAGAATCTGAAAAAGAATATATATATTATATATACAATATATATATATATTATATATAACTGAATCACTGTGCCGTACACCTGAAACTAATACAACTTTGTAAACCACCTATACTTCAATAAAAAAAAAAGTTTGACACGGCGGAGAAGGGGAGGGTAGGACGAATTGGGAGATTAGGATTGGCATATATACACTACCATGTGTAAAATAGATAGCTAGTGGGAACCTGCTGTATAGCACAGGGAGCTCAGCTCGGTGCTCTCTGACAACCTAGATGGGTGGGATGAGAAGGGGGTGGGAGGGAGGCCCAAGAGGGAGGGGATATATGTATACATATAGCTGACTCACTTCGTTGTACATCAGAAACTAACACAACATTGTAAAGCAACTATACACCAAAAAAAAGAGTTTGAATCCCAATTCTACCAGTTACTATGTGTGGCTTCAGGTTAGTCACTAAAATATAAAAAGGGGACAAGTTAACACCTATCTCACAGGGCTATTGTGAGGATTAGATCACGGCATGCAGTACAGAGCCTGTGGAGCTAACACAGTAAATGTTACGTATTATTAGTCACATTCTTCCCTTTTAAAATATTTAAGCTACAGTATACTACTTTGTATCATTACTCAAAGGTCATGTCCCCCTAGAAAAGGAATGTCTGTTGACATCCAGGGGAAGAATAGAGATTTGCATTTTTATTATTCCACTCACTGCGAAGAAAGAATAGTACATTCTGTTCAGGGGATTTGTTGGGGTCAAGAACTAGGTTCTTTATGTAGGAGTCCCGACATATTATGGGGACACTGACTTGCCACCTAGTCCTCAGGTTCTTGATAGAAAGTGTGGTCTGGTGCTTGATTCTCTTGGGTTCAGGGGACTCAGCCCCATTTGGTGGTAGGAGCTTATTGTAAGAATAGACAGGAAAGTAAAAAAAAAAAAGAAAAAAGGCGGGGAACCGTCAGCAACCATATAGCCATGACTCCTGGAGACTTGGAGGGGCACTCATGGCTATGCACAGTCTCAGGTCCCAGTGGCTCCTCTAGCCCTGGTTATCTCATTGCCCTCAGAGACCAACTTCTCACTGCTCCTGAGACTAGTGTCTCCACCAAACGCCTAGCCAGCTTCTCTGCCAACTTCTGCACCTGCTGCTCTTGCTTCCCTGCCTCCTTGAGATTCATACGCAGGAGAAAGAATTGGCCTGGCATATTTTGTTTTCCTCCAATGTGTAGGACGCCTGATATGGTGCTGAGTTCTCACTCACAGGAAGCCCTGAAATCCCAAAAGGACATAAAGATTAGGACCCCATTCCTTCATGAAATGATGACTTCCTGCCTTACCCTTGGCTTTAATTTGTAAATTAGCAAGAGGGTCTTGAATTTAATGGCCACCTCCCCCAGGATACTAGCTTAGGCTCTCAGATCTGAGACTCCTATCTCTTAGGTGCCAATGGAAGATTTGCAATAAAAGAGAGAAATGTTTTGCTCTTATTACTCTCCACACTAGCTCATATGCTCAGTTTAAAACCCACTTTTCCAGTGTGATACTTTTTGCTTGTGGAATAAACTTCAGCTTAGTGACTGTTTAATTTGTTCAAGTAGAAGTACAACAGAGAATGACAAAGCATCAAATGACTTGAAGATCCCCTGGCATGAAAAGACGGAGCGTGACTCAGGGAGAGGTAACCCGAGGAGCCTCTCACCTGGACATTCCAATTGGAGGGTAGGAATAGAACCTAATCAACCATCATTTATTATGTCACCTTTATTTAGTTAACATGTAAAATGTCATCTCAATTTTACAGAAAACTCATGTGAAGGCGGATGTGACCTTCAAATAATTTTGTTTTTCTTGGTAGTTCTATAGGTTGTAAAATTCCTAGCTGATATAGTGAACAGTACTTTAAATGTTTTTTTAAAAAGTGGCAAAGAGGCATTCTGCTCTGTTGCAGTAACAGCTACATGTTTATGAGATGAGACAACAGAAATCCCTAGACTGAAAAGATAATTTTACTCTAAACTACAAATTAAATATATAATTATGTAATCACATATGTAAATCTGGGTCTCTTTTTACTTTCAGTGCCCCTGGTTCAAGCACAAAGGGTATTTTTAGTTTCTGTTTTTCCTTTTTTACCAAGCTTGATCAGTGAACGAGAAAGTCGTATCAATCATCTACTTGTTGGAAAACGTGGAGCTTTTGAACCACACAGCTCATTTCAAAATTAGAAATGCCCCGACTTAGGACCCCACGTCAAGACTTTCAGGAGGCAGTTGTCACTAGATCTTAGGTCTGACATATGTCTTTGGGTAAAAGCAGCTAAGAAATGTTCCTTGAGATGTTATGGGTGGAGAAAGCAATAAAAATGGGATTTCTATTTTTTAACAAGTAAACTCCAATTTGTATTTGCTAGAAAGCTATGTAGCTGTTTCTCACTTAACAGTGTTCCTCCCAAAATATTTGCAAAACAAAATTATTTTAAACGCAAAGCACATTTTCCCATTGACATATTCTAAAGATGCATCCTCCTGGGATATTTTTGGTGACAGAAAAATATTTTATTGCTGCGACTAATAATCACTAACATTTATTGAGCTCTTACTACCTGCCAGGTATTGTTCTAAGATCTTTACATAATTCTCTCATTTTGTTCTCCACAATGGTCCTAAGAGGTACTGTCCCAATTTCCCAAATAAGGAATCTAAGGGAAAAAGCATGTAAGCGGCCAGCCCAAGGTCTTATTGTTGGGGTGAAGAGAGGATGAACTCAAGCACTGGTCCTGAGGTCCACCTTACCACACCACTGTGTTGCTACCAAAGCACCCCCTGGCTCACTAGGAGGAGAGGGGCAGTTTCATAGTCTACCAGCCGTTGAGATAAAAATCTACTGTAAGTTGGATGGTGGGCTTGAGGTCTCCACCATCACCCTTGATGTCATTCTAGGAACTTAATCTAAGATGGCCCTACGGTTTCTCTTGGCTTTAAACTCACCCATGGTGGACACTTGGGAAATGTTAATTATATGATACAGATTCACTCATTATAAGGATATGAGTTATCGTGCTCCCTCCCTTGGGGTATTTACAGAATTCGTAGTTTAATTGAACTAATGCAGATATTATGGTTTCCAAAGTGCTACTGAGAAACGGTTGTAGAAATCAGACAGATGATTTGTAAAATATGTTTTACTAATGATAAAGCTGGATTGAAAAGTAAGTCTTCATTGTGGCCATAGTCAGACTCCCTAATGCTTTTTCCCCAAATCTAAAATTGGTACAACTCACCCAAAGAAGGGTTGGCCCTGCAGAACATACATACAGAGCAAAACAGCTGCATCAGCTGCGTCTACTGTGGCCCTCCACTGAAACAAAGTGAGAGCTAGGTCTCTAGACCTGGCCGTAGCAGCAGATGGCCCTGCACCCCTCATGACTGCCATTCATGAGGCAGGAGGTGAGCAAAACACACCCATCCTCAGATGGGGAGATTTAAAAAGAAAGGGGAAGAAAGGGCTGAGATTCTCATGCTCAGTCCTTCCAAAGTCACCAAGCAGACAAGGTATGACTTGGCCCCCAGGGAAGAGTAAACAGGGTGAGAGAGGGGCTTTCAAAAGGGCAAAAGTTCCTAACATACAGTCCAAGACCAGAACCCCATGAGGGAGAAGAAAGAGTCCCTCAAATGCCAGGAGTTGTGTCGAGTGCTTTGAGCATGTTGGTTGCTGCTTCTTTGATGAGTTCTTGTTCGTATAAAACAGGGACGCAGATCCATTGCACGTGGAGTGAAGGTAACTGAAAAGTCTATTGTTCTTTGCAATTTATTTAAGATTTGACCATAACCTATGAAAAAGGAGATATGAATCCAGCCGGCAGCAGTTAGGTAGCTGGGAACACACCCACCCTGGCATCCTAAGAACATGGTTGTCAAGGGGAGAAACTGGCTATTTTCTGTGTCTGAGAGGCAGGAGCAGACTGTTTGAAATAATGAAGCATCAGATTTAGATTTAAATTTATTTAATTAATACTATATTACTTCCAGCACTTTAGGAATTCAATAACGAAGCAACCCAACCAAGAATAACTAGTTGAAGATCAATTTGACTTGATTTTCCATGTGGCAAAGATAAAAAAAAAATCCATGTATGAGAATTTACAACCATTCTTCTCCCCACATTTGAAGGATGTTATCTCAGTTGCTCAGTTCCTATGCCTCTGGTGTGTTGGTCAGGAAAATGGGTAGAAAAGGCAGTTGGGACAAAGTGAAGAGAAGTAGTTTGATTTAAACAGGAAAAGACATAGAGCCACCGAAGGAAGCAAAAACCAAAACCAAAACCAAAAATGATCAGGACCCAAGAAGGATAGCAAGAGAGAGGGAAAGCGAGAGTGACAAGAGAGGCAACCTGGGCTGGAGATTTTGGAAGAGAGAAATTTGAGTAGCTGCCATGCACTGTGGGATTTGGGGGAGAGAGGGATGGAGAAGGGGATTTGCAGCAAGTTTGTCACGGGTACTTCTGAGTCACTCTTACCTCTATCAAAGAAAGCTTTAATAAAGGTCTTCATCACTCTTCAAGATTTGGGGATGGGATTTATTTTTCTCTTGGATAAGTTATCATGAGGGGTTAGGCTTTAAGGAATGGCAAAGAAGCCCAGATTTATTTGCAGCTATCTATTTGGACCTTTCTAGAATGAACCACCCTGTGGGTATGGGTGCCGAGCTTGTCCACACCGTGTAAAGTGGTGATTGTAAAAGGGTGTGCCCAGGAGGTGGCTAGAGGACACAGCAGGATGTGACGGTGGCTCAAGCACAGAGCGGTGACAGGGTATGTTAGAAGCTGGCTCTCAGCAGAAGCCAGAGACCTGAGGTACAATCACCTCTCCAGGCACTGTTCACTTCGGGTCACCTACCAGTGGGCTTCCCTGACTAAGACTTGTGAACAGTCTTTAGCATGTTGTCTTTGGGCCTTCCATTCTGAAGGATGTTTGGTGAGGAATGGCCCACTGGAGAAGCAAGGTTCCAGCTGCTGAGTACAGGGCGGTGGAAAGTCACTGCTCTGGGATTCAGTAGTGCAGGCCTTCGAGACCAGAGCTAATGCTGCTTAGTCTCAGCCTCAGCTTCCTCACCTGCAAAACAGCAGTCTTGGGAAGATGACATTAAGGATGCCTTTCAGCTCTGACACTCACTGATACCTTTCCAGGTTCTCCTTCTTTACTGCAGCTATCGGCGCCAACTGGTCCTGCTCCAGAGGCCTGGCCAACTCCCCTTCCGCACTGCGCACATAGTGCCCTTGCCAGTCAGACCTACCCGGGAGCGAGCAAGGACAGGGGGCCCTGGCTAGAGCATGAAAGCAGCAGGCTTCTGAATAGTAAGCGCTAGGCTGGCTGGGGGAGACGGAGGGCATCTCCCAGTGACCCAGGAGCTCTGGGAACCACGGCCCCTGCCTGCGTGCGCCCATGGGAGTGTGAGAGCACACACGCGCGCACACACACACATACACGCAAACGAGACGTTAGAGCCTGTCCCTGGAGTTCAGACAGCTTGCCTAACAGGAGAAGGCAGCTTTGTTGTTTTCCAGACACTTCTCAGAGACACTGAAACAGCAACTGGATAAATATAGGAGGATGACAATCATCACTGAGTGCGTGTGCGTGTGCGTGTGCTAACAAGCCCGGGAGCTGCAGACTGCCACGTGGTCCCCAACCTCCAGGAATGGACACTCGAGCTTCCCAGAGCCAGAAAATCTGAACGCAATGTGCCTTCATCAAAGGAGACCGGCAGGAGGGTGAGATGAGGCCGCGGGCGCAGTCCTGCCGCGGCTCCTCCGAGCATTCTCGGAGGTCGCCCTCTGCTCGGCCTTGCCTGTATATAGCCCTGCTGACTGCAGTGCACATGCGATCTTTCTGAATGAAATACCAGAAATCCTTCCAGGCTCTGTGAAAGCGGCAGCTAAGTGGTATTTGAAAGTCCTAAGAAATGAGTGGGGGAAACAGAGCAGGTGTTTTTTCTCCTCATGAAAGGCAAACGCTGATTTGGAAGGTTTTGAGGTAGGGAACGTGGGCCAAACTCAGTACTGCCAATTTTTAATTACCAGCACAATTAGCTGCCTGGCTTCACAACAAGCCTATTTTGTCAAGCTCTGTTTAAGAACCAGCAAATTGCAGCGTTAGCACCAAACAGATGAACAGCGCAGTGATCATATCCTACTCTCGAAAAATCAGTGCTCTGCCTACAGAGTCCTGGGCTTGTAGCACCTCCTGCCACCAGCAAGTACCTGACACCCTCTTCTTGGCCCTGACTAAATTGGCATAAGGGCAGGGATCCTGTCTCTATAGGGCCATCTGCCCTGTGGTTGACCACTCCACATTAAGTGAACTATATTAAATCAGTGTGATATACACATCAATGTTAACTCCTCAGGATAAAACACAACAGAGCCCCTCTGTCCTCTTATTGGCATCCCTAGTGATGAACAGCACTTGAAATAAGTTCCAGCTATCTAATGTAAAGGCATACAACCCCTACAGGTTACTAAGTAACATCTCCTTGGGGACAGGATTTCTATGGGAGACCCAGTGTCCAGGAGTGTCCATAGTGCTCGGCAGAACTTTTACATGGTTTAATCTGTTACTCACATCAAGCCTAAGAGACTCAGACAGGTCAGGAGTGCTCCTCTGGGGTGTGTGAGGTCTCTGAGGAGCAAGAGAGGCTCAGAAATGACAGCAGAGGAGCTTTTCAAGGAAAGAGAGACTGCAGACACTTCTGGACCACAGACTTTGCCTCTGGGATTGAGTCAGAGAAGCAGAAACCACAGACTTTGATCAGTTCCTACTCTGCTTTCACTGAGCCTGCAGCCCTTTCCTTCCTGGGTCAGACACTCCAGAGCAAACCTTAGGGCAGTCATGGTGGAAGGAATCTCAGACCCCTTGGGAGAGACCTACGCAACGATTCTGATTTCAGCTACTCTGCAGTAGGACAGGCAGTGGACTGAGTAGTGTTAATTGCAGAGTCACTAAGAACATCTTGCCCGCAGATAGTGCCTCCCTTGATGCCTGATTCCACCAATTATAAATCCACTTGCAAGAGACAGGCATTGCTTTTCTTTGAGAGTCATCTGCAGATACTGAACAAGGGAATGCCAGTCATTTCCCACACTTTCCCTA
>NW_006769244.1:334785-336987 GCF_000442215.2 Lipotes vexillifer
TTCCCTACAGATACCTACAAATGTACAAACGGCATTTCCTAGGTTTCCGTACCAAGTGGCTTCCATTCAGGTGAGGCCAAAGGGAGGCCCTAACAGGAAGGGGAGAAGTTGGGGTATTTCCATCCCTCTCTCTCTGCCTGGGCGGCATCTCTCGCGGTATCCGTGTTTCCTTGTGGTCCAAGCTCTCACCAGGCAGCTTGGCCATGGCTCCAGTGTCCTCTGGACAGTCCAGGCTCTTCTTCCTTGATACCTCCAGCTCTAGCTGTTATGCGTCTCTGCCTCACCATCTCCCATTAGCTCTTCAGCTCTTCCATCTATTTGTATCTAGGTCCCCTGTTCATTCCCTTTATTGAACTATGTGACTTGAGCTCTGTTTTCTTGTCTCAACTCTGGCTTATTCAAAGGGTTATATATAAACATATTATAAGGAAGCCTAATGATAATTTTTTCTCAGCAAGACCTACAGTAGCAGGGAAGGCTTGGGAAGCTCAAGAAATAAGGACCCCAAAGGAAAAAATGACGAAGATTTTCCCCCAGGTCTTGTCTACCCTACAACAGGCCCCTCTGACTCTAATGTTGTATAGGAAGGCCATAACCCAGCAGCCCCCTGCCAGCATCCTGACTTGTCACTCTCTGGCTTTACACCGTGGAATCTTTGCCCCTGCTGACATCTGTTTGCTGGTACCCATGATTCGTGAGCTCCCAACTGCAGACTTTTGCACACCCATCCTCCTCCCCTACGACAGTATCTTTCCTACTCACCTCTCGAGTGTCTGTATGACTCTTCCTCCTTTGCAGCCCTACATAAAGTCTAAAATCTGAGCATTCCGTTATGGGTTTATGGCCTTAGCAAGTTATAGATGCAATCTGAGCTCCAATGCTCTTGCACTCTCTTGTTGGTTTTTGCCAGAGATCTTAGAGTTTTAATCATACATACTTTCCTATTTGACCAGTAGAATTCTAAGGTCTGTACAGCAATGCGAGCATGTCTACTATTTCTTTTGCTCCCCTTTCCTACCCCTCCCTTGGTCCCTCCAGTCCCGGCAATTATAACATCTAGCACTGCTCTAGTGTATTCAACAAATATTGATAATACTGCCTAAACGGCTTCCCTCAGCTAGGAAGATAGGCTTATATCTATTTGTCAGGAGGGCATGCTTTCTGTGGGAGCAACGCTGGTCTGAAAAACCTCAGATCTGTTCTTTCTCTGACAGATCACCCCCAGTAGAATGCAGTCTCCAGGCATGAGGTTTGCTCAGTCATTATTTTTAACCCTCCCTGGGCCTTGTGTGTTCACACTACATTTGCAACGCAGTTGTTGGTTTTTTGTTTGTTTGTGTGTTTGTTTTTTCCCCCAGCACAGACCTCCTGAAGGGGATTCTTGCTGATGGCATCTGTGGCAGAGACAAGCTCATGCCTGAAGAGATAAATTATTTATGGTGAATGGTGCCCTAATGGATTGTGTGATCAATAATGCTTATAATAGTACAGCACCAGTCAAATCACAGAAGGGCTTGAACGCATGTCTACATCATTCTGAGAAGACAGGGTCTACCAGATATCAAGAGGGAAAAAAGGGAGTACTCATGACATCAACCTCAAAACAGCTCTTAAATGAGGAGGAAGGTGCAGCACTTTCTCTTTTTTTTCGTTTAAAGAGACAAGTCAGTTTTTAGTCACAGGAATCACTGCACCAAAATGCCCCCAACAGTAGCCACTTACCAAGACCAGCCTTACTCCACTGATCTAGCAAAGAGTCTCCCTGTGTTTCTAAGCTTTTCCAGAAGCTCCACAGACAGAAAGCTGAATTTCTCCCTGCGTGTTGGTATAGGGCCTGCCTGCAAGTAATGAAGACATTAGTATCTGTTGCTTAGAGTGTTAATTGCTTAGCTCCAGTTTCTAGGCAACATCCAATAGCTCAACAGGCCTCTGTGTGCACGTATAATCCCAAGTCTGAACTGTCTCAAGGCTCTGCTCTTTTTGTCTGCTGGAAAGCTCCACTGGGAGGTCCAAATGGAATTTCACACTCAACATGTCCGGAGTCAGTCGCATTATCTCCCTCTCTCTTCCCACCTCCTACCTGCTACCTTACTGTCCATCACCCTCCGCCAAAAATGAATCCCTGTTTTCCCTCTTTATCTACTGTCATCCTATCAGTGGCGCTGACATCTTGTGGTTTGCCATGCCAGAGCATCACGCTCT
>NW_006769244.1:337461-356161 GCF_000442215.2 Lipotes vexillifer
TCTTCCCTTTCAAGGCCCAGCTCACATGTCTTTCCCTCCCTGAAGCCTCCGCTGGAACCCAAACCCCCATGGTCCTTGGGTCTCTCCCACTGCACTCATCACATTCACGCTGATGTTACGGATGTTTGTGCATGTGTCATCTCTCAAACTACACTATGAGTTTAAGGTATGGACCATGTCCGATCATCTTGGAATATTCCGAAGAGACTAGCACAACACGATAGCAGACTTTCAATTAGCGTTTGTTGAATAAATGAGTGAATGATCTACAAGCAGGCGGTGGAGGTGGCATAGGCCATGTTTGTCTTCTTTATCGCTTCTACCCCTAAGGTGTGCCCTAGAGGAGAGCGGAAAGGAATTAAGAGGAATTTAGGTGAAGAATCTCTGAACACTTTCACTAGACTGAATTCTACTTCCTCTTCTCCGGATTCTTGTAGGTGTTTCACAAAGACATAAGAGTCCAAGGTGTTGGTCCATAGCCCCAGCTCAGGAGCTCAGGAGACAATCCTGGAGAAAGGGGAGAGGAACCTGGGCTCTTCTGGGCTGGTTTGAGTGTGGAGAAGCTATCCCAGACATCCTCAAGACTCCAGGAGGCTGCAAAGGAAAGAACCAGATCAGGACCCCAACTATGGCACTGGAAAGTGCCTTTCTAGTCCTTCATGGGCTCCAATAACCTAACGAGGCTGGTGGCAGGACCACGGGGCCTGAGGCTTCACTTCCACACACTCACACAGGCTTTGTCTCATCTTTCTGAATCTGTGGGGTTGTCTTGGTAGACAAGGTGTAGGGGACAGAGAAGGACAAAATTATTTTTAGACAAAATTCATACACATGTCTAGCCAGGAGTAGGGCCATCAATAAACGGTAATTTCTTTCTGTCACCCCCTGCAATCGGTGGAATCCAAGGTGCACTCCTGGGTGTAACTCAAGATAAAGGCTCTTTGCATAATCTCTAAAGAAAGCTTTCCTTCAAGCTCTAGGAAAGGTGCAATAATAGATTTGCAGGCAGTTCCCCAGTCCAGGTCTTAGTGCCCACATCACACTGAGTTCCAACATGTGTGGCAAAATCTCTCCTTGTTACAAGGTGCTGTAAGGCTCAATTGTTGCAGTGAGAACTTTAATTTTGTATTTTCTCACTTGGGTGCAATTAAGTTTTCAAACATAAAAGTGAGCTAATGTCATCTTTGAGCATTTCATTTTCTTATAAAGGAAACCGCCCTTGAATATATTTGGCTATGTGATTGAACAGTCAAATAAGGACACATTTAAATGTTCTAGTGGGTAACTGCATCTACAATCTACTTTCATTACTGGCTTCCAACCCTATACATGTATAGGAACACCTACCTTGATAATGTCTCTTGATATTCACTTTGGTTTCTTGTGAATGACATAAGCATTACTTAGCTGATTTATTTCCCCTTCTAATCTTAGCAAATCACCTGATTATCATTGAGGACGATATCCATTCTGGAGAGACCAGTTAGGATGACTTCAGGACTAGAAATACTATCTGGCTTATTTTTAGTACATTTCGTCTAAGGATTTTTCATATGAATAGGGAAATGAAAACCTTTAGATAGATGACTGACTCTGCACGGTCTTACATTGATTGGTTCAGGGCCCATGCCAGAAATCAAATCCATGATTCCTGATTATTCCTTCAATTCCTCTAATTCTTTAAAGGCAAGAATCTCAAAGCATCGTATCTCTTTAATACCTTTTGTCAACTAGGTTCTCCTCTCCTGTATAACTTACCCCCAGGACCATAGCAAGTCTCTAACAATAAGTTGTTGATGAGGGCATGACAGAAAGAATGAAAAAAACAAAATGACAAAGAACCCCTTGACCTTCTGTGGTTACGGGACCTTGTCTCTAGTTTTGTAATCTGAAAAAAAAACCAAAAAAACAAAACCCGGCTGATCCAATCCATGACTAGAGAAATCAAAAGCATGTTCCATGTGCTTTTGACAGTTAGGATTCTTTACAGAAACATAAATTCTCAGGAAAAGAGTGATTATGTAATTCCACGGCAGGTTGACTGTTATGGGAAAATGTGTACTTTGCATTTATCACCGTTCAACTGTAACTGTCTGTAACTTCACAACTGAGACCCACGCTCTCATTTTATTTTCTTAGCTAGGCAGGATTGGTCAAGGATCCAACCTACCAGAAAAAAAGCCCTCAGGACCCCGACCTCACTCCAGTAGAAAACGGTGTTGGTGACAGAGTTCTAGGAGAGGCTTAGCATGAATCTCTGTGGAGCCAACAGCCGGTATAATTGCCATCCCTGAGGAAAGCCATGATTAAGAGCTTGACCCTCGGTAGTAAACAAAAAGGTTATGAGATTGTATGTAGCACCAAAGAGTTCGCTGGACTGAATATTTGTGAAGCCCACGAGTACAGAAGTATCAGAAGGAAGGTACTTTCAAATTTTGTATACTCTATCCGTCCTGATTCTGCAGAGATGAATTGAAGATGAATTATTTTTTAGCTAAAAGGCCCTAGGAAGGAACATTCAAAACCTTACTCTTTTAGAACTTACTAGAAGTATGGAGGAAAGAACAACAGAGTCCTTTCTGCTGTAAGTTCCCCATCAGATATATGCAGTCTCCTCACCTACAGCTTCAAATATGCCCCCATCTTGAAGCTGGGAGAAAAGCCCAGGTTAGTTCTCCACCATTTTCCGTCCACAGTGCCCACTCTAGGGTGACGACTGCCTTTCTCCCTGGACCATGACCTAAATATCCTCTCTGCTTTTTTGTAAGCTTAGCTCATAGTGGCAAATGTCCCTTTCCTCAGGCCCCGGTTTTTTGAGGCGAGTGTAATGTAAGAAGATGGCTGCCCAAGCTAGCCAGCTCCTCAAGCTTGATCTATTGATCAAAATGTCACTGCCATTAGGGAGGTGCCAGCCCTCTGTCCTGAGGTGGTGGCTCATTCCAGAAGAAGGCTGCCTTGCCTGTACACATGATGTGTTTGAAGACAGGAGCTGAAGACTATTTCATCTGAAAGCACCAAGTTAATCCATTTCCTTAGAGCCACTTAGATGCTAAAGAGCAAACGCAGAATTCCTACTAGTGCTGTTGACATTTTCTGCCTCAGAACGGTTCCCTTTCAATCAGCAAAATGAGTGCTTTACGGAGTCTGAGCTTGGCTTGAACAGCACAAGAAAGACCAAAATACCTCCCATGAGAACCCTCCTGACACAGGCTGGCTTCCATCCACATGCTCAGTAGGTTTTAGGTCCCTCTTGCCCAGCATAGCTCCCCGGCTTTCTCTCCAGGGCTATTCTGAGCTTCTGCCAACATCCAGTGATGAGGCCGACATTCATTAGCGCTGATGATTCATATGCTGTGCTTTCTGATCTGGGGTCAGGCACTGAGGAACATCTGCAGGAGATGCTGGGCTCTGACTGCTAGTGCCTCTGCTTTCTAAAGAAACCTATAAGGTGCCAGCAAATGTAAAGATGCAGGCTCTAGCCTTGCCTATCTATCCTCCCAAGGAGGGCGGACTGAGATGAGGAAGGGGGAGCGGGAAGGAGGAAGGGAGGTCACACGGAAGCATCATGCTGCTCTGACACTCCAGCTCTCTTCACGTATGAAACAATTCTGGTTCTTTGCTAACAAAGCATTAGTCACTGGGAGCCTTGTGCCGTCAGAGAATTTTGCTTACAAATATGGCAGAGAAGCTGCGATGTGCTCACCAAACCTGTTGCCTTTCTCTCCTGGGTCCACAGCTAGATGACATCTCCCAGCCTTATTTGATTAGATGGAGCCATGTGACAGTTCTGGCCAGTGAAAGATGTGCAGAAGTGACATCATTACCTCTGAGGCAGGCCCACAGGACATCCGGCATGACTTGCGCGCTCTCTCAACCCCATTAGTTGGCTCAATGTCGACATCCAGGGTGAACTTGGGAGCCACTCATTAAAGGCAGAGGTTAGGTCCCCAGATGACTCTGGGGAACAATGGGCTGCAAAGGTGGGTGAAAAGTAACCTTCACTGTGTTCAGGCACAGAGACTTTGGGGTTGTTATAAGGGCTAGGCTTACTTACCCTAACTAATACAACCATCTCCTTTCACCCCAGTCCCCAAATTGTGTGGCTGCTGCTCTAAATTTTTAAAATATTAGCAATAAAGGCTCCAAACTCATAGATCTTTAAAGAGGCAAATGACATTACAATTCTAAAGGGGGCTGTTCAAATCCTTTAGTCTTAGAATTCATTTGTATCCAGTACGGCTCGAAGTAAGTAAATTCCATGGTAAAGCTTTGTTATTTCGAGTCTAATCACAGATTTGAGCTATAGTCATCTTTGTTGATATAGAGTCTGACCCGTATTCTATTTGGCTTCTAACTTTAAGAAATGTCCACTGGCAGCTGAAGAGTCCTAATTCCTTGAAAGGGAAAAATGAAAAAAAGGAAAAGGAGGGGGGGCAATTACGAACTGACTTCTTTTTTCCTTATCAATTCATTTGACTCCTGAAGTGGTATTTAGCATTACATTTATTTGTGTAGGCTTCTTGCAGATAGACCTATGCTCTGTAATACTTTATAACCCTCCCAATGGCTAGCACAGCATTTTATAGTTTGCTGAATAGTTTAGAATAAAATCCTTCTTTGTCCACGTTTTACTTGCATCCCTTGGATCGTCCCTCTTTTCAGTCATTTTGCATTTTTGACCTCAAGAAAAGGATGACACAGCAAAAATTAGAGAAAAGAGGAGTGATGAATTAGCCATGGGGAGGAGGGAGTCAGAAGAAAGCTCCAAGCACTTAAAGGCTGGTGGGTCCCTGAGAAACGTTTCAGGGGTCCAGACATGCAGGATTGAGGAGGAAAGACAGACGCCCTCCTAACACACCTTGGTTGGTTCTGCCTAGAGAAGGAAGGGACCTGCATCCAGGTTCCCAACTAAAGCCCGGGAATCAACGTGATCCCACGAGATAATGCTATTCTCATACCCCTCCGTGGTGTGGGGCACTGCTCGGAATCATGTGAGTGGCAAAGAAATGGGGCAAGGTTTTGGACAGCCTCTTCTGAGGCCCAGACTTGGGTGGCAGAAGCAGTTAACACCTACCTGCCAAAGAGGTCCTGGAAAGAGCTGAGAGAGAGCTGGATGTGAAGGTGTCCCGTGGTCGGGAACAAGGGATGACTCAGCAGCCCCCTGGTGAACCAATAACTGAAGACCAGATGGCGAGTTAGACACCTCGGGGGAGGCCAGCATGGATGGAGAATGATCCTGAGGACCAGATGTCCCCTCCCAATACCTGGCACTATGGAAGGCTCCAAAATTTAGATGCAACCCAGGGAACGCTGGGAGCAGAGGAGCCAAATTAATTGAAATTCAATTTCTGCAATCCTCAGAGGAATGGAGGCTCAAAAAGAAAAAAGGAAAGCAAAGAATTGCATCTCTGACCCTCCTGAATATATGGAATGAAATTGATACCTGTTAGGTGTGATCCAAGAAACAGGGGTTCCTATTAACCTTAATGAAAAGGCAGAAGGATGTTAACTAGTACTGTGACCTCAGAACAATGAAAACCCCACTTTCCCTGACCTCTGTGCTGGTGTGTGAATTTCCACCACTATCATCTGTTTTGCCCTTTGATTTAAGATTTTCCTCTTAAAAGACACATGCTGTTGAGGGATGTTAACCTTATTAGCCGCTTATTCCTTAACGTGAATCAGTTTATCCGATGTTTCTCTGACGTCAGGGTGCAAGCAAGGAACATTCCCTAGAGAAGGAGGGAGACAGAGGGTGAGGGATGGGGAGAAAGGAGGGACAGACGTGGGAGGACAGGAGAGAATGAATGAATCAAGGGGCGAATATATGCAAAAAGAATAAGAGTGTGATACCTCTGGATATGAACTTTACCTACGTCGTAATTTGGGGTAGGAGCAGCCATATGGATGGAGATAATTCTGTGTTGTTAAAAATTGTCCTGCTTCCCATCAAGGTGGCTGCCCTTCCTGAAGGAGGGTGGGGGATTTGGGGGAAGGAGGAGGAGGTGGGGCGCTTTGTGTGATTTGTCTCTGAGTGCTGTGTGGGCTAGGGCAGCAGCGCCCACCAGACCTCATTCCCTCCTTGAATCTCACAGAACCTTACAGACTAATGAATTCATTAAGCCCGACAGGACATCTGCAAGGCAGGTGCCTATTAAATCAATTAAGCACAGATGAACATTATTTCAGTATAGAGATGGTGCTCCGAACAGGCAGAAAAGACGATTCAGAAAAGTCCCAGGGCTGATAAAATAACGGCTTTCTCTTGAGGAGTTAAATCAGCCTTTTGTGCGACGAAGCTGTGGCAGGGCCAGAGCATATAAAGCAGGTGTTGGCTGTGACATGAATCTGAAAAGTTAAGCCAGGGGAGAAACAGGTAAATAACAGCGAATGTAAGACCTAAATCCCACGGCAAGGCCAGTGACAGGGAGAGAGAGTCGCTGGGCAGCCACGGAAAGATACTATTAAGAAGGAAGAAAGCAATGCCCGGTGCTTTGTGTACCAGGATAGTGAATTATGAGGTTTTTTCCCCATCGTGACCTTGTGATATTGAGTAGCGTCCCTTCCGACAATCACTGTTGACATCTGCTACACGCTCCGATCGATAGACATTTCGTAGGATGTGGAGAAACTGTGTTCTCAGAGGCAAAGGCGGCAGCCTGTGTACCTGGTCCACCGCTGTGTCACCTGCTTTGCGGGGAGATTAGGCTGTGGAAATGGGTCAGCATCCTTCAGTGGCCTCAGCGAGAGAGGCTTTTCCGCTGCACTTCAGGGATGAGCCGGTCTGCGGGTTATTTTCCACTAACCCAGGCACGTGGCCATTCATTAAATCCGGAAATAAATCATGCGCAGGGCCCCCGGGGAACTGCATTTGCTTTGCAAGGTTCTAATTCAGCACATCCAGCTAGAAAAGACCGCCGCTCCACCCTTACCAGTTCTGAGGAAATAAATTGTTGCTTATATTCGGCCTTAAGAGATTGCCCATCGCCTGCTTGGGATTTTGAAACGGCATTTCTCAAAAAGAACATGCTCATTAACACCCATTTTGGATTTGATCCTGGTGAATATGGGGGCCAGTGGGGCTTGTGAAGACATGCCCCTCTCCCACCACGAGGAGCCTGCCGCCATCACATGCGGATTCACACCTAATAGACAGGTGGACGTCCCCTGCCAGTGTTTGCGCAATGTGCCCAGAGCAGCGAGTCTGGAATTTCATTGTATAAGAATCGCCCAGAGAACTTGTTAAAAATATATATATATATATTCCTGGGCCTGGATCCCAAAGATGCTGATTAAACAGATCTGTGGCAGGGACCCGGGAATCTTCATCTTTGTAAGCTCCTCAGGTGACTTCCCTGCGGGGGGTCTTATGACCCCAGTTTGAGCCAAGCCCAGCCAGCAGGCAGGACAACTTGGAGGACAGGGCAGTGTCTCTTTTCGTCTTGGGTATCACCTCCCCTACGTGCTGTTCTTGCTGACTCCCAGCCCTTGCCTGCAGTTTCCTTCCTGCCTGGCTTGATTCTGTTAACTCCGCTGCCAGATTGCACTTGGCCAGCCCGACTCTGACCACTGACTCCTGGAGAGCAAGCGTCTGTGTGACTTCAACCCCGGTGTGGCTGTGAGTGGCAGATGTCGTGTTCACATGGGGTCGTGGTGAGCGGCAATAGTTAGGGCTTCAGCGATTTTTTTTGCATGGTCTAGGCCACCAGGGTTACTTTTTTCTAGTACTTTGCTCCTTACCTGTCAACTAAAGGTACCAGACATGAGCGCCTACAAACTTCCACCCGGGGTAAATGTCAAGGGGAGGGATCCCCATCATTACATTATAAGCACTTTCTTCAAGTAGGAAGGAAATATACTACTAAACTCTCCCAATGACCTGTGCTAATGAAGAAAGCCACGGCACAGATAATCCAATTCTTTTTTACTTTGAAATTAATTGCATGGTTTCTTGACAGCAGATATGCTTCCTAACTGTGCCTTGTTTTTACTGGTATGTGGCTGATATTTCCTAAGCCATATGCCAGCTGATTGCATGGTGAGATGGGAGTATGTGGGCTGGCTAGGGGAAGTTAGTATGGGATTTGACTTCAGATTTATTATAATAACTACATTTATGCACAGTATGGAAGCTCTCAAGCTCTCACGTCACAGGGCCCAGACATTTGGACACAGAAAACCCTGGACAACAAATAACTGTAAGAGCCAGAACATGGTCCAGGAGCTACTTCTAGCTGCGTCCATAACAGCAGAAAGGGAGGCAAATGTGACAGCAGAGTTGACATGGATGACATCACAAGGCCTGTACATCCACATCAGAGTCTCGCCAACTTTTCACGTCATGGGCGGGGTTTGCGTTGGGATGATATGTATGGTCCCTTCTAACTTTGAAATTCCATGAACTTAGAACCGCAAACCCAGTGGTCAGACGTGGGTCTAGACCCTTAATAAAGTCTCCACTAGCCCCAGAAACAGAACATAGCCACTAAAATTCCCTGCTTTTAGAATTTGGATCATTTCTTCCAAGTTTTTGAACAAGAGAATTCAGTCAGTTGGTCAGCCAATTAACATGCACCCAGATGATCTCCCCAGGGTCCAAGTTCCTGCCTGGCAATGGGCAGGATAATTGGGTATTAAACAGAGAATTGCATTCACGCGGGCAGGGAAATGTTATGCTTAAGCCCACACGGAAGCAATAATATCTTAAATCAGGGATGGCTTAGTCTTCATGGTGGCATCAAGGGCTTCCGTGGGAGGTAAACTGAGACTTGTTTGGCAGGTCACTGCCACCTCCTCGATACCTTTCCTTGGTATTGACGCTGCCTTATTTTCCTACTCATAGATGGAAAGAGGCACTTGCAAGTTGGAGGGAGATGGGCATTCCAAGCGGGATGACCTGGCCTGACACATCTGGAATACGTGTCTGAGACGGCCAGCCTCAGCATTACGTGGCGCTTTGGAAGCCATGGTCGTTACCACACTGGCCAGTGTGGGTTTTAGGCTCTAGTTACAGCTGTCTCTATTTTTAGGTTCTTTGGACCTTTAAGGGTCTTCTTTAACTTCTCCCCAACTTAACCAAAGTGGTAGAAAGTTATGACTGAATAAGAGAAATCCAAGTTAAGAGTTGGTTTCTGGGGACCCTCACCCTAATTCTTCTACTGCGTGGTATGCGGCATGTGTATTTTGTGTTGTGTGTGTATGTGGAGTGGAGTTGTTTGAATGTGTGTATGGATGTGTGTGCTGTGTACGGCTGGATGTGTTATGTATGTATATACACACATGTGGTATGTGTATGTGTGAGTGATGTGTGGGTGGATTGGATGATGCATATGTGTTCACGTTTGTATGTGAATATGCATGTGATGTATGTGGGGTGTGGGAGGATCTCTGTACATGTGTGAGGTAAGTTTGTAAGACATGTATGCATGGTGTGTGTGTATAGTGTGTGGGTATATGTGTAGTGTGTGGAAATGTGTTTTCATGTGTGTGGTGTGAATACATCTGTGCATTTTGTGGGGGTGTTTTTGTGGTGTGGGTATGTGTATTCAAGTCTGTACTCTGAGTGTGGAGTGTGTGTTTGTGTGATATGGAGTATATATACATGTGTATATGTGTGATATGTATTGATGTGGTGTGTATGTAGTATGTAGGGAATTGTGGGGAGTAGCACAGATGTGTACATGTTGGGGATATGATGCAGGGCAGTTTGTGTACCTGTGCAGTGTCTGTGTGGTATAGATGCGTGAGGACTGTGGGGTTGATGTGTGTATACGTGTGTGATATATATGGATATGTGTGTGTGCTGCATGCGTGTGGTATGTGTAGTGTGGTGTGTTCATGAGTCTGGTGCATGCAGTATATAAACATGTGTGATGTGTGGTACACGTGGCACATGTAAATTTGTGTGATACGTGTGTATATGTGTCTGTGGCCTGTCTGTGGTAGGTATGCATGTGATTGTGTACATGTGTGTGGTATACATAGAGGGTGTGTGTGTTAGGTGTGTGTGGTGTGTGTACACACGTGTGATGCATATGTAGGTGTGGTCTGCGTGTGGCATGCATACGTGTGCCATGTGTGCAGAGTGCATGTGTGTATTGGCGTATGTGTGTGGTCTTCCAGCTGAGTGGCAAGCCCTTTGGGGGACCAGCCGCTCTCACTCCCAGAGCACCTCCACTCAGAGAACTCTCGAGAGCATTCTTGGCTGGCAAGAGTCCATTTCCCAGGTAGCGTGAAGGCTGCATGACTCCCATGGTCGTCCTTGACAACCTCCTCCTGCATACATCACACCGCCCCGCCCAGTGCTGGGCCGGGAACTAACCAGCCGTGATATTGGCAGTCATGCTCGTGTGCTCCAACCACCCGCCTGCATGTGAGGGGGCGAGGGGCACAACTGCACGCACCACCCCATCTGGGCCCCTGACATCGGTGCGTCCTTAACGAGCAGGCTGGCTCATTAGAGGGAGATGCGGGCTGTAATTCCATGTTACATCACCTCCTGGCTCGGGTTTGTCTTTGCAGACACCGGATCTCATCCATCGCAAGCTACACATGGCTTGTTGAAAGGACAGAGTTAGGGAGGGCCGGCAGCAGGGCTCACGGACCAGATGCCACGGTCCCATCCCTCCCTCTTTTTTTTCAGCCTTTTAAAATGTTTTCCTCTCTTGGTTTAGCCTTCTCCTACCCACCCAGTAAAAACTTTGCACCTGTAGTAACTACCATTTATCAAGTACCTACTCTGTGCCAGGTACAATCTTACATGATCTCCGATGCTCACGGCAACCTAGCAAGGTCAGCATTCTCATCCCGCGGAATCAATAAGGAAATTGCGTCTGGGGGCTTAAGGGGCCTGCCTGCGTGGAAGCCCGTGGGTGGGAAGCCAGGTCTGTCTGGCCCTTCCCACTTACAGATGGGCCCACCCACACAGTAGTTAGTGCTCAGCGTTATCTGGGTCCCCTGGAAAAAGGAAGAGGGTTTTTTCCTACCTAACCTTTGTTACAAGGGGAATGCTGCATTCTCATCAAATTTCTCCAGAAATCTGGAAAAGCCCTATTTCCCTATTATGTCTCTTGGCATCCCCAACCTGCCCAAAGACAAACATTAAAATCTAGAGACACCTACAAATGCCCCAACTTTTCACAACCTCAACTGAGAATGCAATGACCAAGAGCTCCTTTCCTGCGGGCTCTGTCCTCAGTCTGTGTCTTCAAGGGGCTGGCCCCTGGCCCACTGCTGATCCGCTAGGGCAGGAAAGCAGGCCCCGCATCAAATAAGCTCACTCTCTCCATTTATTCCGTTCAGCCACCTTGGATCTTCAAAGACCTGTTTCTTTGAAGAACAAAGAATTTTCCTCCTATCAGCTAAATTGGCTCTTCTCTCCTTTGGTTCCTTAAGAAAACCTGGTCCTGATTGCAAGGATGTGTCTGTTGCACAGGGGCAGGAGAAGGAGTATAGTGTAATGGCTACGAACACAACTTGTAGAGTTAGACCTCAGAGATTCAAATCCCATTTACACCGTGTACAAACTTTGAGATGTGGCGATTCGCTTGGAATCGTCTAAGCCTCAGTTTCCTCATCTGTGGTGTGAGGAGAGTAACGTGTGCAAAGCTCTGAGCGTGATGTCTGGCCCCCGGGAAAAATTCAGGATGCTCACTATTATCATTAGAGTTTTCACTTGGAATGAATAGGAGACTAGGTGAAATTTGCATGATTGTACTTTTACAGTAAGCCATTAATGATGCAGCCGTTTAGTTTTGTTCTCTGAAAGAACATAGATTTGATTAATTACAACAAGAATTTAAAATATTTCCATTATTCACAAATAACCTACAGAGAGTCCAAGCTCATCCCCCCGCCCTCCTTCCTCCCACTTTTCCTAGTCCTTCTTTTTTAGAGAGAGATAAATAGCAATTTTGTTGTCAGATTCACTGGCTCTTGCTCGCCCTGGTTACAGGCTAAGGCTTTAACCTTGATTAAGCAACATCACATCTGATGCAATTCTCCCCTTCAACCCAGCCCATGCTCTCCGGGCTCAGCCCTGCACTAGACTCTCCACCCCTGCTTAGCATCGGAACACTGCCAAGGCTAATCATCCCCCAATTTTTCTTTGAAACAGTTGTCTACCTACTTGAAGTTGGACCATTTTATCTATTCTGCAGGACAGTCCTGCCCCTCAGAAAACGCTGGAGCACGTTGTTATTTCAAATGCACTTCCGAGGCAGGGTCCAGAATCCAGGCCACGCCCCTCCCTGCATTTCCCAGCCGAATCGCACTGGCATTCTCTCACGACCCCAGAATGCTTTCCACTTACCCTTCCTATAAATGCAAGGCAAGAAAAATCTCCTGACACAACAAATTCAGAGTAATAGGTGGATTTTTGGCACTTCCTGCCACTCAAAGCAAACCTATTTCTAGATCATAAAGTACAAAAGGAGAGAGCAATCAGGTTAACATTGAGGAAAATTGAACATTGATAAATGAATTGCTTTCACTCAGTCTCTCAGATTCTTTCTCTCTTGCACACACACACACACACACTCATCCTTAAAGGGTACCTATTTCTTGCACATCATCCTTATGTTAATCTCAATTCAAACACAGATGTGCTGACAGCACTGAGTCAGTCATTCACACTCACAAATCTTTAGATTCCACTAAAGTATGAAAACTGGACCGTGAACTTCCAATTTGGAGCCCAGACCTACTCACTAGTAGAATGACCTCCTTGTTATGGGTGAAGACGTATTTGACACTAAACTTGTTGCAAATTTTAACAGTATTCAATCTTGAGACTGTGAGTTACTGCGTCCTACATGTGTTGGTACCTTACTTGGATTAAAAATGGGATAAATCAGTGAGAGTCCTTTCACCCAAGGCCATGTTCCTTTTACACAAAGGTCATATATGCACTAATTGGACAAAATATAAATCGTTTTTCTTTCCACGTTCAGTTGTTTTGTGTCAAGAAATCACAGGGAGCCCAACTTGTGTCATCAGATTGGCTTGATTTGCAGATGATCTCCTTAAATCATAGAGTGATATTAAATGCAATTCCAAAATAAGGAATGTAAAGTTCAAAGGGACATTTATATAAAAAAAAAAAAAAAGCCTATAGTGTTATAGAAAAGGTGATGGGAACCTTGACTCCATTTGCTTTCCTGTGTCATAGAATCTTTGAGGACAGGAGAAAAATATAACTCCCGCTGATAACACCTGTCACGTCCTTCCTGGGAGAGCTGATATAGAAGAACTTCTATCATTTTGATCAGTTGAATAGCTGGTTTCTCCTTGTTGTAGGATTCATTGTTCTGGTCTCTAATTTCTGCAAAGTTTAGAATTTTTGACCTTGAATCAAGTGGGTAGACTCCATTTTTATTTTTCCTGTTAAATATTTATTTTGAAGATTTTAAGAAAAGTGTCCTGGCAGAGTTTTCATTCCAAGATGCCCATTCTCTAAGCTTAAAAATAAAATAGGCATATACTTACTGGGAAAGGAAATAGACGAGTCTGCTTCCTTAACAGTGGGTGTAGTCTCGACGGGTGTGAACAGAAGCCAACTCTTCCACCCTAGGCCTCCCGCCTCCCCACACAGGTGCCCCAAGATAGGATTATCAGATAAAATATAGGATGCCCGGTTAAATGCGAACTTCAGATAAGCAACAAATAATTTTTAGTATAAGTTTGTTCCAAGTATTGCGTGTCCTTTTTCCTTTGCTCAAGCTGGCCACCCTACACCAAAGCCTTTGAGCAAATTCTCCACAGCTGTCCTGGGGAGTCAGAGCTAAAGAGATGGATAATCCCACAGAATCAAAAGCGGGGTGGTACCTAGATGTCACTAAATCAACCTTTCATTTTACAGATGATCAAACAGAGGTCAAAGAGATAAAGACCATTTCTCAGAACACGTAGCTCCAGCTCCTGTCTCCCAGGGCAGTGCTGGGCCCTCCAAGGAGCCTGTCTCCTTCCACAGTTCCTTGAGGAGTTGGCTTCTGACTTTATTTATTTATTTTTAATATTTTTTGCAAAGCAGAAATAGAGACACAGACATAGAGAACAAACGTATGGACACCAAGGGGGAAAGGGTGGTGGTGGGATGAACTGGGAGATGGGGATTGACATATATACACCATTGCTACGATGTATAAAACAGATAACTAATGAGAACCCACTGTATAGCACAGGGAACTCTACTCAATGCTCTTTGGTGACCTAAATGGGAAGGAAATCCTAAAAAGAGGGGATATATGTATACGTATAGCTGATTCACTTTGCCGTACAGTAGAAACCAACACCACATTGTAAAGCAACTATACTCCAGCAAAAATTTTTTTTGAAATTAAAAATAAAAGGATTCTGACTTTAGAGTTAGCACGAGGGCACGTGCACTCCGTTTCCCTTTGCCTCTGTCTACTAAAACAATAAGAACACAGCACAAGTAAATCCTATCACCTCCCAGAGAAGGAAAGGAGGGCTGGCCACCTTCATAGGGAAGGGATGGGGGGAGGCAGAGGGAGGGGAGGCAAATTAAGGAAAACAAAGCACAGGTTAGCATCTCAATAAATTATCCTGCCTTCTAAGACTCACAAGTCAGGCTTTCTTAAAGTGGGGACACACTCACGTTATTAACTTGTGATTACTGTGGTTGGTTACAGAATCTTTCCCCTGGAGACCTTTCCGATCAGACAGAAAACCATTTGTCTCTGTTAGCCAAGTTGCAGACCTACCTAGAGACCTGAAGGGAGATGAATTTAAATGACTTCCCCAGGACTCTTCTGAACCTTGGAATCAATGAAAATTTAAACAACTAATATTATAATGTTCAAATCTAAGACTAGAATAAATGCAAAAGTAGCTCGGTATTATTACAGAGCGTCAGTGTTGCTCAAGGCTTTACAGAATCAAGGAAAATCCCTCTAAAGGCCGTGGGAACACCTGGGTTGCTTTCTTGAAACATTACAAGGAAAGTGTAATGCATTGGTTGATGATGATTAAGGATGCTATTTACATGCATATAGGACACTCAATTTCCTTACCACTTGCAAGGGATTCATTCTAGAGAGCACCTGAAATAGGAAAATGCATTGTTCAGCTATAAACTGGGATAATCAAGGTCAGAGACCAAGATGCCAAGACCCCCAATTTCCCAGACTCTCCAGTGGCTCAAGGGGCTTCATTTCCAACTCGCCCCGTTCCCATTTCTTCTGCTTTTCCTAAGTAAGCTGATTAGGGGAGCAGGGAGAGTGTTCAAACAAAGTTCCTCATATTCCCTGTGCCTTAAGTGGTCCTATAATCTGGAGATAAAGGAGGACCACCCTCTCCCCAGCCCTGTAGCTGGGTGAGGGACTTGCAAGGTAGAGGTAAGTTCTCTGGGATCCAAGTGACAAAGACTGGGGCTAAAAGGCGGGAAATACATCACTGCCTGTGGAAGCTTCCCACATAACCCAAATCACCAAAAATTGAAGCCATGAATATATAGTTTCAGTTGTTTCACATATTTTGGGGGCTGGGAAAGGCTTTGGAGCCTACCTGGCCTTCCCCCCACTCCTTACCCCGGGGAAGAAAGGGTGACTTAATAGGATGGGGACTTTTGGAAGAGATTGTTCCACCTGGCCTCTTCCTCCTCTGTCTTTCTTGGGAATGCGTTGTCCACTGGAAGCCTGTTCTGCTTGCCTCTTTCAGGGAAGGTGCTCACTTGGTAGGGAGGGGAAGAGATGGTCTGCTCAGGTACAGGGCTGTAGAGTAAGTTTGCTTAAGTCTAGTGTTCAGTATTGGGAAGATCACTTGTCTTCCAAAACAGATATACCACATTCTTTTTTTTTAATTGAAGCATAGTTGATTTACAATATCGTGCTAGTTTTCAGGTGTACAGTAAAGTGACTCGTATACTATACGTGTAATATAAAATTTTTCAGATTCTTTTCTGTTGTAGGTTATTACAAGGTGTTGAATATAGTTTCCTGTGCTATACATTAGGTCCTTGCTGTCTATCTATTTTTTATACAGTAGTGTGTATCTGCCAATTCCAAACTCCTAATTTAACCTTCCCCCCCTTTCCCGTTGGGTAACCATAAGTTTGTTTTCTATGTTAGTGAGTCTGTTTCTGCCCTGTAATAAGTTCATTTGTATCATTTTTTTAGATTCCACATATAAGTGATATCATATGATATTTGCCTTTCTCCGTCTAACTTACTTCACTTAGTATGATAATCTCTAGGTCCACCCGTATTGCCACAAATGGGCATTATTTTGTTCTTTTTTATGGCCGAGTAGTATTCCATTGTACATATGTACCACATCTTCTTTATCCATTCATCTGTCGATGGACATTTAGGTTGCTTCCATGTCTTGGCTATTGTAAATAACTATGCTACATTCCTGAATATCAGCTTTTGTAGTAATACAGGTGAAAAGTTTGGCCTCCATCTGCCTTAGTCTTTTGCCTTATTTCTCAATTGGTTCTGAATTCCAGCAGATGCATTGGGACCCCTCAAATCCCACATTCACACCAGGGGTTCTCAAACCCTCAGGTTACATCCAGTTTGAAAATCTCATGGACCGTCTCCCCAGAAAAATGAGTTCTACGAAGCCGATATGTAGGCTTAAACACCAGTTGAAACAACCCTGATTCATCTTCACGATGAATTATAAAAGTTGATGTATGAGCAAGCCAGAAAGATTGAATACGCTCTTTGTAAGAGTGTATAAAAGCACTGGTATTTGGCAAACGTCTGCCTTACCAACATTCAGCTATTCTGGACCCACATCAAGTCTGACTTATTTCACTAATTAAATAAGCAATTACTGAGGGACTGTTATATGGTAGGCTCTCATTTAGGCACTAAGGAGGGACACAAAGAAGGACAAGATAATATTCTTAGCCTCAACAAACCCAAAGTCTAATGGGAAAAACACAATGCTATGTAAAATTTCACAATACAATGCACCTTGCATTTGGTGTGGCCATATCATTCAGCTCTTGGCAAGGAGTGAAATTGGAAGTGGTATGTGCAACCTTCAGTTCATGTCCCTAAAAGGAAGAAAGAAGAGCCCCCCTTCCATTTTCTCCCTTTTTTAGAATGTGGCTGTGATGGGGAAAGCTGGAGCCTCCATTGTGTACTCCAGGATGCAAGCTATAAGTTGAGATGACAGAGTAAGAAGATGTAAGAAGTCTGGGGTTGGGGGGATTTCCCTGGTGGTCCAGTGGTTAGGACTTGGCGCTGTCACTGCTGTGGCCCAGATTCAACTAAGATCCCACAAACCTTGAGTGTCACGGCCTAAGAAAAGAAGGCTGGGTGGCTGACACCACTGTGCCAACATACCAGCCCTGGAATGCTTACCTGGGTTTTTCTCTGGGAGAGAAATAGAATTCTATCTTGTTTAAGCTCTGTACTTTTAGGACTCTTTGTTACAGCAGCCAAACCAGCGTCTAAAGTTTGAGCTAATAAAATATGCAGAGATACTGACTCATTGGAAAATGGCACTTTCGATGTGATGAGCCCAGTGGCATCAGGAATTTTTATTCTGATGTTATAGGCATGAAAGCAAGGCAAATCAATTATATCTTCTAGCAAGCCAGAAGAATAGAATCAGAGCTAGAATTTTCCTCTGATATTTCCAAGTCCAGTACTTGCTTTACTTAGTGTGTCAGGTATAGGAGGATAGTCTTTAAAGCAAATCCTTCCAAGGAATTCCAAGCAGTTGACCAGCGGCTGCCATGTGCCAATCACTTTGTTGAGCACTGGGGATGGAATATCAAGCAAAAACAAGGTCCCTGCTTTCATGGTCCATATAGCTGGTGATAGAGGTTACTTTATCACAAAAATGAGTGTGTAATTATGTACTCACACTAGTTTGCTTAAGGGAAGGAACATGGACTTCAGGGAACATATCACAAAGGAATCTGACCTAAATAAGAGTTCCTGGGAAGGCTTTCCGAAGGACACGTGCTTGAGCTGCACTCAGAGGTATAAAAGGATTTAACCAAGTGGAGAATGGGAGAGAGAAGTGTTCCAGGTAGAAGCAACAGTGTGTGCAAAGGCCCTGTGGTGAGAGGAAGCATGGCCAGTGTGAGGAACTGGATGAAGGCTTGGCTGAAGTGCAGAGAGACAGAGGGAGAGCGGTACATGATGAGACAGAAAAATAGTGGAGCCAAATTGCAAAGGATCTTGAGGACCATGTTAAGGAACTTGGTCTTCAACCTCAGAGTACTTCATACCCAAGGAAGGATTTAAGCAGAGAATGGGGAGAGAGGGGAGGATGATATGCTTATATACACAAACTGAACACTGACTCTGTGTATTGTGACAAACAGATGGGGTGGGGTGCAGAGTGAATGCAGGGAAAATATTACAGTTGCCTCGGTACAAAATGAGGACCAATTAGGACCAGAGTTATGTCAGGGAGTGGAGATGGTTGTTAGCCGGAAGTTAATTTCCTGGCATAAAAGGGAATCACATCCTTAGGCAACCAGATGTAGTTCACATAGATATCTCCAAAGAGGCAAAAAATGGGCTTCCCTGGTGGTGCAGTGGTTGAGAGTCCACCTGCCGATGCAGGGGATACGGGTTCGTGCCCCGGTCTGGGAGGATCCCACGTGCCGTGGAGCGGCTGGGCCCGTGAGCCATGGCCGCTGAGCCTGTGCATCCGGAGCCTGTGCTCCGCAACGGGAGAGGCCACAGCAGTGAGAGGCCCACGTACCGCA
>NW_006769244.1:356313-375426 GCF_000442215.2 Lipotes vexillifer
AAAAAAAAAAAAAAAAAAAAAGAGGCAAAAAATGAAACCACAAAATTACGTAAATGGTATGAATTGCAAGTGTGCCAAAGTTCCAGAATCCACTATAGTAAAAATTTGCTTTTGCTAGAAGTTTTGTCACCTTTGACAAAATAAAAAGTTTTGTGGTAAATTTTTGTGTTTGTTTTATCTTCTTCCTCTCCTTGGAGAGCCAGCAAATCTCAGTCATGTAAGTTACATCCAGGATAATGATTTGAGACTTTTACTAGAAATAAATACACATCCCCTGTGGAAATTTAAGTGACTAATATAGAAATCAATGGCCACCACATCCTCTGGATATGTCTCTACTGTTTTGTTTCGTTTCAGCCCCTGTATGTTTTTATGCTGCTTTTCTACTAAAATGGGAAAATAATAATCTCTTTGTCTGTCTAAAAATATCTCTTTGTAAATATTCTTCAAAAGCTCATAAGCTCCTTGAGTGAAACTATTCCCCTCCCTTTCACCAAAAGTGCAAAGATAAGTTATTCCTTGATGAAATTATTGACTGTACATCCCATAAGATTCCCTTCAATAGCAAGTAAATATTCCCTCAATAACAATGGATGTGGAATGGAATAAAAATGGAACAGTGTGGAGAATATGAAAATTCTTAGATTTAATAAAAGATTTCCGAGAGGATCCAAGGAGGCTGGTCTTACACAAAAGGGAGTTGGTGACTCACAGCAGCTGCCTCCCCCCAGCCTGGAGGGGTGTGGCCTCCACTGGAAGGTGAAGGAGCACCAATTACTAAGTGGTCAAAAAGTCACAGGCTGGGGCTTCCCTGGTGGCGCAGTGGTTGAGAGTCCGCCTGCCGATGCAGGGGACACGGGTTCGTGCCCCGGTCCGGGAAGATCCCACATGCCGCGGAGCGGCTGGGCCCGTGAGCCATGGCCGCTGAGCCTGCGCATCCGGAGCCTGTGCTCCGCGACGGGAGAGGCCACAACATTGAGAGGCCCGCGTACCGCCAAAAAAAAAATTCACAGGCTGGAGTCTGTGTTGAGCTCTGTCTCTTTAAGCTCCTAAAAGAGAAAGCCCACTCTGAGAAAGGAAGTCTTCTCGTTGCCTTTCCAAATCTTACTAATTTCAACAAGGGGGATAACAATACATTTCTAGAGTTTAAAATTATAAAATTTGTCCTGGATTTTAGACTAATCTTCAAGAAACTTTTTTAAAAGTCACTTTCAAAAATACAGAAACTCAAGTGAGAAAAACAAATATCGCATATTAACGCATATATGTGGAACCTAGAAAAATGGTACAGATGAACCAGTTTGCAGGGCAGAAATAGAGACACAGATGTAGAGAACAAACGTATGGACACCAAGGGGGGAAAGTGGCGGGAGGGGTGGTGGTGGGATGAAATGGGAGATTGGGACTGACATGTACACACTGAGGTGGATAAAATGGATGACTAATAAGAACCTGCTGTATAAAAAATAAATAAAATAAAATTCAAAAAAACGAAAAAGAAGGGAGCCTGTAGATTTCATCACCCCTACGTGTTCAGATGAAGAGCTTATTGAAAAGATAGGATTTAAGGTAGACTTGGGTCAAATTTTAATAGGTGCTTATATGTATTGTAGTTGTACATTGTAATATGTGGAATACTACTCTGCCATAAAAAAGAATGAAAATTTGCCATTTGCAGCAATGTGGATGGACTTGGAGGGCATTATGCTAAGTGAAATAAGTCAGACAGAGAAAGATAAATACTATATGATATCGCTCAAGTGTGTAATCTAAAAAATACAACAAACTACTGAATATAACATAAAAGAAGCAGACTCACAGATCTAGAGAACAAACTAGCGGTTACCAGTGGCAGGGGGAATGCAGGGGCGGTGGAGTGGGAGGTACAAACTATTGTGTGTAAGTAAGGCTCAAAGATTTATTGCACAACACGGGGAATATAGGCAATATTTTGTAATAACTATAAATGGAAAATAACCTTTGAAATTGTATAAAGCGACTTCCCTGGAGGTCCAGTGGTTAAGGCTCTGCGCTCCCACTGCAGGGGGTGCGGGTTCGATCCATGGTCAGGGAACTAAAGTCCCGCTAAGGTCAGATGATGAAGGATCAAGAATTGCTGAGAAGTTTGGAATTCCTTCTATAGACACTGGAGAACCATTGAAGCCTTTTGAAAAGGAAAGTGCTTGGTGAAAGTTATATCTTAAGAAACTTAATCTGGAAAAAGTGATAACCCAGGTCTTGCATGAATTAAAAAAGACTCTGAGTCAATGAACTAAAACCAAGGGAGTTTTACTATGTGTGGAAGGGAACATTTTTAAAAGTTCTCCATTTTTACTGCAGAATGCAGCTGCTGGCTGGAGGGAGGGAGGGAGGGGTTCTTGGCATCTCCTTAAGGGGACTGGGATGTTGATGCACCTGCAGAGAGAAGACCTGGCCCCTCCTGTACAGAAAGAATCATGGCAGCCAGGAGAGAGCCTCTTTCTCCACTAAGAACCATCTCACAAGTGGACAAGGTCACCTACAAGGAGAAATCAAGGGCACAAGATCTTCCAGCTCCAATTTCAAAATAAAAACCAACCAGGAAAATGGTTACACTTATGTATGTCTAGACTGAATTAAGCAAAAGTAAAGAGAAAAAGCCTCTGTGTCATTTTCTATCATAGATTCCTTCAAATTCCTTTCTCACAGTCTATTTCCATTTCTAATTCTACCCGTACAAAATATAATCATGCCTGCTTGTAATTACCTACGCGTATGCGAATACTAGTGCGTTAATCTTGTTCTTCTATTCACAAAGACAGAGTGATACAGAGTAGCTTAGGAATAGCTTCTTTTCCCTGTGATTCTAAACGTGCAGCCAGTTTCTTTCTAAAACACATATTTGCAGATGTCACTTTAAACACTATTTTCTGAGATTATATTTTCCATAGAAAACAGATGTCTGCAATTATCCCTTTTTTGACCTCTGAGACTTATCAAAGTCAAATAGGTAATCATCCAATCAGACGGGCTATCATTATCAGAAGAAAAGTAATTATAATCTGAATATGTTTGAACATGATTATTATAAGCTTTAAACTGTTACACTTTTGATTGGGGCAGAATTGGAAGACATTATCACTTCATAATTCAAATGATGTAACTTCACTTGTTTTTGTCATTTAGAATCTGGAGAGCTAAATTTATTTAACAATATAATTCTTTAAACATGAACAAATTATGCAATAATCTCTTTAAAACCATGAGAATGCTTCTCAAAATCTTGACAGTGAAATTAGGGGAATTTTTTTTTTAACTAGAGCAAATCAGAGCTCAGCACTGAGCCCCATCAGAGTGGGAAGCTTGAGGCCGACATGTTCATTTGACAGACATTTTGTGATCTGCTTGGTTCTGTTCAAAAGACCAGGTACCTTCCTGCCTACCTCTGGAGACTCACCCATTGCTGGCCCAAAGCAAAAGGAGAACTAGGCCAAAATATACAGAAATGATGAGCAAGAAATGAAGGGGGAAAATGGATAAGAAAAAAGTATCTTTCCCAAGAAGATGTGTCAATAGAAGAGTGAATTAGATTCAAAACCAGAACTGAGAATTCTTTCAAGGACGTAAGGATTTCAGGCGAAAAAAATGGGGTTGAAAACATCACGCCTGATAGATATTGAGTAAAACAGCATTTCCCTTTGAAAAGAATTTTCAAAGGGAAACACAATCGTTCAGTCCAGACGTTTGATTAGGTGTTTGCTTAACCGGGTGAGATGTCCTGATTTTTCTCTTCCATCCTTTCCAAGAGCTATTCCTGTCACACTGCACTTTGAGGCGGGCGTGCCCTTCTCCCCAGGGAGAAGGTGGGAAGAGGCAGGGCATTCCGGGGCCCCTGCAGGACCGGAGTTCACACTGAACCACATAAGCACATGGGGCCCTGAGAGAGAATTCCTGTAGCTTGGAAATGTTGCTCTTTGTGCTCTCTGAACATGGCCTGGGCTGAGGGCTAGAAACAGTAAGATAGAGGAGCCTTTACAGGGTTGGAAAGGTACTGAACGGTTATTGTTCCCTAAGCACAGAGTTTCTTAGAACAATGGTTTAAGAGGTGCCATTTAACTTGTAATTCTATCAATAGTTCAGCAGAGTGAAGACCTGTGGCTTTCTCCCCTGACAGCAGAACTTTGGTAAAAGCCAAGTTCACACAATCCCCTTCCACCTCCCTTATTCAGAGGTACCCTTTCTTCTTGTTTTTTCTTTTTTTTTAACTTTTAATTTTATATTGGGGTATAGCCGATTAACAATGTTGCAATAGTTTCAGGTGAACAGCAAAGCGACTCAACCATACCTATGCATGTATCCATTCTCCCCAAACTCCCCTCCCATCCAGGCAGCTACATAACATTGAGCAGAGTTCCCTGTGCTATACAGTAGGTCCTCGTTGGTTATCCGTCTTAAATATAGCGGTGTGTACATGTCGATCCCAGACTCCCTGACTATCCCTCCCCCCACCCTGTTTTTCTTGTTCTTTTTTTTAATATCCCCTTTGGTGGTATTTCATTTATGCCTGATAGTTATCTTCTTTACATTTGCTTGACTGTTTTTCAAAGCAGTATATAGGCAGAAAATGGCTATTAAACAGGAAGGCAGGGAACTCTGATTACGTTTTTAACTCTCTAAGTAAAGCCACAGAACATTGACATTTTGAGAATTTTTTTTTTTTTAAAACTAATGAGCCCTCTCCAGAAAAGTCGTCTGGATACCATTAAAGTTGATGATTTTGGAAGGATTATCCTGATAAATGCTTGGCTTCTTGGTGATTAGACACATATTTTCAGTACAAATGAGACTGAGGTTTGCATTTGGATGGAGTTTTGTCGAGCATAATGGGAAATTGTTGGGGAAAAAATCCAGAGTGTCACCTTACTTTGTAGAGTTCAATTCAGAGGTAACTGCACTCATGTACACTTGCACTTAAAATATTGCACATACAGTAACAAGCGATGGTCGGTAACTTAAACAGCACATACCCTGGTTATTTCCAACCTAACTGTAAAAGAAATATACCTTCTATCTTGGGAAAAATTAAAGAATGGCTAAGGGGTAGGATAATGATTTAATAATTCAGTGCTATCTCTATCACGGATAAAGGGATTGTTTTTTTTTGTTTTTTTTTGTTTTTTTTTTTGCGGTACGCGGGCTTCTCACTGCCGTGGCCTCTCCCGTTGCGGAGCCCAGGCTCCGGACGCGCAGGCTCAGCGGCCATGGCTCACGGGCCCAGCCGCCCCGCGGCATGTGGGATCTTCCTGGACCGGGGCACGAACCCGTGGTGGACTCTCAACCACTGCGCCACCAGGGAAGCCCTCTTGTTCTTTCTTGATGTGACTTCTTCCCTACCCCTGCCTCTGCCAAGCCTATGTATCCAATTGCTTCATTCAAGAAAGAGCTAGTAAGTACAGTATGGATAGAGCAGTGAACAAAACAGACATCTCTGCCCTTCTGGAGCTTACTTTCTAGTTAAATGCTTGCCAATTCCAGCTGCTGAAATCTTAACTGTTAACAAAGGGATTGACAGAGTTATGAAGGTTTACGGTAGTGCTTCTTTTATCACCCAGGGAATCAGCATCTCTGGGGGTGATACCCAGTGAGAGTGTGCGTTGTTAACTGCCGTCCGCCCACCCCCGGTGATTTGGACCCATCGGTGGTGACGCAAGGTGAGACACCGCACCCAGAGATGGTGGGAGACTTGTGCTGCCCGCATCTCTGCAGGTGCCTCTTGGAATTTCAGCACATGGACAGGTGCCCATTCATTACAGCTTTCCAAGGCTGGGCTGCACAGAAGCCTCCTCTGCTCTGTCTGGTGCTGTGGAGACTGTGAGGCCAGTGCTTTGTTAGTCCCTCAACAGCAGAGATCCTGTTTTATGAACATGGCTAACGATTTATAACTCCCTATCACCTAGCGCAGTGCCTGGCCCAGCATGAGCACCCGGAAACATCCACGTGAACGAACGGCTATCAATTCAACTTGCCAAAAACCTTAACACTCTGTTCAGTCCAAGTAGAAAGAGCTTTCTTTGTCTGTGTTCTCCCTGTTGGTCAGAGATTCCCAGCCTAACTTACTGTCTTGCAAGATGTCAAAGTGGAAATTTCCAGCTTGATTCTGACTCTCCACTTCATGTTGCCCAGGCATTTAAATGATGGCACTACTTTTAGATGGGGGATATATTGTTGCTGTTTCGTCTGTCACGCTGAATGTTTTGTACATCCAGGCACTGCTTCTGATGGATTTAGCTTATTAAAGTGGGTGGCATCCAGCTGCAGCTCCCTTTTCTCTTTCCTTCTAATTGACTTTCAAGTAACCAAAGCAGCCTATTAACACTTGGGGTTTTCATCAGACCTGGCACATTACTGCCTTTGAGCCTTGTGATCACATCACTTCCCATCTTTTCAGAATAGTCTCCCTCCTCCATTTTGCCTGGTCTCATTCTATCCAACTTTCAAGACCCACCCAGCGAGCATGATGGCCCTGTTGTCTCTGAGTGGAGATACCAGAAATCTGAGTAAAAATTTTTTTCCACAGAGCGTTTTTTGGCCACTACAATTGATCTCCTCATCGCTTAGTATAATTATTTTATATAGAAATCATCTTCCTCCTTTGTCAATTATCTTTTTATATAGTTATAGATGCTCCCATACTTAATTAGCTAGATGAATAGCAGTATGGCAAGTGGGTCAGAGCATGGCTGGAGGGGTCCAGTAGACCTAGGTTTCAATCCGGGTCCTCCCCTTGGTGGAGATGTGACTTACAGCAGGTTACCTCTCAGCTTTGCCATCTGTAAAGAGGTGATTCTGTCTACCTGCATTAAGCATGTTGTTTTGTTATTCCGATGCCTTGACATCTGGGGCCTTGCTGACTCTGGAGAGAATGTCCCTCCCAGGGCTAGCCAGTTCATAGAATTGGCAAGGGACTGGGCCTGCAGACATGCCTTTCCTATACCAACCAACCAATCCAGATTCCATAGCTCCAACCACTTCCTTTATGGACTCTCACATTTATTTGGACCACGAATACCCTGCCCTGATTACCCCAGGGCACCTAGAGACAGGCCATAGGCCCCAGAACCCACTAAAGTTATCCAAACCAGCCAATCCTATGCCTGTTTGCCCTCCTTTGCCCATTTCTTCCCACAGAAGCCATGATAAATGTTCTTGCCCACGATATCCCCGGCTCCCTCTGCCTCCTGACTGACCCTGGGGCTTACCCAGATGGCCTCCCCTTGGCATGCCGCTACTGTTTCTAGGGAAACGTGAGTAAAATCTCCTTCCTTTATGACAGTCATTTCCATGTCTGCATCTTTCCATACCCGATTCAAACTAATCCTGGGTATTTTAAAACACTACCTCATATGGTTAATGTTCTCGACAGGAGATGATTTTTAACTCCCAGGAAACATTTGGCAATGTCTGGTGACATTTTTAGTTGTCACAGCTGGGGAAAGAGGTGCTACTGGCATCTAGTGGGTAGAGACCAGGGATGCTACTAAACATCCTACAATGCACAGGACAGTCACCCGCAGCAAGAGTTATCTCACCCAAAATGTCAATCAAGAAACCCAGGGTTGGGGGCTTCCCTGGTGGCGCAGTGGTTGGGGGTCCGCCTGCCGATGCAGGGGACACGGGTTCGTGCCCCCGTCCGGGATCAAGAAACCCAGGGTTGGGGGCTTCCCTGGTGGCGCAGTGGTTGGGGGTCCGCCTGCCGATGCAGGGGACACGGGTTCGTGCCCCGGTCCGGGAGGATCTCACATGCCGCGGAGCGGCTGGGCCCGTGAGCCATGGCCGCTGAGCCTGCGCGTCCGGAGCCTGTGCTCCGCAACGGGAGGGGCCACGGCAGTGAGAGGTCAGCGTACCGCAAAAACAAAAAAACAAAAAAACAAAAAAACAAACCCAGGGTTACAGGGAGGATTCAGTGAGGTAAAGTGAGTAAAGTGTTTGTGATCCTCAGACTACACAGTGTGTTAGAATTACCTGTTGGGCTTATTAAAGTGCATATTGCTGGGCCCACCCTCAGAGTTTTTAATTCAGTAAAGTTAACCTGAGCATTTGCATTTCTAACAAATTCCAAGGTGAAGCTGACACTGCTGTTTCAGCACCAACTTTGAGAGCCATTAGCCTAATTCATAGCAATCATTTAATAAATGATATCCCATAATTATTATCGTATCAGATCCTTTAGGTCAGAGACTGAACCATATACCTCGAATCCCACACAGCACTGGGGTTTACAAACAGGCATTCAGTAAAAGATGCTGATGGCTATTTGACATTGAAACATTACTATGTGGCAAGCTCTACTTACTAAGATACACTTGGGAGTAGATTTAAAGATTTGTCTAGTTAGGAATATCTTCTAGTTAGCTATTGCTGCATAACAAGTTACCCCCAAATGTAGTGGCTTAAAATAGCAATGATTTTACTGTATCCCATGATTTTGTGGGTCAGGAATTTGGGCAGGGCTTGGCTGGCTGATCTTCTCTTTCGTGAGGCATTGGCAGAAGCCACTCAGTGATATTTACCTGGCTGACAGGCTGACTCCTTCACATTTCTGGTACCTTGAGGATGGCTTGAAGGCTAGGTGCCACTGGAACTGTGCGCTAGAATTCCTTCATGCGACTCTCCATGTGGCCGCCTCAGGGTAAACAGACTCCTTACATGGCAGCTTAAGGCTCTAAGAAAGCATTCCAGCTAACAGGGTGAAAGTTACATGGTCTTTTATGACCCAGCCCGAGAAGTGAGATTTTGTGGCTTCTGCTGTACACAACTGGTCAAAGCACTTACAAGCGGCCTCCCTGACTCAAGGGTAGGAGATAAGGATCTCGTATTTTAAGGGGAGGAGTGTCACAGAACTTGTTGGCTGTGTTTTTAAACTACCACATGTTTGGCTGCAGCTCTTTTGCTAGTGAAGGGAGTGGAACAAATAAGCAGACGACCCTCAGACTTTCTAATTTTATTCTGTTATTCTCTGTTCTGAATTTCTGATGTTAAATCCTCTCCCCAAATATATCATTGCAAGCCAAGCAGCTTCCGCACTATTGTTTTCACCTTATGACTGGGAGGGGGAATAAGTGTCCATATACCTGTCAGAATCGCCTGGTGCAGTAAAACCCACAGTGAAACGCCCTTCCCTGTTGCAGGTTCATTACCCAACATGAAAAATCACATCCCTCAAGGACACAATCCCAGATGGTATTTCTCTCTCCCATTGTAGTCCACAGTGCCCGCGAGACAGGTCTGCGCCTGTCGCTGTCCCCAAGCGAGGCTATGGGGTCGTGTTCAACCAGTTCAAAGGTGATGCTCCCGCTGTCTCTGAATGGAAGGACTGGAGGCCTGAGTGACGCCCCCTCTCACGTCCCCAGGGCAGTGCTCCCTCTGAGATCCTGGACTTTCTGACGGACGTCAGCAGGAGTTCAGCGATGAGCGCACCAGCAGCCAAGGATTACTCTGGTTGCATTACTCTCTGTGATTATCCAAAAGCGAAAACAAAAAGTCATTTAAGCCTGAAGCTTGTGCTCCAGTACAACAAAGGATCTCCTGGAAATCTTTTATTTCTTTAAATGACATTATAATGTATGCTTTGTCTTGTTTTCGTCACTTTTATCAACATTTCTTAGCAGAGGCCGGAGCGGCTTGGCTGGGGTAAGGGGAAAAAATGATAATGATTCATTCGGTATACATTTGCCCTAGTGGGAATTTGATGTGGTGGAAATATTATTGGAATATTAAATTAGAGGCACTCAACACTATTCTCTGTTGTATTTGAAACCAGACACGGGCTACAAATATTCCATGGGACCAAGAATGCCGTGATAATTCAGTAACTCATGAACCCCGACCAGAGTACCTTGGTTATTTCTAAACCGAGTTGATATAAGCTGTATCCTGTCTCTGGGGTCCTTGGTGGCACTATTTTAGTGAATTCTTTAGCTAGTGTCCTCTTCTGCTTATTTCTCTGTTAAAGTTCCTCCAATAAGGCCACAGCTGCTGTGGTTCTGGAGAGAATGGGAGTAGGCAAGCACACACCCAGCTGTCCCAAAGACCTTGTGCTTTCCAATAAATCTGTCCCCGCAAGGTGTTCCCATGCTGGTCCTTAGCAGCTTTCCCCCCGCATCAGAGCTGACCCGCTCCTGAGACCAGAGCAGGATATCAGTCAGGATCTAACCAGGAAACAAGAAACCACCAGATAATTTGAAACAGAGATCTTGACTACAGGGATTGATTACACAGAGGATGGAAGAGCCCAGAGTCCAGCCTGGGGGGCAGGGAGGCATCCAGAGACTGCAAATGTTGGAAGCTGACACTGCTGCAGGGCAGAGGACAGAGGGGAGGGGATTCCAGAGCTGGGGGTGGGGGGGGGCCTTGTCACCAGATGCAGGCTGGAACCACAGTGGACAGACCTGCCTGGTAACCACTGGAGCCAGGGAGGTTTCGCAGCTGCGGAGGAGGGAAAGAACCTGCTTCTCCCTCCCTACCCCGCCCTCCATTCACCCATCAGGGCCTCCCATCCTCCAGTCTGGGAAAAGCAACTGACAAGGGTCAGACCCTTTGATGCAGAACAGGGTAGAGAAAGGGCAAGAAACAGACCCAGGGGCAACAGCCAGGACGTGCACTGCAGTAAGCCCGCGAAGCCATTCCCACTCAGCCAGGATCCTGCACACATCTATACTTCAGCCCAAGGTCATTGTCAGCTGCTCAAAGGTCTCAGCCAATGGCATTTATTCTGACTACACTGATGTAACCTTGTCCAATAACAGTCTTTCTCGTTAAGGCTCCACCCTGGTCGCATCTCCGGCTTTGGTCAACCTACTCTTCCCACCTTCCAGCCGGGGACCTCTTCTTCCTGCCTCTTCCCCGCTCGCTGCTTTCTAGCTCACTGACTCTCACTGACCCGCCAGCTCTTTAGCAACGTGGCTTTGTCAGTGATCCCTTTTTGTAAGCTCATCCTCAGCTCCAACAGACATGGCCTGGGTTTGGTATCAAATCATCCATAGAAATATCCTCACGTTTTCTCTTGTCCAGCAGAAGGTGGTATTCTGCTGTCATCATGGGTCTCCTTCAAGGGGGAAGGGAGTTGGACCCCACTTCTTTGCAGGAGAGCTTGTGGGATGGGAAGTATTGCTGTGACTAACTTTGAAAATACAATGAGTCCCTGGCAGAACCTTTATAGATCTCCTCAATCTTAATGAGTAGTTTTTCTCAAACTATTCTCCTACCTTCTGTCTCTCCCTCCCTCCCTCCCTTCCTTTATATTTTCTTATAATTCCTAGAGACAGTAAGACTTAATCTTTGGGAAATAGTACATCTCTGCATATAGCTTAATTCTAGATTAAGATTTAATGGTTCTTTACTGTTTCTTGATTTTGCCAGACTAGGCTCTAACATCTTCACTATTAACTTATTCTAATATACTAATAGGAAGAAACTGAAATCAGGACCTACCCCCAGAAAACTGACTCCACTTGCTAACTTCCCCACGACTGTCAGGTGACATAGCCGTTGTCTAGGTGTATAAGACCTTCTCAACCACAGCATTTCTCTGCAACTGTTCCTATTTTTTCTTTACCCACGTCAGGGGGTAAACAGATCCCCTTATGAAAAGACCTACAGTGATCAAGCTGGAGATGGGGCCTCAGAATTAATTCTGCCATATCTACCCAGCTGGGAGTGGGTGCCCCCAGACTGCAGTTCTGGTGAGGAGATAGCTCTGCACCAGTGAAAGGGGGTCCTCCAGTCCTTCCTGCCTGTGTGCCTTGGTCTTTTCACAGGGAAGGAGGGCAGGAAGAGGTTTTCCTGGGGTGATCTAGCTCCCACAGGGAGAGAGAGAAGCAGTCACATGAGGAAAAGAAAAGATGGTCTTTCCTCTTGAAGTTACGTATTCTACAGAAACTTGTCAGATCACTCTGTCTTAATCATGAGCTAGACGTCAAGATCCTTGAGGGCAGGTGCAGGCTATACACCAAAATGCCCTGACCAGCAAACAAACATTTAAATACCTAACAAAGAGAGGGCAGAAGCTAATTTAGACCAAGTGAAACACTCTGTCTTTGGGTTCTGATTCCCCTGTCTCAGGGGCAATATCTGGGAACTACAACGGTTATGATTGTGCTGAGCTTGGCTCTAAAAACCTGTGTTTTTCAAACTTATGAGCGCTAACTAAGCTGTTATAACAAGTGTTTTGCAATGTCCCTTTAATCTCCTGGTGAAATTAATAAGTGTAACATCTTCACACACTTCAAAAAGAAATCAACACCATACCTTAACTGATATTAAGACACATTATTTATAATAAAATAATTGTCATTTCAATATGTAAATGCTCAGGGACTGTGCATTGTGACCCTAGAATTCATAGTGACGTCCTGAGGTTTCCCCGCTGTGGAGAGACCCCAGGAACATAGTAGTCACAACGCAGCCCATACAGGTGGTTGTTTTGCCATCCGTGATGTGATTTTCTGAAATGGTGAATGACTCTTGACAATACAGGGCACCTTGTTTTATTGCACTTTGCTTTAATGTGCTTTGCGGTTATTGCATTTTTCACAAATTGAAGGCTTGTAGCAACCCTGCATCAAGAAAGTCTAACAGGGCCATTTTTCCAATAGCATTTGCTCACTTCATGTCTCTGTGCCACATTTTGGTAATTCTCGCAATATTTCAGACTTTTTCATTATTATTATATTTGTCATGGTGATCTGTGACCAGTGATCTTTGACGTTACTATTGTAATTGTTTTGGGGTGCCATGAATTGTGCCCATATAAGACAGGGAACTAAATCGATAAATGTGTGTGTTCTGACTGTTCCACCGACCAGCTGTTGCCCCATTTCTCTCCCTCTCTTTGGGCTGCCCTATTCCCTGGACACAACAGTATTGAAATTAGGCCAATTAATAACCCTACAGTGGCCTCCAAGTGTTCAAATGATAGGAAGCATCACATGTCTCTCACTTTAAATCAAAAGCTAGAAATGATTAAGCTTAGTGAGGAAGGTATGGTGAAAGCTGAGATAGGCTGAAAGCTAGGCCTCTTGCACCAGACAGTTAGCCAAACTGTGAATGCAAAGGAAAAGTTCTTGAAAGAAATTAAAAGTGCTCTTCCACTGAACATACAAATGATAAGAAAGTGAAACAGCCCTATTGCTGAAATGGAGAACATTTTAGTGGTCTGGATAGAAGATCAAACCAGCCACAACATTCCCTTAAGCCAAAGCCTAATCCAGAGCAAGGTCCTAACTCTCTTCAACTCTATGAAGGCAAGAGTGGAGAGGAAGCTGCAGAAGAAAAGTCTGAAGCCAGCAGAGGTTGGTTCCTGAGGTCTAAGGAATGAAGCCGTCTCCATAACATCAAAGTGCAAGGTGAAGCAGCAAGTGCTGATGGAGAAGCTGCAGCAAGTTATCCAGAAGATCTAGTTAAGATAATTAATGAAGGTGGCTACACTAAACAACAGGTTTTCAATATAGACAAAAAGCCTCCTATTGGAAGATGATGTCATCTAGGATTTTCATAGCTAGAGAGGAGAAGTCAGTGCCTGGCTTCAGAGCTTCAAAGGACAGACTGACTCTCTCATTAGGGGCTAATGTAGCTGGTGACTTTAAATTGAAGCCAGTACTCATTTACCAAAAATCCTAGGGCTCTTAAGAAATATGTCTGTGCTCTATAAATGGAACAACAAAGCCTGGATGACAGCACGTCTGTTTACAGCATGGTTTACTGAATATTTTTGGCCCACTGTTGAGACCTACTGCTCAGAAAAAAAAAAAAAAAAAGATTCCTTTCAAAATATTACTGCTCACTGATGGTGCACCTGGTCACCCAAGAGCTCTCATGAAGATGTATTTACAGCAAGATTAATGTTGTTTTCATGCCTGCTAACACAGCATCTATTCCGCAGCCCATGGATCAAGGAGTCATTTCAATTTTCAAGTTTTATTATTTAAGAAATACATTTTGTAAGGCTATAGCTGCCATAGACAGTGATTCCTCTGATGGATCTGGACAAAGTAAATTGAAAAGCTTCTGGAAAGAATTCACCATTCTAGATGCCATTAAGAACTTTTGTGATTCATGGGAAGAGGTCAAAATGTCAGTAGTAACAGGAGTTTGGAAGAAATTGATTCCACCCCTCATGGATGACTTTGAGGGGTTCAAGGTGTCAGTGAAGGAAGGAACTGCAGATGTGGTAGAAATAGAAAGAGAAGTGGAATTAGAGGTGGAGCCGGCAGATGCCTGAATTGCTGCAATCTCATGAGACAATTTTAACAAATGAGGAATTGTTTTTTTGAGATGGAATCTACTCTGGGGGGAGATGCTGTGAAGATTGTTGGGATGACAACACAAGATTTAGAATATGACATAAACTTAGTTGCTAAAGCAATGGTAGGGTTTGAGAGGACTGTCTCCATTTTTTTGTTTTTGTTTTTTGTTTTTTGGCAACACCACGCAGCAGGCGGTTGGGATCTTAGTTCCAATCAGGGATCGAACTCGTGCCCCCTGCAGTGGAAATGCGGAGTCCTAACCTCTGGACCCCCAGGGAAGGTCCAGGACTGACTCCAATTTTCTAAGAAGTTCTACCGAGAGTAAAATGCTCTCAAATGGCACTGCATACTGCAGAGAAATTGCAGGGGCGTTGAAAAATATGTTCTAAATTGTTAAAGCTAGGCTTTATGAGTGTTTTCTAAGTGTTAGCAACAGTTCTAAGAGCTTTATATGTATGAAACTATTAGTACAGTTACTATTTCCTTCTCACATGTGAGGAAACAGAGGCACACAAAGGCTAAGTAACTTCCCAAGGTCACAGAAGGAGAAGGCAAGTCAGCGTGGAAGTCAGGCATTAAGCAATCTGGAACCGCAGGAACCATTACCACTCCCTTTCTTTATTTGCATCTCCATTCATGAGACTTTTTTTCCCCAACCTGTTCCCCACTGGCAGGTCTAGGCTCTGATAGTATGACCTCCAGATAATCACAGGGAGATGTTTACTTACTCCGTCCTGTTTCTCTTTCCAAGCGTGAGCCTCCAGCAACAGCATCTCAGCTCGCTCTCAGACATGCCTCAGTCCTCAGCTCACCCCCCGGACACCCCTGATCCTGCTTTTCAGCCCTGGGTCGCTGACCTATTTCATCCATTCTTGCGATATGATAACCAACCAAGGAAAAGAGAGGCCTAATTTACTGCCTTCCCTCTGCTTTTCCAGTGATCCCATCTGAGCCCCACTAATGTTCCTCTCCTCACCTCACGGAGCTCTTCCGTTTGCTCTGTCAGACCACTGGGTATAGCATTGATAACCTGCTCTTATTTCCGGAGACATTCAAACAAAGGCCGCTTCCCAGATGGGGTGTTTCAGAGGCAATTAGCTCACCTCTCAACCAGGGCGGCTCAGCAAGAGCTTCTGAGAGCAGCTCTAGAAGGCAGAGGGCCTGCTCCCTGCCAGGCCCGCCGTCAGCTTTGTGTTAGCACGTTCTCGTTGGCCTCTGTGCAGGTGGGTTATAGGCTCTGCAACACTGATGGTCCAGAATGAAGTCGTGGAAGACAAGGTCTCAATTTCCTCCAGGGAACGTGATGTTAAGTAAGTAAACATAAGTCACTAGGTCTTCGAAAATCTGCTTCACTTGACCTTTGAACAACACAGGTTTGAACTGTGCGGGTCCACTTATACGTGGATTTTTTTTCAATAAATGTATATATGTACTGTAAATCTATTTTCTCTTACGATTTTCTCAATCAGTTTTTCTTTTCTCTAGCTTACTTTTTTTTTTTTTTTTTTTTGGCTGCGCCATGTGGCATGAGAGATCCTAGTTCCCCAACCAGGGACGGAACCCAGCTGGTAGCAGCTGTGGAAGCATAGTCTCAACCACTGAACCACCAGAGAAGTCTCTCTCTAGCTCAATTTACTGTAGGAATACAGTATATAATATATACATATAGCACACAAAATATGTGTCACTCAACAATTTATGTTATCAGTAAGGTCGCCAGTCAACTGTAGGCTATTAGTATCAATAGTTACGTTTTGGGGGAGTCAAAAGTTACATGGGGATTTTCGACGGTGCAGCCTTTGGCACTTCGGAACCCCATGTTCAAGGGTCAACTGTAGTTAATCTGGCAGGAATCTCCACTAGGCCCTCCTCCAAGGACAGCATCCAGCTGCATGTGATTTTTCAAGAGACATAAATGCATTGGAACAGGGTTATGCCCGTGATTTTAACTTGCACGTGCCTCTAACGGTTACTCTAAGGGAATTTTCAAATCAACACTTCGATGTTATTCTCTTATGGCTATTTCTTCTTCCCCGCTTTCTCCGCTCCTATGCAAGCAGCCCAAATCATTGAACCCAACACTCTCTTTCAGAAATGAGGAGAGAGAGAAAGCAAAGCACAAGAGGACTGTGGGGCTGAGTTTTGGAGATTACGGCTTTAACCCAAGAGGCGAAAGAGAGGGGGGTCTTCAACTTTGAACCATTTGAGACCCTGACATTAAGCCAGCCTTCCAGAATGAGTATCATCCCAAGCAAGTCACAGTCAGACTATGTGTTTTCCTCAGTGTCAACAAATGTAGGCACCGTGAAAAAGAGACCCTGTTCTCCTTCTCTTCTTTCCTTTCTGCTGTCTCTCCTTCCTCCACTTCCTTCTGAATGAAACAAACACAGAGCGATTCATCTGATACTAAAACGTCTGTCTCTCACAGATCTAGAGAGACATTGGTCGGGCTACATGGAAACATTTTAAGTTCCTCTCCTAAAAAAAGCAAAGGGAACAAATAAAATACTGTGTTAGTTATATTCGTAAATAAAATATTTTAACTCATCTTTCAGACTTTACAAGTTCCATCTCTCAGTCACTACAGTGCTGCCAAAGAAGAAAATCTTCTATGTCTGAGTCACCTCTCCTGAGTGTCAGTTTCCCTTTTCTGCCAGCTAGATTCTTTTGACAATAAAACCTAGTCTTGCAGCTTCGTATGCCACTGGTGTCTCTTGCCTTTACCGCTTTCCAAGCTCTGGTCACACATTTTCTAACTGCTCCTCGGCCGTCTTCGCCAGGAGGTCCTCAACACCTTCACCTTGACACATCTGAACTTGCCCCCCCATAGGCACCACTCTGTCACTCCTCAACCCGCCCATACTTCCAGCCCCCTTGACCCCAACCCTGGCTGAAAGTAAGCCCACCGTGTATTTGCGTATATTTGACTTTGTGACAAGGTATTTATGTACAAGATGTATCTCTACACTAGATGTAAGTTCCCTAAGAGTAGGACCTGTACCTGATTCATCTTTATATTCATCACATCATTTAGCAAGTACCTTGCACATTGGACTACTCACTGTTTATTTCATGAATGAAGAGGGTACTCAGCCTTGAGCATGGGTTGCAGTGAAATCAGAGGGACTCAGACGGATGGGGAAGGGCTGTAACACTGTTATGGCAAAGTCTAGGGCAGGGGGAAGGGGGCACCATGTCCTCTCTAAATGCCTTACCGACTACTAGTCATCCCAAATGTTCAATGAGGCACGACTGACCGACTGACTACGCTCATCTCTTCTGCAAGGCTGTTGGAGCGATGGGGAGATGGCATTTTCTTTTCACTATCTCCACAGGCACAAAGTTAGGGGGACATGTTATACCCGCTTTCTACCTACTGTCATGAGCCATGGACCCCAAGTCCCTGCCCCTGCTGGACTGCCACGAACTTACATAATGTCTACAAACTTCAGATGAAAGGTTATAGGTCAGCACTGTCATCATCATTTTCCTGCTCATCTTTATAACTGTGACACCGGCACATTGGTGCTCAACAAGTGTGTGTGGAAGACCAAATGTTTCTTAGAGCTTCGTAAAGATGGGTTAAAAATGCTCATGCAAGGACACATAATTACTAAGAAAAACTATTAATCAGCTCTTTGTTAATATTCACAAAAATTGGTCCTAGATCAATATGCCTGAACTAACATTTTTTTAAATATTAAATCAGAACGGTTTTTACTCTCACAGTGTGTCCTCTGGACCACTTGTATCATAATTACTAGTGATGTATTATATGTATGTATATATATATATATATATATATATATATATATATATATATATATATACACATATATATCAGATTCTTGTGCCCACACCCCAGAATGACTGTTATTCTTTGGGGTGAGCCTGGGAACTTACATTTTAAACACGCGCTATAGGAGTTGCCAAGGTAAACTAAAATTTCAGGACATTGACCTAGAGTGACCAGTGAGAGAACTGTCATGGGCTTAAGGGGAAAGTTGATGCAACTCTGAAACTCAGTTATCCAAAAGATCCAAGGAATTCTATTTCTGAGTTCTTTAAGCATATGACAGATCTCATTTTGTGTTAGATGGCTTAGAGCCAGGAAATTGGACAAGATGGCCTCACAAGATCCTTCCTAGATATGTAACACTATGAAAAAACACATTCTCTATCATCCCCCCAAATTTAACATGCACAGGAACAAAACTCTGGACCTGTCACTCTGCATTGGTGATGAAAATGGCTTGACTGGTTCGTTTTCTTTTTCAGTTGCTTTTTCGTCTGCTAACTCAATGCAACGTTCCTCAGTGACTACTTAGTGCAAGGTTTGGGCAAGGTACTTCCAATGAAACTTAGGATATGAATCAACCATCTGTAAGGAACTCACCACCCAGGACATGAGAGAAGAGATAAGCATATGAAAGTTAGAGAGCAACTCAGAACACTATAAGAAAGGTCATGAGTTAGTGTTTGTTGAGTATGTGAAATTAATCATATACTGTAAATGATAACACCTCAGAGGGTTCCAAGGAGAGCAATCATTTCAACCTGAAAGTGCTTTTGATCCCAATCTCTATGAGTGGGAGAAGATTTGGAAAGGCAGGAAGGAAAAGGGAAGGGTGTGCCCAGGAACTGGAATGACATGAGCACATTTTGGATGAGAAGGGGTAAAAATCATTTGATAGAGGTGGAGGTGTAATAAAGGTGGTAAATAGATGACTAGGTTGGAGAGTGGCTTTGTGTGTATGGGGGTTTCTAATGCCATAGCATCAGTATTTTGGACATTTTTCTGTAGGGAATCTGAAGCATTGTGGGTCATGCA
>NW_006769244.1:375436-388517 GCF_000442215.2 Lipotes vexillifer
GCAGTTTGGAGAAAGTAGTATTTTACAAAGACTAATCAGATGGCAGTTTAAAGATGATATTTAAAGAGAAAAGGTGTGAAGTAGATAGACCAGCTGGAATGCTGTTGTCATGGACCAGAAACAAGGTCAGAAGACTTTCACCAAGATTAGAGTGTGGTAGGAATGAAAAGAAAGAAATGATTTTGAGAGATATTGTGAAGTAAGAAAGGACAACAGAACTCAGTAACCAATGGGAGACAGGGCTGCATAGGAGAAAGAGGAATCAAAATGGGCAGCCTTTTTCGTTGGATAAGTATTGGTCACTGGTCAACCTTTCGTAGGCAAGATGTTTCCTCTGTGTCTGAGCCTTGCCAATGCGTTTTTCCATTGACTTATATCAGCTTCAGTAATAATCCTGTCTGTGTGCATTTCCAGGCATTTCTCTATTGCATTCCAATGTGAGATGTTACCAGTTCCACTTGTTGAGAGCAAACTGAGAGTCTGACAAAAACCAGGCCATTGTATCAGTGATCAGTCATATCTTGGCATATCTGCCTTTCAGTGAAAGTACACTGGGTCAGATATAAGGAAGTAACTAGCAAAAAACCATAGATGATGATAGATAGATGATAGATAGATAGATAGATAGATAGATAGATGATAGACAAAAAAATTATCATTAGGAGGAAATGGTCAGCCCATATGATGTGCCAGCATTTCAAAAAACTGAACCTGAACTCTAGTTTCCACAGTGGGTTTGGCTCCTAAGAGAAGGTGCAAGCTATTCTTGGGGCTTACTTAATAGCTCAGAAAGAGAAGGGAAAGCAGACCCAGAATCCCCTGAGGGAGAGCTGTGCTCCAACTCACAAACCATCGAAAGGGGATCTTCTGCTTCTACAATGAATGAGTGTCTGACCAAGTCTGTAAATAAGGAACTTGAAATAATGAGAGTAAATGAGAGAGGCTTGCATGGCACAGGCCTGCTATTCCAGAGAGAAGGGCCAATGCCTCAGGTGAGGACAGCCTGATTATACGGACTGTGTCTTATCTGGAGAGAGGCAGAAAATGTCCTAACCTAACCCTCAATCAAAAACTAGATGTTTGATGGACATGGGGATGGAGGAATATGCACAGAATACCACAAGAAGTGGTCAGTGAGGGTGTAACTCCGGAAAAAGAGACAAGATACAACCTCAGTTCAGATATGAGTAAAAGGTGGGGAGAAATTGTTAATAAACATCGCAGCCAGAAAATGGGGGTAATTTCCACATCTGGGCCTTCCGGAGCTGTGTGGGCAGAGGGAAAGAATCTACAGAGCTGGCAGAATGCTCAGCAGAGGGTAGAGAAAGAGCATCTCTGCAGACTGCCTGGGTGAAAGCCCCCGTGTGGTGTGGGTCTGGAAGGCTGAGAGCCCCATGACCACCTGCGGGAAGAGCAGTGGCCACCAGCAGTAGAAAGGAGAGGCAGTACTGTCCCAGGACCCCAGGACGCCATTCCCGCCTGCGATGCGAGTTTTCACCAGCTTGTCACCACTTCTGCCTGGGCATGTCCCCTGCCCAAGGAGCAGAGGTTAATATGGGAAGTCCCAGGACCATAGCCAGAGGTACACGGATTCTTCTGGCAGCTCTAGGCACCTGCCAGGGCAGAAGGCTCTCACATGGAAACAGGAGGATGGAAACAGTGAGAAGGATGCCGGCAGACGCTGAGAGCTTGTTATGTGCCAGGCACTGTACTAAGCTCTTTGCACTTTCGATTGCTTTAAACCCTCCCAATAGACTGATGAGACCTTATTATTTTCATCCCCAAATGAGGAGACTGAGGCACAGAGAAGTTTAATAACTTGTCTGTATTTACACAGCCTGGGTTCCTCAACACTGCGAGATACCTCGGACGACTCTCCCTTTATTTGTCTGAAAAACAAACTCACAGGAAGAGCAGAGGCACAGATTAACTGACTGGCCCCTAGGCTACAGACCTCTCCCGTAAATGTTTACACTCACAGAGGCCTTGAACAATGCCTGTGCGCAGCTGAGTGAAAACCTTTGCTTATCTTCCAGATGACCCCCTGATGCAGGCAAAGGGAAAAAGTAAATTTGCTAAGCTTCCAGTGTAGCCATCGTCCCCATCAGAGGCAAGAGCGTCTGTGTAATGATGAAGAGCACTATAATTTTAACCTTGTTATTGGACTAAGCACAATTTACGCTAGTGATGAACAAAAAAGGAAAAGATTTATGAGATGTAAGATAGCAAGATAAACTCTTGCCCCTTAGTGGCTATTAGAAACATTGCCAAAATACCATAAATGTGTGAAGGATGACATTATTATTTTCGCATTTCCGCTGGGCATTCCCTACACTGCAAGAATTTATAGGGGCAGAAGTCCACGGTACAGATGGTAGAGCTGGATGGGAGAGAGAAGCTGCACTGACCAAGCCCCGGTCTGAGGTGGATGGATATAGGGCAGGTGGCTTTAGGCATGGAGAGCACACCCGGTCACTTAAGGCACCACACCTGCCAGCGTCCTCTCTATCTCCTGGTCCAGCCACCTGCTCTTAGGGCAGCTGCAGTGGCAATACCCTGTCCCCTGTTTCGTCAGAATTTGGTGTCAGATTCAGATCTACCACACAATCTCGATCCTGAAAGGACAAGACAGTCAAGGAGGCACAAAGAGACCCAGCTGACACTCATCTGCCTGCCTCATAAACACAAAGCCCCATAAACAGAAGCTTCCAAGAAGTTAGAGCCACCAACTTGGCCCCAAGGAACCATGGGAAGCTTTACAAAAGAGAAAGGAAATAGACACCAGAATGTGGTTTAACTGAAACCACTTTGGAATCATTCTTGCAGCTGGCCAGTCTAGACTGGTTATCCTAGAAGGGACATCGTCAACATTCACAACTGAAGGTCCAGTCACAGGAAGTTAGTCACGGCTGAGTTTGCTGAGTCAGGTCCGGGATGCAGGTTTTGTAAAGGCCTGGGGTTGAATCAGGTAATGGGTCCAAAACTTCCCTGACCCAGCAGCCAACCTCATGGGCAAGAGGCATTGACCTCGGGAGAAACTTGATAGCAGGGTTGGTCTTAGTAAGATAGGACGACAACTATTGGGGAAGTTGGGGTTCTAAGATTCGTTCGTCCTTTGGTAACATCAGTCGTTTCTTCTTGAGGAGCCAGTACAGGGCTCTACACCTCATGGGCCTGTCATATAGAAGCCAGCCGACTGGGTGAGCTTTCACTTTCCACTAATTGAGTGTCATCTCAATGGATCCGTATCTCTCCAATATGGATAGTAAGGGAAACAGTTGAAGAACATCTGCCAGTCACTTGAGGTGTCCTGAAGAGAGATACTATGTGAATAGGCACTATGTAGATAGTGTTATGAAGCATGAACTTGTGAAGTTAGTGATGTGGAGTCCTTCCGTGTGTAGAAATGAGGGCCACGTGCCAGAGATACTGGACTGAATTATGGTGACTCCTGTATCTGACCAAGAGAGTACTTTAATTGCTGCATTCCATATCTAAATTTAGGCTGCAAATGAAAAAACAGTTTTTACAACTCTAAGTACACTTTCTACTACAGAGAATGGTGACTAAAGCAAAAGCAAAAATAGCTGTTTGCACCACGATTTGAGAAAACCTAAATCTGAAAATAATCATTTTTATTTGCATACGACCAAATAAGGACATTGGGGAAGGAGTGAGTCACCAGCGTTCTAGCATCTACCAGATTCCAAGATGATGTGAGGGTATTCTTTAAGATGAGATTTGGATATTCTAAAATTTACATTAAACCTTACCCCTGATGTGTAACCTTAAGCTCCTGTCTGAAAAATGGGTTGAATCACAACTTTACAGAAGAGTTATGGAATAGCTCCAATGAATGATTTCAATACTTTCAAAACTTCAAATACATGGGAATAATTCCTCACATCAGAAGAGTACTTTAGGTTTTTAAAGCACTTTCACCTACATCATCTCATTTGATCACATTTGATTCTCATAAAATCCATGAGGCAAGCTGTTTGTAGGTGTGTGGTTGTCGTATCAAAATATCATTGAACTGGGGGTCTTTTTGTAGAGACAGGATGAATCACTGCTGGGTAGGAAAAATGGCACAGATGAAAACTAGACTTAGAGATCTAAACTCCCTGTTAACATGTCACATGGCCCCTGTATAAACCAAAGCTCATAAAGTGCCAAAACTCAGCAGAAAGGTTTAGGAATTGCTTGCAATCCAAGTGTGTTTTCTTCTTCTCTATGCTTTTAGAAGACAGTTTAAAGAGAGTTAGGGAATGTTCTGGCCTTTTGTTTTGAAACCTCCTCGGCTTGTTGTCTATTTGTCTGCAGATTGTGAGATTGGTCTATTTGCTTTAAACAGACTGAACAACCTTTAAAATAAGCAGACTTCTATGACGGGTTGACTTATTTTGGATGTGCAAAGATGCTCACTGAATTTCTCATCTAAGACTTGAAAATCCTTCTGTCTCAGTTAGTATGACACAGTTAAGAGTTGAAAGGGGAGCACCGTCTGTTGTAGCATGTTTTGGAAGGTGGCAGAAGAAAAATGTCTCTGTTCTACAATATGAGCAGCTATCTGCATCTCCCCAAGGATTTTTCATGAACCTAAGTAGGAAATCTTAGTCAAGTTCCCAAGGGCAAACCATCTTTGTCAAGAGACCACTGAAAATAATTTCCAAAGATGGAGGACACGACTTCTGTGTTCCCAGCAGCTGGGTTAGCACTGAGCGGGGCAGGATGGGGGGGTTGCTCAAGCCCTGCATCTCAGGAGAAGCATTTTCTAGAGAGTTGTGGATAACTGCATAGGTTTCACATATTAACGTATCACAGCAAAATAATAAAAATTAATGAAGATGACGTCCATATTGTAGCCCCCCACCAGCCCCCTGCTTCTCGCTCTGTACAGAGGGGAAGGGGTGGAAAGGGAATGAAAGGGCTGCTGCCAATCAAGACAGCTTACATGTCAGCCCACCCCCATCCAGAGTTATGGCCCATCTTTGTGCACACAGCTCACCATGCAGGGGTTTCTCCAGCCAGAAGGGAGGCCATGAGGGTGAGTGAGTCATGGGGGTGCTGGGCATCAGAACCTCAAACAGCAGGTCATTAATAGAAACCAGGGCTCTCGGGACACAAGGGTCTGGTCCTGGCTCCATCTCTAATTATTTGTGTGACTTTGGACAAGGTGTTCTACCTCCTTCACGTGTACAGCCGGCAGGGGGCGTGTGTAGGTGGTGGTGTTGGACTAAGTGTTCTCCAGGGCTCTAACAGCTCCTAAAAATTAGGACACTTTTGGTAAGGGATGTGTAGGGAGGTTGTGAAACTGAAGCGTAATTATCCCTGTTGGCTGTAAGAGAATAGACCTTGGAGGTGGTGCGAAAATAATCCACAAGGAATCCTTGTGATGGGCTGGGCAACTACATAGAAACATGGAATTGTGTGTTCGAGAGATCTATGAGGCCATATAAAACGGGGCTCATACAAGAAAGCCCACACCTTAACGCAGAAAAGTCAGGCGTTTGAACCAAAGCTCTGCCCTATCCTCTTTACAATCTCTCCCCATGACAATATAGCACCTTGCCCACACAATGAAATGTCAGCCACAGAAAACATTTCCCTTGGCTTTGTTGTTCCAGAACGGGATTCTTTTGTCCTCAGTATAATGGATATGCAGAAACAATGATAGAACAGAGATTTTTTTCTAAAGCGATGACAAACACACTGCCGCTTCCTCCCTCCCTCCTTTCTCCTTATCCCCACCCCCAAAGTAAATCATTGTTAAAAAAAAAGAAATCCCATTGTCTATTGTCCACGGAGATCAAGATCTGCCTAGGAACAGCGCTGGCAGGCTCGCAGCGGCCGCGAGCAGCCGGTAGGTGGCGCACGAAGGCAGCGCAGGCGGGAGCGCGGGACCGCTCCCGGCGCGGGGGGCGGTTCTCGTCGCCCACACGCCCGCCCGCCGCCGCCTTCCACCCCCCTCGCGTGCTAATTGCTGGATACTCTACTGGGACTTCGGTTAGGGGAAAAGAAAGCGGGAATGGGAGGCGGGGAATCCGGTTCCGAACGCACAAAGCCTCCGGGGTCTCGGCTGCCCGGGAGCAGGGCGCTCCCCCTCCCCCCCGTCACCCTTCGCCGCCTTGCCGCGCCCGGCCAGGGCTCCGGCCAGAGGAGCACACAGGCCACTGGCAGCGGGAATGGGGGGTGGGGGGGCACGGTGGGGTTGGTGATCTGGGTGCAGAGCCCCACGCCCCGCTCCTTGGTGCCCGCCTGAGCCCGGACACCTCCCTCCCCAGCTCACGCATCCCAGGCATCGGAACCCAAGGCCACCGCAAATGCTCTCCAGCCGCGTGCAGAGCTGCCTTCCGCCTCGGGCAAGGCCAAGGCCAGGGACAGGATCGGCGGCGGTTCAGGTCCCCAAGCAGCAGGGTCCGCTGAGCCCCAGAGCAGCAGGGTCCCACGTGTCTGCCTGGGCCCGGCTGGCGCCATCAGCAAGCCTCCTTCCAGGAGGAGACCGATCCTGCCCCTTCCGTGTCGCGGGCTGGCGCTGTCAGTTGACGATGAACGGGCCATGCGGTCGTCCGACCCCCAACCTCTTGTCTAGTAGAACATGGTGTTAACGATGCTTGATGGCCCTAAAGTCAGAAGCCTGGGTTGAAACGTGAGCATTGACACCTGGGGCTTTGTAACCTTTGGGGATGTTCCTGAACTCCCCGATCCTACATCTCCCCAGCTATTAAAAGCGGAAGTAATACCTCATAAGAATGTTGTGAGGATTTTTCAAAAGCGGTGCTTAACTTAGCAGGAGGCCAGGCTAGAGTAACTGTTATTGTTAACAACCTGACTCTCCTCGGAGGGGGAGGGAGATACACAATTTGCTGCCCTTGAAACAGATCTGGCATCACTGTTGCCTAGACTGAGGAGAAGGGGGCCAAGAGGAGAGCCGAGGCACATCCTCAGACTGGTCACTCCCAACAGAAGATGCCATCTGTCTGTCGCTCTGCAGCCCTCATATGCTGTCCCTGTTCCTGTCCCGAGGCTGTGTTAGGCCCTGCTCCTCTCCTTACTCTCCCTTGGATATACATTCTCCCTCCTCAGGTGGAAAGTTCTGAGACAGACAGTGTCTGTCTAGAAAGTTCTGAGACAGACACGGGCTTTGGAGTCAGACACACTCAGGTTGGAATTCTGACTTCCGCATTTGCTGGCTGGGTGGAGCTTCAGTTTGCTGCTTTATGAAATGGTGGTCACAATGCCTACCTAAGAGTTCCTGTGAAGATTAAAGGAGATAACGTTTCTAAACTGCTAGGCATGTGTTGGGTTGGCAAAAAAATTCATTCATGTATTGGGCTGGCAAATGAACTTTGTGGCCAACCCAATACTATCTGTTTGGTAAATTTTTAAGTTTACAGTTGAAATTAGGTTAGATAATCTTGCAAAAGATAATGAACAATCACTGGAGTTTCTGCAGACATCCACCAAAGCTGAACCCCAAAAACTACTAACAGTGAGTTTCTCTACTCCTTTCTAAGTCAGCAAGCTTTATTTCCCCTCCAGGAAAAGAGCAGAAATCCAGTGAGGGTACATTCTCCCCAGAGCCTCACGGGTATAACTCAGACACTTAAATAGGCTTATTAAAATGGGCCACCAAATGCCCATTTTAGAGCAGTACTCCATCTGGAAGTTTCTCTGGGGGTGAGCCTTGCTTTAAAGTTGCATTCTAAGCCATGGTGTGTGCCTGGATAGTCAGTGACTTGGTGACTGTCAGCATTCATCACATGTGTGCTGCTGCCCAAGCAGGGGTGTAGCTGGGGAGTGACACTGACCCACCCCCTACCTGAGGCAGGCAGGAGGTCAGGAACTGTTGCCCCTTCTCCAGAAGGACACTTGGGCATTTCCACGAGCATCAGATTTGTATAGCTCTTGGGAGGAGCTCAGGGATTTGTATAGCTCTTGGGAGAAGACCATGTCCCTTGGGCAGAGGTTGGGCCATTAGACAGTCTTGGTAGCCAGCCTCCAAGATGGCTCCCAATGACCCTTGCCTCCCGATATGCATGTCCTAGTGTAGTCCCCTCCCTGTTAAGCAGGGATGACCTGTGTAACCAAGTGTATATTACAGGATCACAGTGTGTGACTTCCAAGGCCAGCACATAAAAGACATTGTGACTTCCATTTTGCTGTCTCCCCTATCACTCACCGTGGAGGAAGCTGACCACCAATGCTGTGAAAACACTCAAGCAGCTGTATGGAGTGGTCCACATATCAAGGAACTGAGGCCTCTGCCATCAGTCAGCACCGACTTCCCAGCCCTGTGTGTGAGCCATCTTGGATGAAATGGGTCCTCTAACCCCAGTCAAACCTTCAGATGACTACAGCCCAGCCTGACATCTTGACCTCATGAGAGACCCTGAACCAGAAACACACTCGTAAGCCATCCCTGAATTCCTGACTCACAGAAAAACTGTGAGATAAAAAACATTCAGGCCTGTTTTAGGTGTACAGATGCTGTCTAGATGACTAATTTAGCAACACTCAAAAGAGCCAGGGGGCTTCCACTGGCCAAATTGGGGCTGGTAGTGAGGGTCCTGCCCCTTCACCTGGTCACCTCTGCTGGCTCCATATACCAATACATGTCTGGGGTCTGAAAGTCCCCCTTTTGACCTCAGTTGAAGGCCCCACCTCCAAAGGTTCTGGGAAAAAACTTTAAGGTACAGTCTGCCAGCAGCACTGAGTCAATAGTAGCCCTAACCTTTGTTTTCGCCAAGGGTTGAGAGCAGGGCATTCCTCCACTCCCTGTACCTCTCCCCCTGAGCCAGTTCTGGCACTTGGCCCGGGTATAAAATTGCCAGCCCTGTCACTGCTTTTTGGTCTTGTTATGAGTGTGTCTGTTCTGATGTGCTGGTTTGAGCACGTCATGGTGGAAATGTGAGCACAGCAAAGGAGGCTGTGTCAGATCTTTCTCTCTTCATGTAAGGAGCTGGCTGCTGAAAAGCCTGTAGGTCAGGTGGGTAGAGACAGGTTACCATGTCCTGAAGGGCTCAGAGCCGGACTACTCCACGGATCAGATGTGGAAGCTAGAGTGGTCAGTCACTGCTTCTTCCCGAAGTTTTCCTGGTCATTTTCATCGGTGATCTGGAGAGAAAAGCATGCAGCTGAGCCCATGCCCCTAAACGTAGCAAGCTCACACTTGTACACCACCCCTAGCAGGGGTCTCACACGTGTTCATTGCTAGTCACAGTCAAGAATCATGTGTTGAATTCAAGCAGAGTTAATTAAAATGAATTAGTAGATAATAGTCTTGAGCTGACCAAATGCTACTTGAAATCCTGTTCTTTCCTGAAATATCTGCCAATGAGTGTAGTCAGCTCATAGTTCTATTAAGTCTAAGCAAATCCAAAATATTCTCCTGGGCATCTGTACCATTCAGCTAGATGTCTGGGGCTGCCTGTTTTATATAGACCCTTAGATCCCCACGGATCTAGGGTCATAACAGAGTTGGCTTGTCAGGAAACCTCAACCTTTTAAAGACCATCCTGATCCACTAAAAATCCATTTCTTATTTTTGATGTGATTCTGACTTTCAGTTTTTTATTTTTTTCAGAAAGTTTTATTTCTGCTATATTTTTAGATTCAAAACTATTTATTTAAGGTGAACAAATGATACAGCATACACAACTGCTAGGCCTGCTTTTTAATTGAGTACAAAAAGGGAATACCTAGGACAAGAATATGCAATTACCACACTTATTGTTTTCAGTGAATTTTTGTCAAGTTTGTTTATCTTATTGTTAATGTGATGATACAGCAATCCTTGGCAAGAGAATAACATTTTGCATTAAAGAACAAATCTCAATAAAAGTGGAAAATGGAGTTAGCCACAGCCCACAAGGCCTTCTTTGGGAAGAACTCTTGAAGAAAAACCAACTCACACTTCACAGAAGAATATGAGACTGTCGTTTTTCCCTCTATAGTACGGGAGTGTTCCTGAACAAAGGCCTCAAGGCATTATCAACTCGTCATCCATTTTTTGATGTGATTTCTATTTTCAGGACCCTGCTTCCCTCCCTCTTTGTTCCTAATGCATCTGGTCGTTGGTGCCTTCTACTTTGGTCCTATCATAGTCAGTGTGACCTGTCCCCACCTGGAGAGTTCACCATGGTGACCACGAGTCCCACGGGCAGGGTTATTGTCTCACCCACGGGACCAGAGGAAGACCTCAAGGACACACCCACTGCATTCAGACAAGCTGCAGATATGTGGAGGCTGAAGGACGATCAGGTGATTCCAAACCATCTGGGGAGGAACTGATGGACTATCGAGATATATCCAACCCCGGGATATTGTTTAAAAAACAAACACAACAAACCCCCCTTTTTTTTTTCTATTGTTGGGATTTCTGATGGTACAGTACACAAGTTCCAACGTGCAATCTAATCAAGGATAGCTATATAGTGCTTAGAAATTTTCATAGCTCAACCATGAACCTTGTAGAAAAGAAGAAACTGAGGATATTTATACGTCACTGGTAAACAATGGCATAGATTTCTCTGAACGTGTCTTCCATCTCAAAAGTCCTGCAGCTTGGATTCTATAAATGCCTTTAATCTGATTTTAATATTCATTCAGTCATTCAACAATTATTTATTTGTTTTCATTTTTGGCTGCGTCGGGTCTTCGTTGTGGCATGTGGGATCATTTGGTTGAGGTGTGTGGGCTCTTCATTGCAGCGCGTGGGCTTCTATCTAGTTTTGGCGTGCGGGTTTTCTCTCTCTAGTTGTGTCATGCAGGCTCCAGAGCGTGTGGGCTCTGTAGTTGTGGTATGTGGGCTCTGTGGTTTGCGGCACGCAGACTCTGTAGTTGAGGCACTCGGGCTCAGTAGTTGTGGCACGTGGGCTTAGTTGCCCCGCGGCATGTGGGATCTTAGTTCCCCGACCGGGGATCGAACCCTCGTCCCCTGCATTGGAAGGCAGATTCTTTACCACTAGACCACCAGGGAAGTCCCTCAGTAATTACTTAATGCTTGTTATGGGCTGAGTATAGATGTAACATTAATGGATAAAACAGAAATGTATCCCCCCTTACAGTCTACAGACAACCGACCCACAAACAAATGTACATATGCCCACAAACTGCATACATCTGGTGGGAAAATTAAATGGATTCAGCGATAGAAAATAACGTACTCTACCTCTACAGATAGAGGCATTAGAAATGGCCTAAGAATAAAAAATTTAAATCAACATCTGAACAATAAAAAAGGTCAGCCTTAGCCATGTGTTGACATTCCAGGGAAAAAATACCAGGTGGGCAACGACCCTGGGAAGAAAAAATTGTGATGTGTTCACAGAGTAGAACGTTGTGAATATAGAACTTTGCAGACTAGAAAACATGCTAAATCATAGCCTGTCAGGGTTTGATTGAGTAATTTAGTCTGGCCACCCGACCAGTTCTTAAATCCCCTTCACGATTCACCCTCTGAATAGCGGTTTTTGTTTTTTTTAACTTTTTGGCCACACCATGTGGCATGTGGGATCTTAGGATCTTAGTTCCCTGACCAGGGATCAAACCTGTGTCCCCTGCATTGGTAGAGTCTTAACCACTGGACTGCCAGGGACGTCCCAATCACCTTGTGCTTGAGTCTCTTCACAAGAAGGAATGTTCTGCCTCTTAAAGCACCCATGCTGGTTTAGTTTAAAAATATGAATTTGTTCCAACCAGGAAGCTGGAATCATGATCACGGATGTGCATCTGAGGAAATTTTCAAGTTGAAACGGAAGAACCTACTTAGATCGCTGTATTCGCCATTCTTTGTTATGTAGAGTGCCAAGAACACACAGCAGGATTTCAAGTTCATCACTTTTTTGAGAAGAAAAATACATGAGAGTGTTCAAATAGCTCTCACAAACTTCCAACAGTTTTTCTATTGTAGCAAAATTCATGTCAGCATCCTGGCAAACCAGTGATTGCACAGTCAGGTCAGTTGTACCCTTGAAAGACAGCCGTGTATTTGGGCTGCAGTGGTGAGGTGGGAGTGACTTTCCTGTGGTATTTGTGGTACATCAAGTAGGGGAAGTGCAGTGTATCCACCAATTACAAAGGTCTTTGATAATGCAAGTTGACTTACACAAGATCTGTTATTGACTTGATTAAAGAAGCTCAATGGGATTCCGTGAAGATTCTGCCAGGTATTTACTGGTGTTCCCTACAGCCAGTTCATACCACTGACAGTTTGAGACTGGCTTGAGTATTTATTTGTTCCCAAGTACATCAAGAAACCTAAGTTCCAAGGTCTTAGGGAGGTGCTTCCAAGTTCACAACCCACAGGCCATTCTCTGTTAAAGCCATTCATGAGCTGTTATGTGGTGACTACTAAGCAGCCACCCTGCTTGAAACAGCCTCCAAACGATTTTGGACCATCTTGCAAAGTTATAATACTGCTAAAGGTGTGAGAAGTCAAAAGTTGACCATGATTAAATGCTAACCCATGCAATGAAAATCCCATTAGTAGCCAAAAGAAGTTCACTACCTAAATACAAGAAAAAATCCTCCATTGAATTTTTCTTCTCAGATAGCAGTAATGCTCTAAAAGTATCAAAGCAATAGAAAAATTAAGCGAAAAGCAATCAGGATATCTTGATGAGGCTGGCAGGTAGAGTATGGTACCCACTTGGCACCTGGTTCTAGACAAGAGTAAATAAAAATCTACAGACCTGGGCTTCCCTGGTGGCGCAGTGGTTGAGAGTCCTCCTGCCGATGCAGGGGATACGGGTTCGTGCCCCGGTCCGGGAAGATCCCACGTGCTGCGGAGTGGCTAGGCCTGTGAGCCATGGCCGCTGAGCCTGTGCGTCTGAAGCCTGTGCTCCGCAACGGGAGAGGCCACAGCAGTGAGAGGCCCGCGTACCGCAAAAAAAAAAAAAAAAACCTACAGACCAGTGCCATAAATATCAGAGCCAGCTTCTTGAGTCAGCTCATGAGGATTGTCTACTGCTAGAAATTTAATTTAAAGTGTAAGACAGATTCACCAACATGCCTGGAACACAGCCAGTCCACCAGGACTGAAGGGATGTCAGCTGGGTCGACCAAATGTCAAGCAGGA
>NW_006769244.1:388527-400325 GCF_000442215.2 Lipotes vexillifer
AGGAATGTCAACAGGATGCTCGTGAAGATGTCCTGTGGTGAGCTAAGGTGGGACACCTCCAAGGAGTAAAGCCAAAGGACTGCTTTCAAGAACCGCTCAAGCGTGACTTCTGTGACGACCTCTAGCCGTGGCAGAGAGAGCAACAGACCTTGCTGGCCAGAAGCAAGCAGAAATGGAGCCGATGCTTCTGAGCAGAGGCATATGACAGCTGGCTCCATGAAAGAGCCCATCTGGAAAGAGTGACTGACCCTTGTGAACAAGAATTGGACTCATAAGCCACAGGTTGGTCCTTGCCTTTTATACAACAAACATAGAAGCAGCAGCCAGTTGGTCATCAGTATGGTGTAGTGGTTTGGCACCCAGCTTCTAGACTCAGACTGCCTGAGTTTAAATCCTCACTCCATCATTTACTAGCTGGTTGACATTAGGACAGCTTCTTAACCTCTCTAAGTTCATTTCTTTATAGGAATAATGATCACGCCTACCTTATAGAGGATTCAATGATTGTACGTGTTACCTGTTAGAACAGTGCCTGGCACACAGTCTGTGCTCAATAAATTTTAGTTACATTATCAGTCTTTATGGCTCCTCACAGGAAACTAGAGCTCATATTATAGTTTGCTATTAACAGGTCCGTGTTCGTGTTTCTGCCATTTACTACTAAACCTAAAGGTCAAATTACTAAGAATTTTTAATATCAGTTCCTTGCTCTGTCAAATGCAAATAATACTGCTTCATGGGTTTTGTGAAGATTAATGAAATAATAGGCATAAAACACCAACAGTAAGGCCTGTATGCTGTTGAGGCTCAATAAACGATGGTTATTCTTATTAGGTCCTGATGGTCTGGTAGAGCAGAGCTGTGCTGTAGAAGCTTCTGTGATGGGAGAAATGCTCCATATGCGTGTTGCCCAGTACGGCAGCCACGAGCCACTTGTGGCTGTTGAGCTCTTGAAAGGTGAACAACTGAAGAACTAAACTTCTCATTTTATCTCATTGTAATTAATTTTTTAAATATCCACATATGGCTTGTGGCTAGTGTATTGAGCAGTGCAGGCTGGGTGGTTCAGGCCTCGTTCTGTCCTCCCCATATGCTCCTCCTGTCTGTGCCCAAATCATGTCCATCTTGTTGCCCATCAGTATCTATCTGTATCAGGGTTGGACAAGGATGAAGAGAGGATACAAAACCCGACTTTGGCAGGTCAGTAGTGTGGCATAATAGAAAGAAGAAAAGTCAGTGGGTCTATGGGGACCATCTCATTCCAGCTCTGCCTGTTATTCTTGGGCAAGTCACTTATCCTCATCTTCAGAAGGAGAGAGTTGATACTGACATGACTTCAAAGCTCCCACCCATCAAGTGATCACCAAGGGGTGAACGTAAGAAATATCACACAAACTTAGATGATTTTTTAGGTGCTGTGGGTCACATTTACCTATGTTTAGTGTCTCCCAGATTTAAATGTGGTGTATTTAAGTGTTAGCATACAAACTAATATAAGTGAATAGACAGGGATAAAAAAGAAGTCGAGGCCAAAGGGAAATTAACCTTGGGGCAAAGAAGAAGGACTTTGATTGAAAAAGAACATTTGTCCTGTGCCTGTATGTGCTCCTGCCATATCTTTTTGCAGGTATACAGCCTTCCAACAGTGTGGGTGGGAGTGGAGACTGCTGGGGAATGTCTGACTGGTAAACACTTTGGATATATAAACCCATAATATGATTTCTTGTCTCCAGCTGAATACAAACTGGAAAGGAAGTTCTGTGAAACAGATCTCCTAGAATCCACCTGGGTAGAAGGAGATCAGAACAAGGAACCTGAAGGCCCATTTTCCTTCTCTGGCTCTGTGGCTATCCAGCTGGGTGACCACACGTAATCTGGCTCACTTCTCTGGGCCACAATTTAATCATCGGTGCAGTGAATTGGTTGCACCCTACTCCTACAAGTGGGGAAAATCTATGTTTATGCTCAGAGCCCTAGAAATCTCAGAGATGCTTTCTTTACCAGGAGCCAAAAGCATGAGAAATTACAGCAGCTAAGCCAGATAACAACCCCTTGCCCCAACTCACACACATACACATAATTTTAATCTGCTGAAGATGAAGTCCATGCCCTGTGGCACAACTTCTCAGTGTCCATCTGAAGCATCTACTTGTGAACAGTAGGTGATAGGACTCCACTTGGTTATAAGCATAGTTCCAACTGATTAGCCTTGACGATACCCAAAGAGTGGTCTAGATTTTTTTTTTTTTTGAAGAGACAGTAATTCCTCAAACTTTCAGGGCAGTGGCGGTTGTGTATGTGTCTGTGAAGGCAAAGTAAGAAACCTCACCACCTGCTTCCAAAAATGGTGAAATAAAATACACACAGTTGTCACCTGGGATGAGCTGGTATTAGCAGGAAAAAAACAACAGTGACATTCAGAACAGGAAAACCAGCAGTTAAAGAAAGCCATCCAGGATAATTGAGTTTATTAATCTATCTGACTTTAAGTCATCTTTCCTCCATCATACTTATAGTCTCTAAGTCCACAGGTTGTTTTGAAACTCGGCCCCTCCTCCTCTGCTCCTCTCCCAAGGCTGCTATGTGATAAATAGCCCTCCTTGCTCTCTCCCCCTCCCCCGTCCACCATTTCTTCTCACATTCCTCTCTAGCCACGTCGATTCTTTCCTGAGAGAAGGGTGGGAATCTCTACTCAAGTCCACTTGTCTGGACCCTGTGTCTAACAGCAAGAAGTACTAGTTTTAGAGACACTTAGGGAGTGATTCCTATACACACACACACACACACACACACACACACACACACACACATACCTTTCTCAGACCAGAAGTCCCTGGAGGCAGTACTAGCTGGACCTTGACCCCTAATAACATCAGGATGAAAGTGAATAGGCTATAAAGCAAACCAAGTCCACTTTCCGTAGTAAGTCCTGCTGCTTCATGGCTTTGCAGAGTCCTCTGGCACCCAGGTTGGTTACAGTAGACACAAAAACAATCTTCCCTGCAGTTTCTGCTTCCTGGTGACAGCTTGTCCCACCAACCTCTCTGGTTAGGAGAGGATCCTTCTCCTTTGTTGGGGCCATTATGACCAAATTTATGGCTCTTTTATTAGGTTGGCAGGTGCTTTAAGTGAGGGAGGAAAGAAGTGGCCTGATTTGCACATAGTTTCAGTTCAGGAAACAAGGAAGTGGAAGAATTTATCCACGGTCATTTTCTGCTAAAAGCTTGCAAAATTCTTCAGCCACCATTGAGAAGAAAACTTCTCCCTGCTTCAAGCCTAGATTTCTGGTACCTTAAGGCTAGAAGGGATTTCTAGATCATGAAAACTTCTACTGGTAGGGGAGGGGGCCTAGAGAGAGAGAGGTTAAATAACAGGCCCAAAAGATCACACATTCAAAGCTAGTTAGGAGAGCCCCAGGGCCGAGGATGGGGTCAACTGATTTCCCCAGGTCTTACCCCTCTCTCTCTCTCTCTCTCTCTCTCTCTCTCTCTCCTTCTCTCTCTCGCTCTCTCTCTCTCCTTGATCATCTTCAAAAGGAATCTTCTTTTGTGGGCCTAGGAAAAAACAGTAAATCTCCGAAAGACATAAAGAAGATCGGCAATCTGTCTGCTAGCTTCCCTTTCTTTCAAGATGTTCAGCATTCTGACTTTGCCCAGGAAATGGAGAAGAAGAAAAGAGAATCAGATAAAATTTTAAACAAAACAAAGCAAATAAAGAAAACTGTTTTTTTAAAGAAAAGTATGTGGTACGTGCGCGCGCGCACATGTGTGTGTATGTCCAGGGCCATGTATCATTTTGGAGTAAGCTAATTAAAACTGTGAGCGGCCTTTGCATTAAGAGGCACATAGAACAAGGCCTTCTTTACCTATTTCAGTCTTTAAAAACTTAAAAATTAGTGTGAGGACAAATGATTTACTCTACCTCAGACACTGGGTCTCTGCTCTGCCCTATATACTGCGAGATCATCCCATTTCCTTTCGGCTTCTCTCAGCTGTCTTGCCAAGTCGTCTGTCTTCCATTATTAGTCATTCTAATAAACACTCCTAATAAACACAAATCCAGGATGCTACTTTTGGCTCCTGTGCTGCCTTTAGGAAAGACTGACACCTTCATTAACTTTGTCATCTGTCCTGGAGAAACCCAGCTGAGATCTCTAACATGTTCTGTTGCAAGCTGCAGTTTAACGGACATATTTGGTGTATATTCTCTTGTTAAATGGAATCTGAATTCCTAAGTGAACTAAAAATACTTAATTATTAATAAAATACCCCAGGGATTGGTGACATTTGGGATGATTTTATCACGCTGTAGATATTAAACAACATAATGTGTATGGTGCTATCTAATTCAACTTCTTTTGTTTAAAAGAACATTCCTTCCCAGTTCGTTTTGATTTATATGCCACGTGGATTAGTCCCTAACCATCCAGCTCCGGGTGGAGGTAGAGGGACTTTCCTGAGGAATGGGATAGGACTGAAGCTGGGGCAGTGCAGGGAAGACCACGAAGAGGCACCAAGGAGCCATCTCCTGAGAATTGGAATTGGTTTGGGGTAGATGGCAAATGAGGGGATTCTATTCAGGTAGAGGCAATGGTGGCCATGGATGGAAGTTTCTGGAAGGATCACAGGTCCAGAGAATCGCAGGACTAGGTGCCAGGCTTCCAGTTTTGCACCAGTTTGCTGTGTGACTCTGAGCACATTACTTAACCTCTCAGGGACAGAGTTTTCTCGTATATTTGGAAGGGATAATTACACGCCCCTTAGCTACCTTATTGAATTGCTCACAGTATACATGAAAGTACTTCCAACAATTAAAGTGCTTTATGAAGAATATATTCAAAGATGGGGAAGAAGGAAATAGCATTTACTAGGCACTGTCTATGTACCAAGGGTTGTGTTTGATACTTTTACAAACATGAAGTCAATTAGTCTTAGCAAAAAAAAAAATCTGAGATAGGCCTGATTACCCCATTTATAGGGGAGAAATTTGAGGCTCAGAGCTTTTGCTCTGAGGTCACAAAGTGGTGGAGCCAGGCTGAAAACCTACAGAGATAAGGTATGTATTTGGGTACACAATATGTAAAAGGAAAATGGGTCACAACCTTAATTTTTAAGTAGAAATGTTCAGTCAGCCTAAGGCTCGGTTGACTTATACATGATTATGCATTATCACAACATATGAACACTCCCATGAAATTTTGATTATTTTGTCATCAACCAGTTATGATATTAAGGAAGGAAAATCTCTAAGTATAGTGTCAAAAATCGGTTATTAAATAAAGTCAACATTGAGGACGTCCTGCCATTAGGTTGATATGATCTTGATCTGCTAGTGCTGGATGGACCAATCAGGTGGAGCTTTCACTCATCACTTCCTTGTTCCTGGCACATCACTGTGAGTTTCTGCCCCCAGTGGTAACACCTGTCTTTCCTTCGTTTCTGCTCAGACCCTGGCTCTGCCCAGGTTGGTGGAGATCCCGTTTGCACTTAGATGCTTTGTACACTGTGGGTCCTGGTTTGCAGTGTTTGGCCTGGAGATGAAGTTACTGATGGCTGTTTATGAGAGAGACAAAGTGGAGGAGGGCTTGGAGCAAGAGACCAGAAGCCAGTCCATCACCTGCTCCCTCGATGACCTCGCTTCACCTCTTCAGTTTCTCCATCTGTTGGTGGAAAGAGTGATACACGATACCTGGCTCTCAGAGTGTCAGGAACATCTTTGTAAAGCACTGAGAGATGCTCTAAGGGCCCTGAAAGACTTCATGCTTCCCTTTACTTGGTCAAGTAAAATCCCATCTGATGGGCGAAAAATTACAGACCACATATATTTTTTAAATAAGCAGATGGTCTTATACCTGAAAAAGTACTTGCATTTCTTTATCAGTGGGTGGCGTACCATGAAAGCCATTTCAATGACAGGGCCTAAATGTTTGTTTAAAAAATAAACAAATAAGCCTAAGCATGTACAAGATGCACATACGGCTGCTAATATTTATACTAGTTTACTTTCCTATGACAAAATGCATTTCAACTACTTTTAACATTCTTAGTGTGCTTGTTTTCACCATACACACACGCGCCACACACACAGCCATGGTAGATTAGCAGCGAGATGGTATCATCACCCCCATTTTACAGATGAGAAAACTTAAACCAGGAGAAGTAAATAGATGGCCAAGTCCACAAGGATAATCAGGGGCAAAGTTAGGAAAATAATCTAAGTCTCCTGTCTCAAAATCTGGCGTTTATCCCTCTCAATCTCATTTTTGATAATTCTGAAGACTGAACCTTTTTCTCTTCCTGTTCTTGCACATCTTTTGTTCTCCACTCATTGATACAACAGGGCCTTCTCATCCTTCTCTGGGAACGGAGCCCTTTAAAGCCTGATGTCCTCAAGCAAGGTTTGCGGTAAAGTGAGCGCTCAGACATGACTGCTTGTTAAGCTTGTTCCTCATTGCCAGCCGGAAGAAAAATCTGCCCCAAATCACATTACCCAGTCCCTGGGACCTCTCAGCTGCTCTCAGTGGGGGAGCCAGTCAAGCTGCACCAAGTCATAATCAGGCTGAAATAGCCGCGTCGTGATGCTCTCACAGACACGCGTTTGCTTTGTATGTGCTTCTAAAGTGTATCCTGACTTAAAAATCCAAAGGGAAAGCGTGGGTTAAACACCAAAAGATCACTTTAAGTGGTATTTTTTTTTTTTCCTGTGGGGAATTCAATTGCAAAGCTCATCAGAGACTGATGAAGAAACACAGAAAAGCCACAGCGGATGAGGCACTAACCCCATTGTTTACTCACATTCAAGAGTGACTAGCTCTCTGCATGCCCTTTGCCAATCCAGGTTGCTTTGAAATTCCTTCCAAGGAAGCACCCCCTGCCCGGTACCACTCTGCAAAAAAGTTCTACGGAGGGTTTTAAACAGTGAGACAAAGAAGGCTGTGAACGGGAACCCCAACATGACAGCCAGCTAGCCCGCTGTGGCCGCCCATGGTCTGGCTGCTGAAGCTCAGACAGAGAGGACGAGCCTTCTTGAAGATGCTCCTGTCTGCCCTGCTTGAGCTGCTCCTGCCAGGGCCAGCATCCCTGGGAAACTGCCCTGTAAAATGAGCAGCTCCTTTTCGACAGCAGCCTCCCAGCGGCTCCCCACCTCTGTGGCTGCCATTGGACATGACAGAGCAGCCGGCGCAGCCTGGCTCGCCTTTCGCTGCTGAAGACCTATTGGGACCTATTTTCCAAGCTGGAAAGCACAGGTGGGCAGAAGCCACGTGGGCAGCCCCGGGTGGCACGCCTGCCCTCTACCTGCACGGTCTCCTCCAGCTTTGGGTTGATGGGGTGAGTGATTTGAGGGTCGGATGCCCTTCCCAAGCGTTATCAGTTTCCCCTCTTCTTCCTGAATAGCCCGTGCACCTTCACCCATCCTGAAACCCTGCCTGGAAACAGAACAAAACAGAACCCTGCGGCCGGCCCATCCCCCAGGAGCCAGAGGGCCAGATCTGGCCCGGAGCCAGGCTCTGAAGAAACAGCGGAGGGCAGAGAGAGGCGGCGGTGGGGCAGGGAGCCTCGTGTTACACATTCAAAACCTAATTTTGGATCAGAGTCATACTTGTAGCCAAGCCCGAAAGATCACCGAGGCCCCCAAATGAACCCACAGCTCTGAGGCGGGTCCTGGGCGAGTCCTAAGCTCTCGTGCCCACTTGCTGCTCTCCTTAGTTCGAGAGGCTAAGTCAGGCTTGTTTGGATTTTCACTTTAAATGAAAAACTTTTTTGATGTTTTTTAATTTAATGTTTTTTTAAAGCGACATCAGTTGTCTCCTTGCCTCTTGCTAGCTGAGGGCAGTGCGCATTTCCCACCCCCATCTCGCTGTCCATGTTCGACTCAGCTGACATGCTCATTGGAAGCCAGGATCCCTTGTGCTCCTTCCCCCCCTGAGTGAGGCCTAGGACACAACCTCTTGCTTCGTGACACCAGCACAGACAATAGGCCATCAGGGCAAGGGCAGCCTCAGGTGACAGAAGGAAGGTGCTTACCTTCCTATGAAGAGTAAAAACGACCCTCTCTGGACACGGAGGAGAGAGGATACAGCTGGCGTCCGGGAGCGACAAGAGAGACAAGGGCTGCGCTCTCTCGTCTTCCAAGGGTGTGGGCACTTCCTCTGGAGGATTTGCTGCTGCCAAGAGCAGGCTGTTGCCTCCCTGGAACTCAGGGTATCAGGATGCTTGTTTGCAGAGCTGGCCGGCCAGCAGCCGTAGCAGCTGGTTGTAATTATGCATTGCAGCTTCAGAGGAAGTTGCTGGCTGCGGGAACAGGAGCGCGTGTTGGGCCTGGCTGCACACTGGCTGCTGGGCTTAAGGGAACAATAGGGATAGAAGCCGGTGGCAACAAGGGAAGGGAAGGAGTAGGACGAGGGTGAAGACAGGCAGAAAGAAATGGCGCGAGCTGTTCCCACTGCTGCCGGGGCTGAATCTGGAGAGACCCGTGTCTGCGCTCCGGGGAGCCCTGCTCTTATCCCCAGACTTGCAACTAGAGTCTGTGCCCTTCTGGAAGCAGCCCCCAGACTTTTTTTTTTTTTTTGAAAGCTGTACCTGCTGAGCACTGGATTTCGAGAAGTGTGCCTGGCTGACATATCAAATAGCACTCCTCAGCCTGTTTCAGCTAAATTGACTGCATCTTTGTAGCAGCTGGCCACAGGGAAAAACAAAAGAATTCATGACGAAGAAGGCAAATCTCTCCTGGCTAGAAAGTACGGCAGCCACAGCAGCAGTTAAAACATTTCAGTACCAGGCTAAATGCTGTGCCCAGATGTGGACATCAGGCGGGAAAGAAAAAAGGACAACTTGACAGAAGTGAAATGTGGGTTAATGAACAAGTTGGTTTTTCTTTTTTCCCTCCTGGATGGAGAAAAACTTGTTAATGTCTGGTTCTTTATACTTTCCAAAATTTCTTCAGTGTTTCCTAATTAGAACATAGCTGGAAAATGAACATAGGGGACGGGGTGGGACACAGGGGTGGAGGACTGCCTTCCTGCCGCTGTGTCTGGAGCCCAGCCTCACATCAGCAAGGACCTCCCGTCACACATACAGACACTCCCACCCATGTCTCTCTGCGCTTCCTTCCTCCGGTCCGTCGGGAGGTTGCCTACAGCATCCACAGGGCTTGGAGTCCCCAGCAAAGTACTCAGAATCCGGTTTTTGCCAGCTCAGGGAACAATTTCAAGGCCCACATCAGACCAGAGGACAGGCCTGAGATTCCTGTGGCCTCTTGATGACCCCTCTCCACTTGTACAGCTCCTGATTTAAGTCGTTTTAAAAGGGCAGGTGTCTTACCTGGTAACGGGCACCCTTGATGTATAAAAGTGACAGCCCCACGCAATGACACATGATGGGCTTGGGCTGGTCAACGAGGAGTCCATTTCATTACCTTTCCCCCTTGTCCATTGCCTTGCACACGATGGCTGGAAATGCTATCAATCAGAAGGTGTGAATGCAGAGAAGTGCCAGCCTGTGCGTGAGCATTGTGGTCTTGTTCCCACGTGAGCAATGGAAATGCACGATGACACTATTCTCTTTGGGCCTGATGGCTAGAATCTCCTGATTGCCTGGGTGGAGGTATTATGGTGATGGGTGGAAAGAATTTTTCTAGTAGAATCCAAGTAGGCAATATTTTTTCTTCCTTTTCCTTCTCTTTCTTCCACATGAGGTTCTACATTTTCTAAACACACACACACACACACACACACACACACACACACACACTGTTAATTCCTAGAGCCATGCCAGTGAATTCAGTAGCCGCTAGCCATTGACGGCAATTTAAATTAATTAAAATTAAATAGAAAATTCAGTTCTTCAGTCATTCTAGGAATATTTCAAGTGCTCTGCAGCCACATGGGGCTGGGAGCTACTGTACTGGACAGCACAGTGTTATAAAACATTTCCATCATTGCAGAAAGTTCTATCAGACAGCCTGTCCTGGAGCATCTATTTTCTCGTGTATCTTAGGATTCCTGTTCCTTTCACAATCCTCTACCAGTAATTTTTACAGGGGCTTCCCTGGTGGCGCAGTGGTTGGGAGTCCGCCTGCCGATGCGGGGGACGCGGTGCGTGCCCCGGTCCGGGAGGCTCCCACGTGCCGCGGAGCGGCTGGGCCCGCGCCTCCGGAGCCTGTGCTCCGCGGCGGGGGAGGCCGCGGCGGTGGGAAGCCCGCGTACCGCAAAAAAAAAATAATAATAATAATTTTTACAAAGGTGAAACTGTTTTTTTTTCTTTAACGACAACTTAAAACTAATGAGCTCCCTTTAGGTTCCTGAGGGAAAGTTCCCCAGCTACTGTGCTGATAGAACCTTGTCAAATAGTTGAACAGCATGTGACATTGTAGACATTGAAAGGACCTCAAGTCAGCAGGATTAGTCTCAGGCAGTCCTGACCCTTACGTATTCCTGTAGATAATTTTCCTAGACAGTCCGAATCCCAGCTAGAAGAAGCTACTACGAGGCTAAGCTGTGAGTCAAGAAAGATACCAGGGCATCTCCATAAAAATTTGCACAATACATTGAGAGTATAGCTCCTTTAGAACTACAAGGTAGACCACACGACAAGTTCCTGGCAGCCGGGCTTTGAAGTGGGCGGAAATGCACAGAGCAATGAAGCACTTTGATGCAGCTGGAAGCACCTTCAAAGCTCCCAGGGGGAGAGATTATGGCAACTACCTGTAACTGGTTGTTCAGGTCCTTTGTGTGTGTGTTGGTGGGGGTAGGGACTGGACCACACAAAAAGTAAACAAATAAACGGAAAGCTACACTGGAAGCACTCTCCCCAAACTAACTGCAACCAAAGGAAACAAAGGATAAGCTATTTAATTGAACACTTTTGCTGGAAGGTTAAAAATTCCACCCAAACTTTTATTTATTTGTTTTATTTTCTGACTTAGAATAGAACCTTGTTGGCAACTGGTAGATCCTTTTAATATTTAAAAATCTGTCATTTCAGTTCTTGTTTTGCAAAATTTCCCAATCTGTTTTCTTCTCATCTTGCGTAGGAATGATACACTTAGCATCTGATGAACAAGTCAGACAGCATGAATACAGACTATCCTGAGTCTCCCCCAATATAATTGAAGGTAAAAGTGTCCAAGGTGCAGGCTCCATGACCATGTTATTCACAAATTCTCATGAACTTTTATTCTGCTCCATTGTGGTGAGGGTATGGGTGGGTGACAGCGCGTTCCTGGAAGCAGATAAACAGGATATCACCAAAGTCGCTTTCTTAGTCCAAGCTAATTTGTCACAAAGCAGCTGTGAGGTATTACAGCCACAAACCTGGGCTACCAACTGGCCTGATTTTCCCATTTTTCAAGGAGTAAGTGTGGACCTGGCTGTGATTGAAAGTGAAAGCTGAAACAGGGAGGGAGAGTAGGAAAGAGCCAAGGCTTGTCAGTCCAGTTTGGAAAGTTCTAGAGGGTAGGAGTTAGAAATGTATTCGAGCAAGAGATCCCAGCCCTTTCTTTCTGACCCGCCGTGGGGAGTGTAAGTGGGACTGGGGAAAGGAGTCCTGTTGAAGCTTCTCTCTCCCGATCAGTGAGGCAGGGAGACAGTCTGACAGATACTGCCAGCCTGGGTACCAGTAAAACCTGGTCCCTTTTCAACTTTCTCCCATGTCCTGGGCTGCAGACCCTGTCTGGGAGGGAAGCAGCTCCAGGTGTAAGCAACACCTCTGATAGGGCGGTTGGCCACACATCCTCAGGCTACAACTCTGTTCTCTTCTTACACTAGAGGCATCCTCATTTAGCTGGGGCTAGGGCGGGGG
>NW_006769244.1:400533-432123 GCF_000442215.2 Lipotes vexillifer
GGGGTGGGGTGGGGTGGTGTGAAGCTGGAAGCTGTCCTCCAGCCCGTTGCTGACTGAGGCAGCCCCACTGTTTCACCCAGAGAGCAAGAAACGGCACCTTAATCCTCGAGGAACAAATCCTCTGAAAGCGAAGCCCCTCCATGATGAAGCTGGCTGTTTTCTTTTTCTTTAAGTCTTCATAAATCATGTGCGCCAGCGTTGGCATGAGTCATATGGCTCGGCAGCAAAGCTCCCGCTAAGCCACACAGCTGCACGGGACAAAAATACCTCGGTGAATAGAGCATGTTTGTCCTGCATGGTTTACGGTATAAATACGAAATCAGCAAAAATGCAGGGGTTCCCCGGCCCCTTGAGTCTCATAACCCTTTGGCTGCCTCCTCTGTGCCTTCTGCTGCCCTGTGTCAACCCACTTCCCCACTTCCTTGCTTTTGTTAAGGAAGAGAAGGGTGTCATCGGGGTCACTGTCATGTACTGATTGTCAGATTCGTCAGTGAGCAACACTTTAGTCTAAGAGTGTCTTAGTCAGTGTGGAACCTCCACCCAGTAAATGGACTCGGTCTTTTCATTCTAATGGAATAATGACAGACGTCCCCCTTGTGAAAGGACTTGCAGATGGATGGGACGACATGGGATGCAATGAAATCGTGTAACTCCAACGCTGAGCATGCCCTTGGTGGGTTTGGGGGCCACTGTGGCGTCAGAGGTGCTGTCTCTCCGCTCTGGATAGCCGTGTCCTTTCAGAGGCTTGTCTGGCCAGGCTCAGTTCCAGCCCCTCCAGGCCTGGTCTGGGGTTGCTGGAGTGGCCAAGTCAGGTGGGGTCCATTCTGCTCCAGTCCAGGCCACTCCCGCAGGCTTCTTCTCCAGACCTTTTCCCCACTTCTCTGACGGAGCACAGATTAGCTCTGAGGGTCCCATTCCCTCTTAATCTCCTCTCTCTAATTTAGAGCTTCCAGAGTCTTGTTTTCGGGCAACCTATTTATATTCTTTTGGTTCATATTTAATAATTTTAAACTGTACCCACTTCTTCTCTGTCCTCCTTGGAGGGGTCCTTATGATTTCTGTGTTATTGCCTCATTGGATAATGAAGTTTCTGACACTAAAGTGTGCCACTGGAATGCATTTGCCTCATTAATGGAGGTTGCACTGAATGTAGGTCACTTAATATCTGTTAGGTGGCATATCTCATTTACCTTCAGATTAGGATATCGCTTAATATGTATTCAGGGCTTTAGTTTTAAGAGATGTATTTTTTTAATTGAACACATATTTTGAGTCCTGACATCTGACATGTTCGGCTTATATATAAAGTGTTTATGTAATTTGCCTATCTAAATTCAGCAAAGTATAAAATACACTAATGAATGATAGTAAATCACTCCACACATATAAACCTCTGTTTATTTGTGGCTGGACTAGAAACAGCCTAAGACTTTTCTAACATTCCAAGTACTATGGCTTTTGGATTTGCTTCCCCCATATACAGGATAAATTCCTGCCTTTAGGACAAATTTCCAGCCACGTTTCTGCTTTGGGGCTTTAGATGTGGAAAAACAAGGAGAAAAGTAAGGGACAAGGTGTTTTCGGTGATCATCTTTTCTCTTTGAACTATCCGCTGACTTCCTCAGGGAAGCCATCACCTGATGTGGTGAGGGAGAATGGATTTCAATGTCAAAGGGGACTGGATTTGAATCTATTAGCTTGTGACCTTGAACAAGTTGCTTAGGGTTAGGGTTAGGGTCCTTTCTAAGACTCACTTTTCTCAGCTTTGAAAAGTGGGTATATATGATATATATTTGATATATATGATATATATATGATATATATTTCCTGGGTTGGTTGTGAAAAGAAAATGCTTAGCCCAATCTCTATCTAAAAGGGTATTCAGGAAGTGCCAATTCTCTTCCTATTCCGATCTTAGCTTAGATATCAGTTTCAGGTAGGTCATGTTTAGAAGATAATATGAGGAAGTATTTCTGTCCTGTCTCCATCACCATGTAACATAATTAAGCTAAATCGTCACTTAGAATGTGCATCTACAAAGTTACATTCATCTCACATTGTGGACGCCAGAGCACCAAGCCACTGCCCTGAAGACTCTTTTCTCTACTTACCAGCCCTGGTCATGCGGAATCAGCCCTGTGGGGAAGTGGGCAACAAGAGTCCCAGCCAGGCTGCAGGCTGGAGGAGGACCAAGTGAGGTGTACACCTACCTGCCACTACCAGATCCATTGGGGAGATATGTTTTGAAGGCCGTGGAGAATTACCTGTCACCCACACATCCACCAAATTTCTCCTTAAGTACTACTGTTAAAGTTTCATCCCTTTTGTTTAAGAGCTTGTCAGTGGCAAACACACAACTCAAGCTAGCTTTTTTAAGGCATTGGAACTTCTTGGCTTATGTAACTTGGAAGTTTAAGGAGGTGACGTTGACTTCAAGTCCATCTGGAGCACATGTCCACCCACTAAAGCAATCACTCTGGCTGTGACACACAAAATTTCATTTGTTGGACTTGGGTCACAAGCCTTCCCATGGAGCAAGGGGTAGAGACAGTCCTACCTAAACTACAGGGACAGAGGAGAGTGAGTTGAGGGAGGCTTGCCAAAATAAAAAGCTTGCTTTCTGGGCAGACAAATGCAATAGATGCTGACTACAAGCTACTGTAGAACAGACAATATTGTGGGAGCGTTGACACACGAATCCAGGTTGTCAGCTGTGTATCAGTCAGGGTCCAGTCAGGAGACAGAAACTGCCCTAGTTATTTTAATAGAGAGAATTTAATATAAGGAATTCATAACTAGGTACAACATTGTTAACAAGGTAACTAAAAGTATAAAAAGAGGATAGTAAGATACTACTAGGGTTGGGGGGAAAAGGGAAGAAGATGGAATTATCAAAATCTAGGAGCTTGGAGATACCGTATGGAGCTAAAACTCAGACCCCTGGGGTGATACTTGGCTGGCCCTGGTGACTAGGGATGCACAACGTGGCTGGTTCTGCAAATGCTGGGCGGACGAAACACTGGATTCACTCGCTGCTGTGGGAAAGAACTGCTTCTGCTGAGTGAAGACGTCTGGCTGGGGCGCTGCTCACTGACATCGAGGCAATAGTGAGCACGTGGGAAGGAGTTAGTCCCTCCTCCTCCAGCTTTGCAGGCTCCCTCTAATAACCACAGTTCTCAGACTGGAGCTGCTGGCAAAGGGGAATCATGGTTTGCTGACTCCAACTCTAGCCTCGGAAAGCCAAGTATACAAGGGTGGGTGTGGAGCTGAGGGACAATGATTGCCTAACCGAGAGGTCATCACACTTTAGCGTGCACTGTTTGCTTCCTTAAAGAGGAGCAGACAGTAAGTGTACTAAAGACACGGAAGTCTGAATGGCGTTGAATAACGCTTGGAGATGTGAATCATGATTCTCTCCTACTTCAAAGTTCCTTCTTCCTCGGGCAGAGCTGACCTGGTATCAGACGGACTATACCAGGTGTGACCGTAAAATAAAGAGATGGCATCTCCAAGGAAAGCATTTCGTTAACTTGAGTTATTCTTTCAGGTATCCAGGCTACAAGTAGGCCAGGCTTCCCCTTTTCTCTCTAGGCTGTAGGTAGTCAATGTCTTGGTAATTACTGAGCCCACGGTGGATCAAAGATCAGCTGAAACTTTCCCGATGACTAAGCATAAACAACCTTGCCAGAGGAAGGAGTCGGTGTGTTTATACAAAATGTTTGTCCTTTTACGAAAGTAAGCGTCTTCTCTTGGTCAAAATTTCTCATTAACTCTGTCACTTGAGATTAGCTCTTGAAGCCCTGAAGTTTCAGACAAATTGAATTTCTCTACTTATTCTAACCATACTAGTATGACTCCTTTGGTCAAAGCAAGTTTCGTGTGTGTGTGTATGCGCTTAACAAGGCCAGGTAGAAAACACATATTCTGTGTAAGCAATAAATGTCAGAACATCAAGTACAATTTGGTGAACTTTAGTAGAACAGTTACTAAGCAATACAGCCCTTTTCTTTGCTCCAACAAATTGTGAAGCCTCCACTTCTAAAAAGGAGAAAAGCCGGACAGCACTACAAAATCATGAATCCATTTTTGGTTTACTGTAAGCAAAAGGCTGTCATAAAAACTAATTTTATGCCTATTAATAAATGAGTCATAAATAACAATCATTCCCAATAAGAATACACTTTCAAGGAAAAAAAATTATGGAGAAAGAAATCTGTCGTCATAAGTGACTTCAAGCCTAATAAAAATTGTAAAAAAATACTCTAATGTATTTCAACTAAGTGCTTTATAGTTTCCAAAACGCTTTCACATCTATCTTCCCATTCAATCCTCACAGGAACTATACGAGGTAGGTAAGATTTATCATTCAGTTTTACAGATTGAAAAAACAAAAAAAAACAACCGAGGCTCACAGAGGCTTAAGCAACTTGCTTAAGTGGTAAATTGTGGAGCTGGGTCACAAACCAGGTTTTCTGAATCCTGCGTCAGCTGTTTTCTCATTGCTGCTTCTTTAACTAACTCTATGGTCAGATTTCCAAAATATGTATAAAAGGAGATGATCATAGCCTGCTATTTCCTACATATATAAAGTAGTAAGATCTATCCTATTAGATAGTACCACATCTACAGAATGTAACTTACTGGTAATTGGGAAGCAAGTTTTGGAATTTGAGAAGAACAATAATAGCTAACATCTACTGTTACTACTTGCCAAAATCTCTTCCTTATGCAACGCCTGAAACTACCCAAGAGGTATATATTTCTTTTAGCGTCATTTTACAGATGAATAGGCAGAGGCTCAGATAACTTTCCAAAGTCACTTAACCAGTAAGTTACAGAACAAGGATCAGATGGAGGTTTGTCTGATCCAAAACCCATGCTGGCCCCTGCTCTTCTGCGCAGGCTCAGCTACGGGCAGGACCGCCCCAGTAATAAATGCTGATCCATCCTGTTCTCCCAGACCTGCCCAAATGCAGAGTATCTAAATAAAAAGGATGAAGCCGCAGCCTAACAGGCTGCAAATATAGCTTCACCTGGGAAAGACGTAAACTTCAGCTTTGATTTGCTGAGTCATCTTGGTTAAGACCCTCCTTCACATTCTTTCTCTGTAAACAGGAAATGAAAATATCAGGCCTGTCTTAATGGCCGTTTGCCCCTGATTTATCTCCATCAGAGCTTTCTATCACAAGGACAGACCATTGACCAGAAAAGTGGGTCTTTCCCCTCTTACTTGGTTCAATACCCTAGAATGAGAAATGTCAGATATATTCCAGTTATTACCTAATTGGCAACAGTGCATAATATTTTTTATATTGCAGGCCTGAGGCAGACAACAAAATTCAGTTCTGTCAAAGTAGTGGTATTTTTTGAAACATTCAGGCACAAGACAACATATTTCCCAACAAATAGTTTGGTGGTTGTTGTTTTTTTTCTCTCTCCACTTTTTCTGTTTTTTGCGTATTTCTTTCTTTTTTTTAAAATTAGTTATCTATTTTATACATATTAGTGTATATATGTCAGTCCCAATCTCCCAGTTCATCCACTGCCTCCCCTGCCTAGTTCGGTTGTTTTTGCTAGCTTTGTGTTGTCTTCAAAACATACCACAGGCATTAAGTCCATGTTATGGATTTAGAGCTTTCTTTTTTCTGCTTCAGTTCTAACTTATTTTCAAATTATAAAATTTAAAAGTGCCTGAAACCACAAAACTTTTTTTTTTTTTGGCCCTCATAACTGAAAAAGAGCTGAACTTCTTTTCCCTGAGATTTTTATAAGGGATTTGCTCTTAGGCTGATGCTTCTTAACTGAAGCTCTTTTTTCTGACCAACTTTTAATTTTCTGAAAGTTGGGGCTTATGATATGGAGAAGGCACTAACAAGTCCTAATCTGGGATAATGAGCTGGATGGATAAATGAGTCCCTGACCACCACCAAAAGATCGTCATGGCCACAGTCTTTTTTTCCCCCCTCAATTAAGTGTAGATGTGATTACCTGAACATGCAGCAATATTCCCTTAGTAACTGTGCTAGACTAACGGTATAAGTTTTTTTATGTAATGTTCTTTTCAATAACAATGTCTATTAAAGACATCTGGTAAAAGTCTGTAATGCTTATTTCATGGATAGGCAGCATAAGAGCGTGTTTTAAGAATCCTGTTTTCACTTTAATGTTATGGGCTGTTAAGGAGAAGGGTTATGGGTGTAACATTATTAGTTGGAATTTGGCTCAAATTGGAATTGGGCCCAAGAATTTACTTATCCACAATATTGTGAAGGGCTTTTTAAAATATTAAAAAGTTTAACTAAACAAGAATATTAGTATAATTTAATGTTTTACCTGCAGTTCTCAAGGCCATTCAAAACACTTCCTAGTCACCAGATTTCAAACTCAGATGTTAGCCTGTCTCTCATACTGCAAGGCTTTTAAAAGTCAGAGGTTTATTACATCAGGTCAGTATTTTAGCCACAAGAAAAAAAGATGTATTTGCTGAATTGTTTGACTATAGATGAAAAAGGAAAAACTACCATATGCCATGGACCCTTTGTTAGGGTTTGAGGTGCCAGCTGAGCCACAGGGGTGGTGGTGGGACAGTGAGGCACAGGGGCCCCAGCCCAGGCCTGGCCTGGACTGAAGCCACCATATTCACACCACTGCCAAGTAGAAATGAATCACCCTGCCCATTGGCTAGGCTTAGCATCCCTGTAACTCCATTTTAAAACCTCAACGATCAAGATGAAAAGAAAGCGATAAAACATATCAAAGTTTTACTCGTGCAGTTTGAAGAGCCCCCCCATTCTGCACGTCTGTGGCCTTGACACTTCTTTTGGCATCACTATTTAGCGACACAGGAGTAATTCACCACTGTCAGGGAATTTGGCTGTTTCATCACCTACATGAGAGACCTGCATAACTCCATGGTGATTGCTGTCTAGATGAATTATGTGGCTCCTTCATGCATTGTTTGACTGAACAGTGATAACTCAGATAATGCATTATCCCGTGCCTCTCCCGGAGAGGAACCTGTCCTTTTTCTTACAGAGCAGTGAAAGAAAGACCTCATCGAGGCATTTAAAGTGACATCACCATGCCAATCAAAACTTCTTACAGTCAGTAAGAAGCAATTGCTGGGCCAGATTAATATAGTAAAGGTAAATCTCAGTGACAACTCTTTCAGCTGTTTAGAGCTGGTGCTAATTGTTCATCAAGCTCTTAGAAAATAGTAGATGAAGCAATGCCCAAAATGTATCCGATAAAATTTATTTTATAATCTCATATTCATACGTGCCAGGGAATCCATGGGTTTCGCCATCTATCCCTTCATCTGTCCATCCATCCTCCCTCCATTCATCATCCATTCACTCACCATTCATTCAACACATATTGTGGCACGCTCACTGGATGCCCTAGCTAGGCACTAGTGATTCAGCAGTAAGCCAAACAGATGGGCGTTGCTCTTCTAGGGTTTATTGTCTATTGGGAAGACAGAAATTAAGTATTTACCAGTGTGATGAGTATTGGGAAGGACATATGCAGGATACTCTAGAAGCATGTCACAGGAGAACCTAACCTCGTCAGAGGAGACAGAAAGACTTCCTAAAAGAAACGATGCTTAAACTGAGACCTAAAGGATGCGAGACTGGGGAGGGAGCCCCTTTGGCAGAGGAACAGCAGGTGCAAAGTGCCTGAGGCAGGGAAGAAATGCAGGGCAACCATGAGAAACTGGCAAAACTGCGATGTCCATAATGGGTGGGACGTGAATAGGGCGGAGGAAACTGGTTCCAGATGAGGCTTACTGATGTTCCATGCTGACCCATGAACAACAAACTGAGGAAAAAAATCTTATGTCAACAAGATTTTATTAGAATATGATTTTAGAGGCATGGAGAAACTTAATATTTTATTCTGTATATCATATACACTGAGTGTACATATGTATATAAAATATGTGTATATATACTATATGGTGTCTGTGTATATATACATATAGGTACTGATACATATATTCTTATTAAATTATTCTTAAACTATGACTATTAAACCATAGTTTAAATGAAAATAATAAAATGATCATACTTGTCTCTACCACCCAGATTAAGAAATGCATCCCTGCAACATTTTTTTTTTTTTTCTGGCCGAATGGCTTGCAGGATCTTAGTTCCCCGAACAGGGATTGAACCCGGGCCCCGGCAGGGAAAGTGCCAGGTCCTAACCACTGGACAGCCAGGGAAGTCCCACATCCCTGTAACTTTTAAGACACCCTTTAAACCCTCTCCAACGTATTCCCTTTCCTTCATTTTTGTTTATAATTTTACCACATAAGTGCATATCACGAAGCACCTTATTGGTGTGCGTGTTTCCCTGAATTTTATATAAATGCAATTATATTCTATGTATTATTTTGAGACTTTCTTTCTTGTACAAGCTATGTTGAGAGTCAACCATGTTAATGTGTAAACATTTCCTTTTCATGGAAGTAGAATAGAACTTCATTTGTAGCTAACATGGTGAGAGAGGAAAATAGTACGAATTCTGAAAATCTATAGGCAGTTCTCAGATTTCTTTTTATTCATCAGTATCTCTGACCTTCCTCACCCATTTTTTAAAATAGATTTTTATTGGAGTGTAATTGCTTCACAATATTGTGTTAATTTCTGTTGTACAACAAAGTGAAACAGCCATATGCACACGTGTATCCCCATTATCCCCTTCCTCTTGAGCCTCCCTCCCACCCTCCCTATCCCACCCCTCTAGGTGGTCACAAAGCACTGAGCTGATCTCCCTGTGCTATGCGGCTGCTTCCCACTAGCTAACTATTTCACATTCAGTAGTGTATATATGTCGATACTAAGTATCAATGAAGGTGATAATGAGCAAGACATTTGCTGGATATTACCTGATATTTTCAAAAGGCTTTGTACTTTACGCTGTGTAAGCACATCATTGCATTTAAACCTCACCACAACCGTAGGAGGTAGGCATGCCCCAAATTTCCAGTTTGACAAGTGAGGGAATTGAGGTCTAGAGAGATTAGTTGACTTGGTGTGTGGCCCCTTTATGTGGCAGTGAGGTACAAAATCCAGTGTTTTCCTCTCTCCTCTGCACCACCAAACTGGGCCATGGGAAGTGGGAACAAGGCAGGACTAAAGACGAATGATTTGAAAACTTTGTGAACAATTTTTCCTGATAGCTCATCATCTCATTTTAACCTCTAGGTGTGAGTACAAAGACAAATCCATTCTGATTTAATTCCCAAGTCTTAAACTCACCCTTGCTCCTGGCCTTCTAAGATTTTAGAGAAAAGCAACATCACAGCCTACACTGACCAAGAATTGACCACTTGAAAAGATACGTTCAGAACCTACTCTCTATAACTTTGGGGTACATTGCAGTGTTCAGTGATGAGACAAATTTGCCACAAATGCCTTGCCTTCTAAAGCTTTCAAAGCTTATTTTCATTAATTTCTCATAATCCAGTAGCCCTCACAAATGCTATTGGCTGCATGGCAAACTTGCCCTTGGCCATGTTCAGGGAGGCAAGGTGATCAGGAGCAAAGATCCTCTCACTCCTGATCCAGTTTTCTTCTCCACTCTCGAATGCTCTGTCTATACCCGAGAGGACTTTCAGTTGTGGCACTGCCTGAGGTTATGTTCAGATTGTCTCTGAGGTCCTGAATCTAAGCAGACCACCGAGCTCATCCTTGCGCAGAAACTATTTGCCATGGGCTCCTCTGTGCAGAAGGCGAATTTCCCAGGCTGGTTCTGTAGTCCCAGGGCTGGGTCATCAGAAGACAAGCTTTTCGGGCCTTGGAGATTATGTGAAACATCAGGTATTGGCGTCCAGCTTGTACATCAAACTCTAAATTTTCATCTGTATTATTTTTTTAATCATCACCCTTCTACCATTACCTATGTTTTGAAATATGTTTATCCACAAAACAAACCACTTTTAAAACACTTAGGTCTCGTGGTCTTTTCTTGCATAAATGAATGCCCTACTAGGCTTTAACACTGCAATAGCACCTGGACCTCCAGCCTACGTCCAAGGACTGTCACACATCTGCAGCACAGGCCCTGAGGTCCATGTAGTCCCTTGGCATTTAAAGAGTTTAGATTCACTGCTTGAATTACTCCAGAGAGACCCAGGAGACCCTTGACCTGTACTGATTTGTAGTTTAGCTGAGGCAAATTTGATTAAAATGAGCTGCAAGGTTGGAGAGTAGACACTCAGATACTTTGGCTACTGAATGAAGCTGGTCAGCTGCTCGCAATCTGAGTCTGGGAGCAGTTTCACTGTTTTCTTTCCATTCTCAAGCACAATTATGGGAGATGTTATGTGCTAAAGTGGTATTTGCCGACTTGGGGATTTGCAAAGGTCTTGGGTATCCTTCTCAAATGCCAGGAGTCTGCTCTAGCCATCTGTAACATTCTTTGAATGAAACTTTCAATATACGTATACATATATGTATAACATATGAAAAAGATTGCATATATGAAAGTAATGGTATTTACTTGGTATAATTAGAACAGTGGTTCCCAGCTAGAGTTGCTTTTTTCCCCTGGGGACTTTTGGCAATACTTAGAGATATTTTTGGTTGTTGCAACTGGCCAGAGGGAGTGTATGGGTTGGCAGGGAGGGGATGCTACTGCATCTACTGGGCAGAGGCCGGAGACACTGCTCATCCTCTTACAGTGCTTAGGGCGGCTCCCTATAACAAATAATTGTCTAGTACAAAATGTCAGTAGTGCCAAGGTTGAGAAACTCAGGATTAGAGTAATATTTTCTCTATTGTTCCAAAATTTTATGACATTTTAAAATACAGGCATAGCTCAGAGATATTGCGGGCTCAGTTCCAGACCACCATGATAAAATGAGTATCACAATAAAGTGAGTGACACAGATTTTTTGGTTTCCCAGTGCATATAAAAGTCATGTTTACACTATACTGTAACCTATTAAGTGTACAATAGCATTATGTCTAATAAACAATATTTATACCTTAATTAAAAATACCTTATTGCTAAAATATGCTAACCATCGTCTGAGCCTTCAGAGAGTCATAGTAGTAACATCAAGGATTGTTGATCACAGATCACCATAACAAATATAATAATAATGAAAAAGTTTCAGATATGTCGAGAATTACCAAAATGTGATAAACCTGTATATACGTGATTACATAATGTCATTGTGTTTAGGTTTTCTTTTTTTCCTTTGGTAAGTTTTGTCATCCCAACACCAAACGATTATCATTCTTACTTTCCGGAGAATTTCTTTTATGATTTAAGTTATGTCCTCCCCTTTCATTAAGGGCTGACCAATGAAAAGCCAGATGTGAACCCTCTGCATTTTTGGTAAATCTACTGTTGGAGACAGAGTTCACAGTGGCACTCAAGTGACTTTATGTAAAGATGCTTTCAGAATACATTTTTCTAACATCTCAGGGCCAGAAACACTTCATCTACCTGGGTGAACAGTTATATTTGTTGACTTTTGGGCAATACGTACAATGTGTTTGCCGCTTTGCCTTTGCTGCTAAGAAACTCGGTGCTAAGTTTTCTCTTCCCATCTTACTCATCCCTTCACCCTCTTTACTTGTTGATTCTTCCCGTCTTCTTAGGTCTTGTTTACTTTTCTATCTGCACCGAACCTGGTCCTTTTCGAATTAGTTAATTACCTAACTAAAATGGTCCCCTCCTCTCTCCATGTCCTCCCTCCCACTAATTCTTTGTGTTCCCCCCTTCCACAGATTCTTTTTTTCCCCCTCAGGGCTTTTATTCCATATCTTATCTCTTTCATAATTTTAAATGTAGCTGATTTATTACCTCTTTCAATATGTTGCATTATCTCATGTCCCTGTTTTTTTTTTTTTTTTTGGCGATACGCGGGCCTCTCACTGTTGTGGCCTCTCCCGTTGCGGAGCACAGGCTCCGGATACGCAGGCTCAGTGGCCATGGCTCACAGGCCTAGCTGCTCCGCGGTATGTGGGGTCTTCCCGGACCGGGGCACGAACCTGTGTCCCCTGCATCGGCAAGCGGACTCTCAACCACTACGCCACCAGGGAAGCCCTCATGTCCCTGTTTGATGTTTCTGCTGGCTCTCTTTTCACAGCAAACTGCTGCCTGTGTGTGATTTGTAATTTTTGTGTGGGAGTTTATCTTCAGTGGAGATTATTGTTTGCTTTTTGTTGGAATCCCATGCATCTTTGTTGGTTAAGGAATGAGTATATATATATTCTTTCTGAAAGTTATTAGTAGTAATTTAAAAATATGCACAAGCTATATTTCATAATAAAATTTAATACAGTAAATATATGAAAAAATATTTAGAATTTTTAATTACATCATCATATAAATAATAATGGAATGAACCCGGTGTCATATAGTTGGGGATTATCAAATAAGAGTATGTAGAATGTTAAAATATGAAAGTTGAGTCTATGATATTTTAGAAAGTCCTAGCCTGGAAGTAACACACATCACTGGTCTTCCTATTCCTGTGGCAACCATTCCAAAGGCCACATTTAGATACAAAGGGAACTGTAGTCTCTGGCTGAGCAGCTGCATCTCTGCTTTGAGGGAAGTGTGAATTGCAGTGGTCAGCCCGCCATGTCTGCCACAGTGGGCCTGATCCCAATGTAAGGGCCGTTCTCCTTCCTTCTCTTGCTTGTCTCCTCATTATTGAGCCTTTAGTATGCTGCAGGGTCTCCTCATCCCAGCCCTCACTCCGCACTCAGTACTTTTCTAAGGATGGCATCAGGGGTTGGGGGAGAGATCTGTGTGCCCACCCGAGTGCTAATAAAGTCAGTCCTTCCCTAACCATGGAGAAAGAGTGGTGACGAGTGATGCTCTGTCCAAGTAGAGCCACAAGAAAGTTAACTCTGTGAAGGGAAGGACTCTGCTGCTCTTATTTGCCACTGTGTCATCAGTATCTGAAAAGTGGCTGGCACAGAGTAGGTGCCCATGGATTCTTGCTGAAAAAATATGAATGATTAAATAAACACCTGTTTCTCTATCCTCTTTCCCACAGGAACAAATAGAATATCTTTCTATCCCTTTCATCTTTCCTCCTATCATTGGATACCCACTTACATCTCCTAAAATTTTGCCAAAATTTTCTATTCTCGCATTCATCATTCTATTCTACAGAATTCTCCTGTTTCTGCCCCATTCTACTCCTCTTGTCTCCTGTCCTCTGCAACGACCCTCAGTCAGTTTTTATGCTCATCAGCATCCAGACCCTCTCTTCCTTGCATTGGAACCACCTTTATTTCACATTAACAGTGATTACTAAAGTATAAATGAATATATTACCGAATAACCTGCAAATGTCCATTTGCATCCATTGACTTAGGTGGTGTCCCAAGGAGACTTCAGTGGAAAGAGTACTTGACCCCTTCCATGACCGGCTAATCTCTCTGCCTGACTGGATGGTGCGGGTTGAGCCACACAACTTGGAGTAGTAACAATACTTCCAGTTTCCCCAAAGCGGCTGCTTCACACTCTATACATTAGCTCCTGCTGCTGAGGGGCTCCTGAGGGGCTGCTGAGGGGCTCCAGCCAGCTCCTCTTTGGGGCAGAATCCCTAGCCTCTGTCCTTTGTAACCAGCCTCATTGCTGGAGAGCAAGGTTTAGCTGTTTCTAAAAGGCTCCTCTCAAACATAGGCAGAACACTCTGTGACATAAGTCACAGCAAGATCCTTTTTGACCCACCTCCTAGAGAAATGGAAATAAAAACAAAAATAAACAAATGGGACCTAATGAAACTTAAAAGCTTTTGCACAGCAAAGGAAACCATAAACAAGACGAAAATACAGCCCTCAGAATGGGAGAAAATATTTGCAAACAAAGAAACTGACAAAGGATTAATCTCCAAAATATACAAGCAGCTCATGCAGCTCAATATCAAAAAAACAAACAACCCAATCCAAAAATGGACAGAAGACATTTCTCCAAAGAAGATATACAGATTGCCAACAAACACATGAAAGGATGCTCAACATCATTGATCATTAGAGAAATGTAAATCAAAACTGCAATGAGGTATCACCTCACACCAGTCAGAACGGCCATCATCAAAAAATCTACAAACAATAAATGCTGGAGAGGGTGTGGCAAAAAGGGAACCCTCTGGCACTGTTGGTGGGAATGTAAATTGATACAGCCACTATGGAGAACAATATGGAGGTTCCTTAAAAAACTAAATATAGAACTACCATATGATCCAGCAATCCCACTACTGGGCATATGCCCTGAGAAAACCATAATTCAAAAAGAGTCATGTACCACAATGTTCACTGCAGCACTATTTACAATAGCCAGGACACGGAAGCAACCTAAGTGTCCATCAACAGATGAATGGATAAAGATGTGGCACATATATACAATGGAATATTACTCAGCCATAAAAAGAAATGAAATTGAGTTATTTGTAGTGAGGTGGATGGAACTAGAGTCCGTCATATGGAGTGAAGTAAATCAGAAAGAGAAAAACAAATACCATATGCTAACACATATATATGGAATCTAAAAAAAAAAAAAAAGGTTCTGAAGAACCTCGGGGCAGGACAGGAATAAAGACACAGTTGTAGAGAATGGATGTGAGGACACAGGAGGGGGAAGGGTAAGCTGGGACAAAGTGAGAGAGTGGCATGGACATATATACACTACCAAATGTAAAATAGATAGCTAGTGAGAAGCAGCCGCATAGCACAGGGTGATCAGCTCAGTGCTTTGTGATACTTAGAGAGGTGCGATAGGGAGGGTAGGAGGGAGATGCAAGAGGGAGGGGATATGGGGATATATGTATATGTACAGCTGATTCACTTTGTTATACAGCAGAAACTAATGAACATTGCGAAGCAATTATACTCCAATAAAGATGTTTAAAAAAATTAAAAAAAATAAAACTACACTAATAATTTTAATTGGCTTAAAATGATGTCAGAACAGCACAGCTGCCAAGAAATACAGGGCCTCCAAATAGGTGCTACCGCAGGAAGAAGGCATTAAACAAAGCCAGGTGCCGAAGGCTCTGAACCCCCAAATTCAGTAGCGTGTTACCAAAGAAGAGATATTCTCATCAGAAAACCCATGCGGCCCTATTAGAATGCAACTTCTACTCCAGCACACAGTATAGCAGAAACTTTAAGTTCCCTGGGGGCAGGGGTGGGCCACGAGGTGTTATTATTCACTGTATAAAAGTTCTTACCAAACAAACAAACAAACAAACCAACAAACAAGAAGTTCTTACCATTGAACAGGCCATCAACATATTTAAAATTTGATTAAAGAACTGTTCATATACCAAATAAAAGGCCCCTCTCATTCCTTAACACCACCCCCCTTCCCCACATCACAGCTTCACGAACTAAGTCTGTGGGGAGTGCTAGCTGGCCTATGTTCCAACCTCCAGAGTATATTACATAGGACCCCAAATCCAACTCCAACTACTTTAAGCAAAACAGGGAAATTTGGAAGAATACCGTGGAATCTCTTGATAGGGAAGAGGTCCTAGGAGAAACATGTATCTGCAGGATTCCTTTTTCTCTATTTCTGTTGGCGCATCTGCAGCATGTCCTCCATGCCTCAGACTGGCAGCCACTGCTCCTTGGTCCGCAAGGCAGAAGACATTCTGGAGAATATTATCAGTTACTGTTCAGCCACCCAGAGCGTGGCTAGCCCAATCATCTGTCAGCCTCAACTCAAAATTTTAGGGAAGAGACTCATTGGCTTAGCTTGGGTCAGGATGTCACCCTTAGATGAGTTAAATCTGGTCAGGGGACAGTGTCAGAATAAAATGGCTGCTGCTTCTGAAGCTATTTATTCATATAACAAATATTTTTAGCATCTGCTAGGTACAAAAGCATTGTGCTAAGCCATGAGAGGGCTAGGCAATGATACAAGAGTAAAGGATAGATTTAGTCCTTACCCCTGCAAGAACTAATAGTCCAGTAGAGAAGAAAATAAACATATAATACATTATCAAATTCATGAGTTTCAGATTGAGTTAATACCATAATGATTATTGTGATAATAGCCACAAAAATGTGCTGCTCAGGTCTCCCGCTGCAGGGACCATAATTGACAAAAGGTCCAGCTGCTGCTCCTCTGGACCCACCACCATGCTCCTGTGGTGACCCTCACCTCCCTAATGTGCAGACACACCTTAACGTTACCCCAGTGAGTCATGCCCTTGTGGATATTTCCTCTCTTGAGTGCAGGCAGAACTTGTGGCTAGCTTGCAGGCAATAGAATATAGCAAAGGTGAAGGGATTTTGCAGATGTAATTCATTTCCCAAATCCATTGACTTTGACTTAATCAAGAGGGAGATTATTCTGGTTAGGCCTGATTTAATCAGGTGAAAACCCTTAAAAGAGGGCCTTGGATCCTCCTGGAGATAAGAGAGTTCTCTGGCGGGTCTGAAGAAGGAAGCTGCCTGGTTGTGAAAGGCCTCATGAGAGGCACGTGTGGCCCGGAACTTGGGGGCACCTCTAGGAGCTGAGAATGGCCTCTGGTTGACATTTTTTTTTAAAAAAAAATATTTATTTATTTATTTTTGCTGTGTTGGGTCTTCTTTTAAGTGTGTGGGCTTTCTCTAATTGCGGCAAGTGGGGGCCACTCCTCATCGCGGTGGGCGGGCCTCTCACTATCGCGGCCTCTTGTTGCAGAGCACAGGATCCAGACGCGCAGGCTCAGTAATTGTGGCTCACGGGGCTAGTTGCTCCGCAGCATGTGGGATCTTCCCAGACCGGGGCTCGAACCCATGTGCCCTGCATTGGCAGGCAGACTCTCAACCACTGCGCCACCGGGGAAGCCCTGGTTGACATTTTTAAGGCCAGCATGAAAATGAGTACCTCTGTCCTACAGCCGCAAGGAACCAAATTCTGCCAAAAACCACGTGAGCTTAGAAGAGGATCCTGAGCTCCAGAAAAGAACACAGCCCGGCCAACACCTTGATTGCTGCCTGGTGAATCACTGAGTAGAGGACCCAGCTAAGTGGTGCAAAGACTCCCTACCCACGGGAACCGTGAGATAATACATGTGTGCTGTTTTAAGCTACCAGCGTGTGGCAAGTTCTTAGGCAGTGATAAAAAAACTAATATATCTAAGAAGGACCAGCACTTTCCCTGCAGCGCCTCATTCTCAGGGCCCACAAGTGTCCTCGTCAGGAGCTGCTCCACCTCCTCTCTGGTTGCCAAACTCATAACTAGGGTTACTTCCCTAGCAGACCTGGCTAGGGATGTGCTGTGCCTGACAAGGGAAGAAAGAGATTATTTACTAAAGGTGTTGCAAGAATTAGCCAGCATGTACCAGCAGAAGCCAGGGGAGTACCCCTGGAATTGAATTTTGATGGTGCTTGATCAATAGGGTCAAATGAAAGGCAGGATAAACAGGAATTTATTGCTTTAGAGACATTTTCTCAGGACACTGTTTTAACACTTTAGCAAGGGCCCTGGGGAACAGGGTGGTTTCTTGGAAGCCTGGAGAAATTGCTGGACAATGCCAAGCAAAGTGCAATGCCTGAGTTACCCTGGCAGGTGGTCGAGGAAGGAATAAGAAGACTGAGGGAAGTGGGCATGATGGAATGGATGGATATGTTATATATGTTGGGTTGGAGGGCCCAGAGGACTCACTGTTTATCAAGGCCAAACTAGCTTTTGTTGCCTGTGAATGTCCAACCTGTCAGCAATAGAGACCAATGCTGAGCCCCAATATGGAATATTCCTCGAGGAGAACATCTGGCCATTTGGTGGCATGTCAGCTACATTGGGACCCTCCTATCCTAGAAGAGCCTGGGCGGCTTCAACAACAAACATTTATTTCTCACAGTTCTGGAGGCTGGGAAGTCCATCATCAAGGTGCCAGGAGATTCAGGGTCTCATGAGAGCCCACTTCTTAGTTAACAGAGGGTAGACTTCTTGCTGTATCCTCACATAATGGAGAGATGGAGAGAAAGAGGGAGAGAGACAGAGAGTGCTCTTCTTATAAGGGTTAATCCCATCATGGGGTTCTACTCTCAAGACATCATCTAAACCTAATACTTCCCAAAGGTCCTACCTCCGAATTTCATCATAATGGGGGTTAGGACTTTAACATATGAGTTTGGGAGGGACACAAACATTCAGTTCAGAGAATCTGACAACCATGAAAATGCACTTCTCAAATGATTAACCACAGGGAGTGTAAGTGACTGGTGGTCCCAGCTGCTGCTATTCTGGACCCGCCGTTGGGCTTGCACCAAGGCCTAACCTGTGGGCTACCAGCCCATAACTGAGCATGGTGGCGGGTGCTGATGAAAGCCTGTTCCTTCAAGAGCTAGGATTCCCCCAACAGGTGACTTTGGTTGGAAGATTTCCCATAGTCCTGGCTAAAATTTTCTCTGAACTCTACTGCGCTTCATGACTTCCTACCCATCCCTCCTTCCTTCACTCTCCCTTTCAGGGCTGTCAGACCTGTATCTGGTGGCTCTCCTCACTTCCTCTCTCTCCCTCTCCCTTTATCCATCACAGGCAATTCTCCCAGTAAATCTCTTGTATGTTTAATCCCATCTAGGCATCTGCTTCTCAGCAGATAAGAACTAAAATATTGCATAAAATATATAGGATGCTGAATGCTGCGATGGAAAATAATGTGGTGGTGCTGGGGGTGGGAAGGTGATTACTTTACATAGAGAAACTGGAAGAGGCACTGGGGAGACTGATCCCAGGCTCTAAGGAAGTGACCGCTGAGTTGGGACGTAAAGTAAGGGGAAGGCAAGAGACAGGCATAGAGCGCGCGGCGTTGCATTCTGGAATGGGGAAGGCCAGGAAGGCTGGAGTGCAGTGGGTGAGGGAAAGTGGCAAGAAGAAAATGAAGAGGTTGACAGCGATCAGCTACTGCAGGGGTGGTTGATCGTCTGGCTAGCACGGTCAACTAGAAACAAGGGAGAAGCAATCCCACGTGTAAAAATAACACAATGATGCAGAGTTTACACTTCTATATGACAACTCCTTCCAGTACTCATGTATTCATTCATCCATCCACTTGTTCATTCATGCTGAAGGTTTAATTCTCCACAACAGAAAACTGCTTTCCCTTCATTCATATCAGGCCCATAGCACAAAAGCTTGTTTGTAGGAGATCATAAAGTTCTAGGGTTTGGACTTCAGCTTTTAGATCCAAAACTTGTCTTCTGTCGGCCTAGATGAGATCAGACGGTCAAGGATCCGCACACAAACTGAACTCAAGAGAGGCTGATGTCTACACCAAAATAATCCATGTAAGAGCTAGTGTGTTGATTAGTCAGAGTAGTACTCTTGCTCTATAGCAAAATCTATTCAGGGAGTTAAGATTTAATCCCAGGGTTGTTTTGTTTTTGTTTTTGTTTTTGTTTTTCTTTTTTTGCGGTACGCGGGCCTCTCACCGCTGTGGCCTCTCCTATTGCGGAGCACAGGCTCCGGACGCGCAGGCTCAGCGGCCATGGCTCACGGGCCCAGCCGCTCCGCGGCATGTGGGATCTTCCCGGACCGGGGCACGAACCCGCGTCCCCTGCATCGGCAGGCGGACTCTCAACCACTGCACCACCAGGGAAGCCCCCCAGGGTTGTTTTAATCAGCATCCATCTCCCAACAGATGAAACCCTCTCTCATGTCTCCTAATAGATACTTTTGTAGTTTCCATATGGATCATATTCCTACTTCAGTTAACACATTCTTTCTTCAGACAGAGCACAGTGCAGTTGATTAGATTAAAGCTTTCCTGGGGGCTTCCCTGGTGGCGCAGTGCTTGAGAGTCCGCCTGCCGATGCAGGAGACGCGGGTTCGTGCCCCGTTTCGGGAAGATCCCACATGCCGCGGAGCGGCTGGGCCCGTGAGCCATGGCCACTGAGCCTGCGCGTCCGGAGCCTGTGCTCCGCAAATGGGAGAGGCCACAACAGTGAGAGGCCCGCATAACGCAAGGAAAAAAAAAAAAAAAAAAAAAAAAAAGCTTTCCTGGCTGTAATCTCATAGCCACCTTCTTCCCTGAGCTTAACCTCCAGGTTATTGTGAAGGAATCTGGGGTGTTCTTATGACTTTCCAACTGCACATTTCTTGGACTATAAATAATAGTAACTAGTCGTAGCAGATAATAATTATTATAGATGTTGTATAATGCTTGATTATGATAGGCTAAGCCCTTTACATAAGTTATTTCATTAAATGCTTAAAACTACTCTGTGAAGGAGACTCTGTTATGATACCTATCTTACAGGAAAAAAACTGAGGCTTAGAGAAGTTACCTGTCATTATGACTTCAAAGCCCATCCTTAGTTTCTTCCATTCTCTGTGATTTCTGTGCCCTTTTCTCTCCTTTCTCCCCTTTCCTCTTTTTTCTCTGTAATTTATTAAAAACCATCCATGCAATATATAAAAATATTTCCAAAAATACGGAAGTGAATAAAGTGAAAAGAACAGTGCCCATCTCGTCCATTTTCACTTCCTAACCCCAGGTCTGCCCCACCCTGCTTCTCAATGAAAGTAAATCACTCACAAAGTTTTCTTGAATAAATCCCACCCTAGTCTACACACACGGACACACACACATTTTTTTATTTGTGTAGTTTTCCCCGCAAATATAAATGCTGTGTGTAACTCGGTATCTCAAACATTTTCCCACCTCACTACTTATTGATGCATTTTATTCTTTACATTGATTCATCTAGACACCACTATTTTCCATTGAGCTGCCTATTTGGACATCAGAATAAAGTATTTTAGTTACTGTAGATAGAGTTTAATGTGATAGCATTATTCTGTTTTTTTTTTTTTTTTTTTTTTTTTGCGGTACGCAGGCCTCTCACTGTTGTGGCCTCTCCCGTTGCGGAGCACAGGTTCCGGATACACAGGCTCAGGGGCCATGGCTCACGGGCCCAGCCGCTCCGCGGCATGTGGGATCCTCCCGGACCGGGGCACGAACCCGTGTCTCCTGCATCAGCAGGCGGACGCCCAACCACTGCGCCACCAGGGAAGCCCACGATAGCATTATTCTTCCCCTTTATTTTTCGAATTTTCTTGACAATTTTCACATCTTTTCTTCCAAGTTGATTTCAGACACATTTCTTTTTTCAAGTTCAAAACAATAAGAGGATGGAAGAGGAAGACCTATTTACATTTTAAATGGGATTGTAGTGAGATTGTAGATGAATTTAGAAATAATTGACATCTTTATCCTATTTTGTCTTGCTATCTGAAACCAAAAAGTACACAATTTAGCCAGGAAAACATTTTTAAAAAGCAATAATCACAATAGGGTATAGTAGTGTTAGAGTGGCCCATGTACAGTGTGTTATGGACGTGTGGGAAAGGAGAGGAGGGGCAGCTCGTCCAGCTTCAGGATTGACTTTGGGATTAAAATCCACCTCCCAGGGAATTCCCTGGTGGCCCAGTGGTTAGGACTCTGTGCTTCCACTGCTGGGGCCTGGGTTTGATCCCTGGTTGGGGCACTAAGATTCCCCAAGTTGCATGGCACAGCCAAAAATTAATAATAAAATAAAATCCATCTCTCAGCCATCAACTCCTCGGTTTTAGTTACACAAAATGTGTTTAATTTGTCTTCCTCCTGTGTGTTGAAGAAAATTTTCAGGTCTCTTTTAAAACTTCTCCCAGCTAAACATCAGACTTCTCATCTGTTTCTTTTCTCTTATAGACATCAAGCTCTTAAATTACAGTCCCCAGAATAGAGGCATAGGCCCTTAGCCTGTGAGGATTTAAAATTTTCAGTTTTAAGAATTTGTGTGATGTTTCATTTGTGTGAAATTTTGGGTGGCGAAATTTTTTCTGGAGGCACAAATTTGAATCCTATAGGCTTCAGTGGAGGAATACATTCATTTATCCATCTATACATTCATTCAACAAATATTTATTTGACGTTTGTGCAGGAATCATTCCTGCGTGAGTCTAGCTGATTTTCAATCATCTGCGTAGGAGACCAGCCTTACTGTTCTCTATGCTAAAGCACACGTGAGAAGAACTGGGTGAGGATTCTAGGTGAGGGGTACCATGACACTATCAAATATCTTGCTTGCATACTGTATTTCTTTCTTTTTTTTTTTTTTCTGTTCTATTGAGGTATAATTAGTGTACAATGCACTGCCCATTTTTAATTGTACAACTTGATTAGCTTTTACATATGTATAAATCTATAAAATGTTCACAATCAGAATAATGAACGTATTCATCATTCCCGAAAGTTCCCTCATGCCCCTTGATACGTATTCCCTCCCTCCTTATTCCCCCCACCCCAATCCTCCATCCCATCCCTAGGAAACCACTGATCTGCTTTCTATCACCATAGGTCAGTTTGCCTCTTCTAGAATTTTACACAGATGGAATCAAATGTATGCATTTTTTTTGTCTGACTTTGTAAATTCAGTATAATTATTTTGAGATTCATCCATGTTATTGCGTGTATCAGTATTTTGTTCTTTCTACTGCTGAATGATATTCCATTATATGGATATAGGACTTTTTGTGTATCTATTCATCTGTTGATGGACAAGTTGTTTGTTTCCAGGTTTTGGCTATTACAGATAAAGCTGCTATAAGCATTCGCATACAAATCTTTCATTTCTATTGAGTAAACATCTAGGAGTGGAATGGGTTATTTTCTCACTCACATGCGCCAATCAGCATTTAGCTGATGACTAAGGGGCACACTCTGCCATTCTCTGGGATTCTCTCCCTGTGCAGCTCTCTTCTTTCTGATACACCGACCATTGAACTTTAGCTATCTTGACGTCCTTGAAACCCCAGCCCCATCTCCTCAATTTAGGGGGATTGCCTGGCTCTGCCTGGGTTCCCCCTCCCTGTGCTGTGGCCTGAAAACATTTTCCAGGCAGTACACTGGGCAATTGTAAAGATCATCTGTTCGTATCCCCTCTCTCAATAATCACTTTCCTGGCTGCTTTCGGTCCCGTGTCTGAAAAAAAACATTGTTTCACATGTTTTGTCCCGTGTTTTTAGTTATTTAAGGCGAGAAGGTAAATCTGGTCCTTGTTAATTCACCTTGGCCGGAAGCAGAAATCCCTTATGTATTCCTGTTAGAATACCCTAAGATTGCTTGCACCCTTTTTAGAAGTCAAGTCTTACTGAGCTTGCAGTCTATCACAGCCTATAGGTTTTTCATTTTTAGCACTCAAATTCCTAAAAAGTAAGGTCTCCCCAATCTTGTACTTGTGCGATTGATTGATCGGCCTAAAGTCAGCTCTCATATTTATTCTATTAGATTTCTTCATATTAATTTTGGTCCTTATGTCTCTTGGAATCCTGTTTCTAGCATCCATTCTACTCTCTATCTCATTTATTAAATGAATATTTATATTCGTTAATTTTAAATTAATTATTAATTAATTTTAAATTAAAATTAATTTTACAATAAAATAAATAAAATTAATTAAGTTAAATTAAAATTAATTTTACAATTAAATAAATAAAAGAAAAGAACTAAACAAATAAAAACAGATACACAAAATAATTACTTCAGATAGTGGTACATGTTGTGAAAAACTGAATACTGTCACAGAGAACAACCAGGATATAGGGAACTGGCTGCTTTAGCTTAGGCTTTCAGGGAAGTTCTTTGTATAGGTTCTTGGTTGCAAACAATAGAAAACAGCTCTGCTTAACTTATGCAGAAAAGACATTTTGGGGAAGAGTTTCAGGTAACTTATAGCGTTGATACATAGACTGCAGAACCCAGCTTCAGTAGGACCCAAGGGAGGCAAGACACAACCAAGAAAAAATCACATGGTAGTCTGCACATCAGCTCAACACCAACCAGCCATGGCCACTGCTAAGAGCACCACCACTGGACTAAACCATCCCTGTGATGAACACCACCAACTTTAGCTATTATTAGGATTCTACTGGACTCTCCATGGCACCAGAACCACCAAGGAAACTGCAACTATCCCTGTCCCTATGCATCATCACCCTCTTCAACTTTGAAATGTAGGAACAGGAAATGATTGGCTGCATTTGAGCCATGTGCCCAGGTCTTAGCTTCCTCAAGGAAGGTAAAAGAAGACCCGACCCTTAAGAGTTTCCTGGTGGGAGCTAGAGATGTTCAGTTGTTGGGTAGAGAATAGACAGTGTCTCCACAGCCTCTCTAAAAAGGTAACATTTGAAGTGATAGCTGAAGGATGGGAAAAGGCAGCCGTGTGAAGACCTGAAGAAAATGCATTCTAGACCAAGAAAACAGGAGAAGCAGAGATTAAAACAGGAATAAGGTTGGTGTTTCCAAGGCACATAACGTCCCTGGAGGGCTGGAACATAGTGGACAAGGGAAGGAGAGTCAACAGATGAGATCCAGGAGGTGTCAGAGGCCTGACAGATACAACCTTAAACACCACAGAAGGGGATTTGCGTGGTATTTTTATTGCACAAGGAAATCATTGGAATATTGGAGGGTTATAGAAAGGGAAGTGATGTGACCCCTCCTGGTAGTGTTCACATAAAATTTAGAAAGCATTTTTTTACATTAGATTGAAAAAGTGTTACAGCAACATTGAAGAATTTCAGGAAAAAATAATTTAAAATTTCATTCTAGGGGAATTCCCTGGGGGTCCAATGGTTAGGATTTGGCACTTTCACTGCAGAGGCCTGGGTTCAATCCCTGGTCGGAGAACTGAGATCCTGCAAATTGTGTGGCACAGCCAAAATAAAAAGAAAATTTTTATGCTGTTGATACTATTTTCATTGCTGCCTATTTTCTTCACATTTTGCCTCTATGTATACCTACTTTTATATCTCTGCCCATTGTACATTTTACTTTTTCTTTTTTTTGGCTGTGTTGGGTCTTCATTGCTGCATGCGGGCATTCTCTAGCTGCAGTGAGCTGGGGCTACTCTTCATTGCAATGTGCGGGCTTCTCATTGTGGTGGCTTCTCTTATTGCAGAGCACAGGCCCTAGGTGCGTGGGCTTCAGTAGTTGCAGCACGCGGGCCCTAGAGCACACGGACTTCAGTGGTTGCGTCGTGCGGGCTCAGTAGGTGTGGTGCACGGGCTTAGTTGCTCTGCAGCACGTGGGATCTTTCCCGACCAGGGATCGAAACCGATATATATCACATCTTTATCCATTCATCTGTTAATGGACATTTAGGTCGTTTCCATGTCTTGGCTATTGTGAATAGTGCTGCAATGAACATAGGAGTGCACGTATCTTTTTGATTATAGCTTTGTCTGGATATATGCCCAGGAGTGAGACTGCTGGATCATACGGCAACTCCATTTTTAGTTATTTGCGGAAGCTCCATACTGTTTTCCATAGTGGCTGCATCAATTTACATTCCCACCAATAGTGTAGGGGGGCTACCTTTTCTCCACACCCTCTGCAGCATTTATTATTTGTAGACTTCTGAAGGATGGCCATTCTGACTGGTATGAGGTGATACCTCATTGTAGTTTTGATTTGCATTTCTCTAGTAATTAGTGATGCTGAGCGTCTTTTCATGTGCCTGTTGGCCATGTATGTCTTCTTTGGAGAAATGTCTGTTTAGGTCTTCTGCCCATTTTTCTGTTGGGTAGTTTGTTTTTTTGTTGTTGAGGTGTCTGAGCTGTTTTGGAAATTAAGGAAATTTTGGAAATTAAGCCTTTGTCAGTCACATCATCAGCAAATATTTTCTCCCAGCCTCTAGGTTGTCTTTTCATTTTGTTTATGGTTTCCTTTGCTGTACAAAAGTTTGTAAGTTTGATAAGGTCCCATTTGTTTATTTTTGCTTTTATTTCTATTGCCTTGGGAGACTGACCTAAGAAAACATTGGTATGATTTATGTCAGAGAATGTTTTGCCTATGCCCTCTTCTAGGAGTCTTATGATGTCATGTCTTATATTTAAGTCTTGAAGGCATTTCGAGTTACTTTTGTGTATGGTATGAGGGTGTGTTCTAACTTCATTGATTTACATGCAGCTGTCCAACTTTCCCAGCACCACTTGCTGAAGAGACTGTCTTTTCTCCATTGTATATTCTTGCCTCATACACTTTTACATTTGATTCTTTTCACTGAATATTGTATATTACACAGTGTTCGACACTAGGGATAATGCCACACTGCAAATTTGTCTTTACAAATTTTCTTTAGGGTGCCCATTTAGGAATGGGATTAGAGTCACAAGATACAACATTTTATTTAAAACGCAATGCATATTGCCATAGAGCTTTCTGAAAGAGTTGCCTTGACTTATAATGTTACCGAAGTCCATGAGTATATTAGTTTCACCAGTTATATAAGTGCTGACTCTGCAGAGGTAATACGACCCAGGTTCTTCTCGTTTTTCATGCCTTTGATAACTGCCGCTTGCCCGTGCCCCTGGAGGCTATAAGGGAGCAGTGGGTGGGGCAGTAGGAAGAAGTGAGAGGGGAGGCATTATTTCTCTGGCCCAGCCTCCATGTCTAGGACTGTGAAACCACAGCCTGACATACTGCTCTGCCCCTTCCTTGGGACTCCTGCGGAGTTCCACCGGTAGCGCCTCCTTTGCTGTGGCTCCTGTTGACGGCTGCTTCCAGTCGGCTCCATGTCTCAGGGCCTGGGTCTTTGCGCCTTCCTCCGATCCATGAGTGCCCTTCCTCCTCCATCCTCTGCCTTGTTGGCTAAGTAGCCACTCCTCCCTTCTGTGCTTCCAGGGTCAGGTTACCTACCGAAATGAGGAAAATTCCCACCATCCCCACAGCCACTTACCCTTGCTGCAAAGAATGCTTCCCGGTGATCTCAGTTTTCTTACAGAGATTCAAAGCCATGCACACATCCAGCAACTAATTATTCAGCGGTGTATTCGTCAAAATCCCAGCAGGAAACAGATGGCACACTCGAACTGGGCAACTGAAAAGAGTTTAATAAAGGGATTATTTGCAAATATGGGCAGGGGTTAAGGAAGCCAACCAAGGCTGATGCAGTGCCCAGGGGCTAGCAACAAACAGGAGCTATTGCCACCTAAAAGGACAGGAAGAGAGTGGCTACAGAAAGAGTAGCTTGATAGAGAGGGCTGCCTAGCAGAATCTAGGACCTTGGGAAGAGGGAGGCAGGCAATCCCTCGTAACCCAACCAAGAGCATGTCAGGAGAATACATACCTAAGCTCACTTTCTTCCTGCCCCTGGTATCCTGCCCCAGCCTCCATTAGCTGAATCCAATCAGAGGCCATAGAACAAAAGATCCTCTTTATGGAGGCAGGAGTTGGAGACACAGTGGCAGCGTTACTGCCCATGTGAGTAAGACTCCTGGGGATGAAGGGTATCCTGGGCATCCTATGATGACTGAAGTGGACAGGAATAAACACTATGATGGGGTTGGTCCAGATGGTCTCAAGGCAAACACCGAGGCAGCCAGTGTTTAGAGGGGTTAGAAAGAAGGGCGAGGGTCTTGCCAGGAGTGGGCAAAGTTCTTGTGCCACCTCTTAACTCTTCCTAAGGATGAGGATATATCCAGGGAGAGCCAGTGTTTTCCTGAGTACAGGAGATCCAAGAGCTATTCTTAGACTCACAGCATGGAGTTGTAGGGGCCTGGTCATATTGTTACCCACTCTAATTTGCTGTGTCCAGTTGCCCCATGTCCTTCCATGACCCATTGTCTCTTGATCAAGAATGTGCATGCTACTTATTTCATAATTAGCAAGTATCTGGCCTCTATCATGCTGCTGGGAATACAAAGATACATGTTGTGGTTCTTTCACTCAAGGAGATTTAGCCCGTGGGCATGTAGTATTTAGAATAGAAAGTAACAAGCACAGCGAGAGAAATACACAAAGGATACTATGGGAGCACAAAGGATGTCAGGGAGGTGATCACCTCTTCTGTTGGTGGGGTTTCTCTGCTGAGACCCCTATGTCCATCATTAAGCCAGACCTTCAGTTAGACGGTGATACCCAGAGATTCTGAGACTCTTTTGCTCTGCAAAGTGTGAACTTTCTTCCTGTGAATGTGTCTTTTAAATATGTTGTGTATTTCCTCTTTGGTGAATTATTATTTCTATTCATCATGTTTTTTTCTTATAAATTTAAACCCAGTTTTTTCGGTATTATAGATATTATTCTGTCATACATGATGCAGATCTTTTTAACAGGTTGGTTTTTCTTCCTTTTAATATTAGTGATGTTATTCTGCATTGTATAGATATTTTAAAAGTCTGCTTATTTAAACCTGTCGTTTGTCAGTCTTTTCTGTTTACATGGTTTATGTTTCTTTAGAGCTGAGAATATTACCATTTCTCTACAGATCTACAAACATCTTAGTCTATTTTCTACCAGACTTTCCTATAATTTTGAATTACTTAGCACTTTTAATCTATTTGAGAATGATTTTGCATGTTCTTTAACATATGGGCATACATTAATTCCCCTCCCAAATATTATAATATTTTCTGTATTATCATCCAATTTACCAATAAAACTTTGGGAAGGTCCAGAGCCAAGGCTGCCACCCAAACCACTAGAAACTTCCTTTTGGGCTTACACTAATTTTTTTTTTTTTTTTTTTTTTTTTTTTTGCGGTACGCGGGCCTCTCACTGCTGTGGCCCCTCCCGTTGCGGAGCGCGGGCTCCGGACGCGCAGGCTCAGCGGCCACGGCTCACGGGCCCAGCCGCTCCGCGGCATGTGGGATCCTCCCGGACCGGGGCACGAACCCGCGTCCCCTGCATCGGCAGGCGGACTCTCAACCACTGCGCCACCAGGGAAGCCCTACACTAATGTATTAATCAATATTCTTGGCGAGTCCCCTATGGGTTACCCGTTTCAGTGTGTATATTTTGCACGGTAGTTGTCTCATTCCTGCCATAGATGGTAAGTTCCGTAAAAGCAAGGATCATCTAATCATCCCATCACCTAACAGAGTACCTTACACTTTGTTTATTTGGCACCATAAACATTTGCTGAATGAATGAATAAATAAAAGAATGAATGAAATCCATCCACTGTTTTAATATTCATCTTCCTGTAAGTCCACAAGGAAAAAGTGAAGACCCTGAAATGCTACTTAAGTCACCTGGTTTATATTATTTCCTGGATCCAGTAGTCTCGTAACCCTACCAGAAGAGAAAATTATGTTAGGTACAGTGCATCTCTGGTGGACGCACACTGACGCCCGATCATCACCGCCCTCTGCTCTAAGTGCTCACAAAACATCTGCTCAATAACGTCTTCTAAAGCCTTGTCAGAAACCATCAGTAAGCCTCTTAATTTCCAGAATCCATTGTCACCTTGCCCTCACCCCTTTTTGAAAACGAGAGTAGGGACCATATCTTAATTTGGCTTGGTTTCCTCTTTGCTGAGCAGTATTCTGAAAAATAAAAAGCAGTCGCTTAATAAACATTTAATGAACGAATGCACAAATGAGCAAATGAAAAAAAAAAAAAGAAAACTATTATCCACCTAAACCTTCTAGACAGCTTAAATGAAATTATCGCAAATAAACAGTTAATGTTGGGGAATGCACACCAACGGATCACCTCTGTTCTGTGCTCCTTCCGGGTGTGATGTAGAGGCAGCTGGAAAGTGCTCACTGCATTGGAAGGGATTCACAGAGAGGCAGACCAACGAGCTAATCCCTGCCCTCAGGGCAAAGCACTTCCTGGTCAACGTGGCAATCCTCAAGTTTAGGTCATTTGAGCAAGATGTGACTCAGGCTGGGAAATGTTTACAGACGTGTGGCTTCAATTCCAATTTGCAGCTATTAGAGAGCCCTTTTATTTTATTCCTTTGTCAATAAAACAAGAAAGAAGGCAAATCTGTGTGTGTCACAGTTTCTTCTCTGGTCTGATCACTTGTGCAAGGGTCTAAGTCGGATCACTAGTTTTGGGGTGTGCAGCAGGAAAATGACAAAGAAAGCCAAGTGTATTCTAAGTCATCTGCTTTGAATGTTTAACTGAATTCTTTAATGTTATTGCACACGAATGGTGGTCATAAAGCAGAATCAAGCTAACCTTACTGAAGGTCGGGCTGAAAGTCCCCCAATTTAGTGAAGCATTAATATTCAATTGGAATGAGTACCTTTTGTGTTGGAGACTCTGGCAAGCAATGCCCAGTCTAAGAAGAGCAATGAATCAAGGCTAAGGCTACATTTGGTAATGATGTGTTCTCACCAGGATCATCAGCCCCTCTGCTGGCCTGGAGACTGGTCAGTACAGGTGAAGAGAAAGAGCGTGCACTCAGAGTTAGCCTCACCCTACACGTGAGCAGCAGCAGGGCCCAAGGGAGAGCCCCCCTCACTCACTTGCTGCTCCCCACACCTCTCCGTAGGACTGTTACAGAAACAGGGGGCCCACAGGCTATAGTTTGCTGACACCTGCCCTATATTCTCAGCTTCTTTGAAGAAGAATGTTTCTTGACCTTCCTCTGGCTGACACCTGGCTCCCCCTGAGAACATGTCTTCCCTGTAACCCTCTCAGGTGGTCTGGTAGTTATTTCCTCTTCATAAGATGGAGCCCGCGTGGAACAGGTGTTCTCCAGGTTCTACTGTGTTGCTTTGAGACCGTGCTCCCTCTCTCCTTCCTAAAAACACTCAGCTTTGAATCTCACTCATCAGATGTCCCCATCCACTAGTTTCGGCTTCTTACTGATCCCTAGGCCACTACCCCTCACTCCTTGAAGATTTTAGCAACCAACACGCTATCACTGTCTTCAAAATCAGTCTGATTATTACTCATGTAATTTCAATAACCAGATATTCTTTCTAATACAATGGCCTTTCAGCTTTTCATCTCCTTTCTCCAATGGCCTCATTCTCTCTTCAATCTCTGTTACTCACTTCTATGGCCATACCTTGGACCATTTCATTCTTAATACATTCAACACCCTTAAAATCCTAATTTCAGGCATCCTACTCTCTTACCACTGCCTATTATCTTTCGATCTCATACCCCAACATAGACAATTCTTCTGTACCAAGTCTTTAACCCAGTGCTCCTATCACCTTCTCACTGTTCCACCCCCTTGCCATCCCCTCTCTCCTCCCCACCCAGTTTAAATTCCACAGTCTATCTTTCTAATCATCCCTTGGCATACAGACTTGACTCCCTTGCCCCTCTCTCCCTTGTACTGGCTTGACTAAACCAAAACCCTAGTTAAATTTCACCTCTGCCTGCTTCTACCCTCCCAGCATGGCCAGATAAACACCCAAACATGCTGAGTGATTTCACTTTAAATTCATGGTCACTAACCTCAGGTGGTCCTAGATACTGCCTGGAACTCATCCTGGTTCCATCACTTTGTCATGTTCCTAGGTGACCAGTTCATGTCTGCTGTCTCTTCAAACCCCCAACACCTCCTCCCCCATCTTTGCTCTCAGCTGATGGTGTTGCTTCCAATTTCACTGAGAAAACAGAAGCGATTCTCCCAATACGCACATCCAACCACTACCTCCCTGTGCCCATATACTGTACCTTTGGGTCCCATCCTCTCTGACCTACTCAAGGAGGTTGCCTCAGCAAGTGTCCCCTTTCTCCTCCAGTATCATCGAGGGTTCCTTCTCTACTGGAGAGGTCTCATTATCGACAACCATGTTGTTATTTTCCCATTTGAAAAAAAAAAAAACCCTCTTGACTCTACTGCATCCCATTTATCTCTTTCCCTTGACAGCAGAACTCAAGAA
>NW_006769244.1:432401-439909 GCF_000442215.2 Lipotes vexillifer
TCTTTCCCTTGACAGCAGAACTTAAGAACTGTCTGTTCCCACTGTTTGCAGTTTCTCTTCTCCCATTCTCCCTGAAGCCCACGCTGATCAGGCTCTCTCCACCACCACTCCACCAAAACTGTTCAAGTCACCAGTGACTCCACGTAGCTCAGCTCCAGTGGACAGTGCATGGTCCTCATCTAACGGCTCTATCAGCACCTTTTCTCTCTGTGTTTGCCTGGCGAGTCCACAGTACACTGTGCTTCTGAAGAATGGAATAAGGTTCTGGTTTGATGAAATTAAATGTGTGGGATATGAACAAACCAATCTACAAGAGTATGTCGTATAGCTACTTACCCATCTGCCTTCTCTGAGTTAACGATGATTGATGACAGAGCAGTAGTAAGGAATGTTAATTGGCTTCATTTTAGTACACTTAGGTTTCTTGCCAGGGACTGTGGATTGATGGGGGGAAAGTCTGAAGGAACACTGTAATTTTTGTTTTCCAACTGAAACAGCTCGACCACTCTTCCATCTCTCTCAGTATTTTGAATCACAGAGTAGTGTTAGGCTTGGAATGCATCTTACAGAACAACTAACCAAACCTTTCCTTTGACAGAGAAAGTCCAGAAAGGCTGAATGACCTTCCCAAAGTCTCACAGCCAATTAGTGACCCATTTGAAGTAGAACCTGAGCTTCTCACTCTGAGTCTAATGTCCTCTCTACACATTTGCTCCTGCTCCCCTCCCTTACAGTTCTTTCAATGTCCACATTCTGCAGTGATACTTTCAATTCACTTTTCAAGGAATCCTTTTCCTCTCCCGGACTGTGCAGGGCCTGTAAGTCCAGCATCTTTTCCAACACACTTGTAGCTGATAGGTTTTCTAACAGTCCTTTCAATGCGTGCATTCTTTTTTTTAAATTTAAGTATCATTAATTTACAGTGTTGTGTTAGTTTCAAGTGTACAAAAGTGATTCAGTTATACACATATATACACATATATATTTTCCAGATTCTTTTCCATTATAGGTAATTTTTAAAAAATATTTTAATTTTATTGCAGTATAGTTGACTTACAATGTTGTGTTAGATTCAGGTGTACAGCAAAGTGATTCAGCTATACATATACATATATTCATTCTTTGTTAGATTCTTTTCTCATATAGGTTATTACAAGATGTTGCGTATAGCTCACTGTATTGTACAGTAGGTCCTTGTTGTTTATTTTATATACAGTAATGTGTATGGGTTAATCCCAAACTCCTAATTTCTCCCCCTCCCTTTCCCTTTTGGTAACCAGGAGTTTGTTTTCTATGACTGTGAGTCTCTTTCTGTTTTGTAAATAAGTTCATTTGTATGTGTTTTTTTAGATTCCACAGATAAGTGATATCATACGCTACTTGTCTTTCTCTGTCTGACTTGCTTGACTTGCATGCATTCTTTACTGAGGCCTTCCATTCCCTTTTCAAGGAGTCCTGTTGTCCTCCTGGATGGTTTGAAATCTTTGGTTCCATCAAGGAACATACTTCACTTATCAGGGCTAAATCTGACAGTGGCTTTGATTTGTTGCTTTGGCCCCAAGTTGTAAGAGAGACACGCTTGGCAGGATCCCAGAGTGCATTCCAGGGCCAAATACTTAAAGATGTTCTCCATTGTGCGACATTCGAAAACACTGTCCTAACCTAAAATTCTAGACTCGCTGCTTGTTCAGCCATCAGCGCAATGCGGTTGCGGCGCTCCTGTCCCATACCTCAGGGAGCCCTCTGGCCTCTGAACCTCGCTGCACTTTGTGACGGTCTCCTGAGCTCTGCCCAAGTTGTGCTGCAATTGAGTTGTTTCTGTATTTATATGGATAGCAAGGAAAATGGGAAGAAAACAAAGCCATCCCCCTCCCCAACCCACAAATGACAGACCTTTTAGGACAATAAGCAAGGACACCTTAGTGAGATAAACTGGTTCTAAGAAGAGAGTCAAACTTGCTGAAAGCTATTACTATACCTAAAGAAAGACTGTGTCAGCTTAAAGGTTGGGGGAGAGGGGTGGTCTGAGTAGCAGCTCTCATGATAACTAACACTTCACTTGGTATCAAAAACTATTCTGGACTCTTTATATGTATTATATTAGATGTATTACATATAATCCTCACAACTCTATAAAACAGATGAGAAACCCGAGGCACAGAGAGATGAAATAGCTGCCAAGGTCACCCAGCTAATAGAAGAGTAGTACACAATTTGAACCAGGTCCTGACTCCAGACTCTTTGCTGTTAACCACGGTGTACCTTGTTTGTCTGGAAGCCACAAATAGGAGAGCTAGGGTCCATCCTTGGCAGAGCCAGCTGGGGACTTGAGGATAGACTGTTTGCCTCCCTATGGGCAAAGCCATCCTTTTGGTAGAGAAGAGTTCCTCCAACTATCTCAATTAAGGGGCCATTCCTAACAGCATCCATTTTTCTGAATCTCCATTTTAAAATCCACTTTAAGATTATAATGTGGTCTTTCATGGAGCTCAGCCTACAGAGAGAAAATGCAGATCTACACATGGCATTCGAGTTTTTTGCTCAGACTCTGTGGGTCTTGGTTAACGTGAGTCTGATAGCTCCTCTGAATTCACTCTCTGGATGCTGACAGATCAGATGCTGGGCTAAAAGCCAGGGGACCCGATGTAGTGAGTGCTGCCCTGGGGAGATCCAGGTGCTGATATCACCTGCAATCTACAGACATCTTGGCATCACAAACCTTTTCCTTTGAAGTTTCAACAGTCCTATCTTCCTTATTTGATTGGTGGCTTCTTGATAGAAACTACTGTGGTTTAGATGTCTAGGTATTCCCCCACTGGGTCTGTCATTGCCTCACCCGCATCCTTAAGAAATTTCAGAGTGCTTCAGCTGACATCCAGCTGCCAGAATTGCATGTCTGTGCTGAGAGCTTTCCCCCCAGAACAGCAGAAGGCACAGAGCAAACTGGAATTGCCTGGCATATAATCTACTTCCCTCCCAGTAGTTTTCAGCCAATGGGTCTTGGGACTAGGTGTATAAATACCCCAGCACCCTCCTCCCTCCGGCGGGGTACACGGAGGTTCTGTGTCGCACTGTTTCTCTGTGGGATTAAGTTTTAGTCACCCACATGGGTATCCATCTTAATAACATATCCTGTTGGCTGCTTCCTGGTCCCTGTCTCACTTCTCCACCGCTCTGGAGCATCCATGCCCTGGACACCTCGTCTCAGGGTCTGCTGTGGGGGGAACCCCAAATAAGACAAAGGACGAAGGCAAGTATTGGTGACAGAGTGCCTACAGTGCCTGGCATCATATTAAGATTGTTATAGGCATGATCTTATTTCATCCTCTCCGCAGCCATAGGATATAAGGAGTTACTTCGCTGATGATAATCTGAAGCACAGGATGATGTATAACTTGCTTAGCTGCTCAGCAGGTAAGCTGGATGCTGAATACTCACTGTTCTCTTTGGCCTCACAGCCTTCCTGTTTCCATTCTACCCTGTGGCCCAGGCCAGGGTTTCATATTCTGGATTAAAGACTCTAGAATATGTGGAATCAATTTGTTGATCTCTCTGGAATAACCTCTGATGATTTCCTACTACCTGTTCCATGGATAGACCAGCAACGATAAAACATGTGTCAACATAAGCAAGTGTTTTCAAAACACTTTTTCCTCCTCTGTCCTGTCTCCCTTCGTAGAGACTGAGGCCGTGCCAAAGTTAAGACAGGGAGCGGGCATGACTCATTAACAGCCTGCTCAGCAGATGTTTGTAAAACTCTCCGAAGACAACTGACAACACAGACAGAGGCGAGAGAAGACGGAAGCCGGCTAGGGTGCAAAGGCCAATGCCTGCATCTCTGTGCCTGGCTTCACTCCCGCAAACATGTTCTTAAGCTGTTGCGTGGACATAGCCTGAAGAACTCCACAGAGAAAGACAGATATCTGAAGGTTTGGTGACTTCTCATATTTGGCAAATAAGACCAGATTTTTTGTTGTTTTTTTTTTAGCCTCAGAGGAAAGCTATAGTTTTTGTTTTTGTTTTTCTTTTACCCAAAGATCTCTCTATGGTCAGTCCATCAGTCTTTATTGAACACACATAGAATATGAATTTAGCAACAAGTTCTTGTCCTCAGAAACATTAGGGTCTCTTAGCAGAATTGACCAGCCTAATCCTTCCATGGAACTAGAAGTCTGCACTCTCCCCATTGTCATGCCTCACCCTCTCTGTGATAATTTAGTGAGTGTCTAGCTCCTGGACAGGCCTCAGTTCTGAAGGTAAGACAGGCGAGGTTGAACGGGGGCTCTCCATCCAGATCACCTGTGAAGACCCTCCCTCTCGAGATGATGAGATGGATCGTCTGTGAGCGAGTAATTGTCCTAGAGCCACTATTGATTAAACGCTGAGAAACGTGCTTAGATTGCATGTGCTGTCAGCTGGACCAGTGATGGCTCTGTGTCTTCCTGTAAATTCTTCTTTTCCAGCTGGGCTTTCTCTGTGGTTCTGTATTAAAATAGACGCTTCCTAATTAGATAGATCTCTATCATGAGGATCCATCTGAGAACTTCGGTTGTATTTTCCTATTAGATATCTCTTCACAAATCAGCCCTGTGCTCTCCAGCTTTTCTAAATCATAACTCACTGAATAGCTCCTTGAGCAGGCAATAGCCACATAACTAGTAATTAGTGTCCTGTCAGCTGATATCAGCAGCATTAGTTTTTAGCTGCTGACATCAGCAAGTCATTCATATATTTAAAGCCATAGCGACTCATAATTGCGATGAATACATCTGAACTATCCAATTAATAAGATCTTTTTTAAAAAAAATAAAGCAAACCGTGTTTGGGTGAAAGTATATAAGACGAATTAAAATAAGAATTGCAAGCCAAATTTCGGCACAAAAACCAGTCTATAAAGAGCCCACAGTCCTAGACGGTCTTCCCAGCTCTGGCACAGACATCTATCATAAATCCACAAACAAGTCTGCTCCTTTCTGATTAGAGGATGGAGTGGTTTGGTCAAGGTTATAGAGAACATCTGTTTTAATGACAGAAGTCAGTAGAACAGCAGTACTTTGAGCCTTTCCATTTTTTTATTCACTGATTTCTCATAAAAGAGTCAGTGATTTTTCTTTTCAAGTATGTTCTGATTAAAAATAAGGCCAAATAAATACTTGATTCTCATTCTGAAGAAAAAATAAATACTATGTAAAGCTTGCATGTATTTGAAAATTCAAAAATTGAAATTTTAGAATAAGTGAACCCTATCTGAACAATACCTATATAGCTTTTCAGAGGAGTTACAAATTAACTTGACCAAAATACAAAATAGGAAAAATAGAATCATTTTAAAGAAATTAAGTATGAAGAAAAATACCTCTTTTGTTGGAAAAGCTATTTTATGCTTAGGAAATAATTAGAGAAATAATAATTTTCTTTAAGAAATGTACTTTGTCTATTACTTACTTCTCCTAGCACCCCAAAAGACTATCAAAATGACATCTATTTTTAGATTTTGTTCTGAGGTTTTGCACCAAATTGATGATTGCTACACCTGCAAAGCCTTACCTATCAAATTGAGTTAAGCATGAGCCAGATTGCAATTGCAACTCATCTTATCAACCTCAAGAAAACTCAAAATACAAGAGCTCAGGTTTAATAAATATACTAAACAGGTAACATTTTTCTTTCACCACAATTTGAGAAAATGTTTGTTCATCATATAGAAATGGCAAATAAGGGTGTTGGAAATTCAGAAGACAAACATGTCAGGAAGCATTTTATGCGCCATTTAAAATTATATTTAAACAGTTCTCCAGCTTTAAATTAAAGAAAGGAGAAATTATGTGCCTAAGCGTTCATAAATGTCATATACCAAATTCATAGAAATTAATAAATACAAATCAAGTACAATTTATCTTTTTTTTTCATTAAATAAAACAGTAATTCACCAAGTCCAAATGAGAGTTCCAGACACTTCCACATTATTAAAGGGAACAACGATACTGTATTACCAGAAATGTTAGTAACACATTAGGTATTTTGCTTCAACTGAACGGGAATAAATTAGAAATAGCATGTATGTTTTATGATGTAGAGATAGTTTTTCTTCCTCGTTTAATCCACCCCTCTTTTCTCATAGTTTAACACTTCCCCTGGGGCAACAAATGGTATCAGGTCACATCACAAACCAGTTCAGGGCGATGGAACGGCTATTAAACCAGGAGCAATAGATAATAAGGAATATTTATATACTTGGGCAAGATTGGGGAATAAAATGTTGAACCTTCACTAACTTTTCTCATTTGTTGACCTGCACAGGCATCTAATCCTGCTTACATTTTTGAAAAGAGAGTCTGGACAAGGGGGCAATTTATAATGGTGACTTGTAATTCCCCACAGTGGATTGTAACCCAGGGATCTCTATGTGCTCTGTGGTCTAGTGCCAGTTGGACTGGAGAGGGAGATGAAGTGCTGAGACAGGAAGGGGCAGAGATGAGGGTTATTTTCTTTATTAAAAAGTAGCTTTTTCAGCTCAGAAAATTTCTGTTTGTTATATGATTTAGAAAATACAGAAACAGATTAAAAAGTAAAAGTCCCTGATCATCTAACCTTTCAGAGATAAACACTGGTAAATTTTGGTGTGTTTCTTCCTGGTCGTTTAAAATATACATATGACAAAATTTGAAGTACATCTTTTATTTGTGGGCATATTTCATCTTATTAGGTATTCCTCAAAAATATGCTTTTGATTGGCAACATAGTATTTTCCTGTTTGTGCTGTCATCTACTGAGCCATCCCCTGTTGTTGGACAACTATGTTGTTTCCAGTTCGTTAATGCTCTAAGTAGCATTGTTAACTAAAACATCCTTGCTTGTACATTCTTGTGTGCGTGGTTGATTATTTCCTTGGGATAATTCCCTGTTGTCTTATTCCATATTACCAAATTACTTTTCGGAAAGTGTGATACTGATTCACACAGGTAACATCAGCAATTGAGGGTGAAATTTACTTGCAGCCTTGCCAGCACTCAATATTATAAATTGAAAAAAATCAGTGAAAATTTAATTAAGTGAGAATGGGCATTTCTGTTTCATTTTAGCCTCCTTAACTTGTTTATGAGGCTCCTGAAGCCCAGAGAGGGAGAAGAACTTGTCTGGGTTCACACAGCAAGTAAGGGCAGAGCTGGGCCTAGAACTCAGGTCTTCTGGCTCCCAAACCTTTTCCCACTGGGCCCTCCCACTTTCCTGTCATTCTTTTCCATTCTAATTTATAGTTCTATGGTAGGTGACTTCTGAAGAACTATTTCAGTAGTTTTATTATGTTTATAAAAATACACATGAGCATTAAGGAATAGAGAACAACAGCAAAAAGCATCTACTCTCTAGATATAACCCGAGACAATCATTTAGAAATTTTTATTTAACATTTCTGATATATATATGGACATTATGTCCGTATAAAATTATACTGTGTGTAATATTTTATAACATTTTTCATTCAGCAGAATGTTTCAATATCTTTCCCT
>NW_006769244.1:439932-441407 GCF_000442215.2 Lipotes vexillifer
TTTCCCTATTGTATAAATATAAAGCATCATTTAAAATATTTGCATAGTAATTCATTATGTACTAACATTTGTTTAACTAGTTCCCTATTCATGGGCATTTAGGTGATTTTGAAGAAACTGGACATTTTGATAATTTTTCTTGATTTTAAAATAAAATACCTTAAATTTTAAATGTTTTAGATAAAATATTTCAAACATACATGCAGCGCAAATACTAATCTAATAAACACTTCTATGCCTAGCACTGAGTTTTAACAAACCCCAGCAATTTGTCATAGTTAGGTCAAATCTTTTTTTTAAAGAAATAAAACAACATACATATCACTAAAGCCTCCTGTGTACCCCTTCCCAGTCATATTTGCTCCATTCGTTCCCTAAAGGGAAATTGTGTAGCATTCCCATGAATGGTTTTATATGGATTGTATCTGTAAGTGCATAATATATCCATAAACAACAGATAGCATTGTATTTTTGTTTTTAAACTATAAATAAATATTATTATACTCTATATATTCTCCAACTTACTTTTTTCAGCATTATATTTTTTTAACTTTTATTCACATGGAAACATAGCTTTAGGTCATTCATTTTCACAGCTGCACAGTATTTCACTATATGACTGTATTTGACAATTCATACAGTCATTCCTCTATATTGAAGGGCATTTAGGTAATTTCTAATATTTTGCTACTACAAATTACACAGCTGTGAATATTCTACTCCTTGTGTAAGAGTTTATCTTGAGTAGAGAATATTTCCTAGAAATGGAATAACTGGATGGTAAAAAGTATAAGCATCTTAATTTTGCTATTTGAATTGTCCTCCAAAGTTGTTCTACCAATCTGTATCCCCAGCATTAGCACACCAAATTCCCTGTTAGAGTCAGGCCTTTTAGTCTTTCCAGTCCAAGAGGTATGAAGTGGTATCTCATTTTTATTTTTACTTCCCTGATTATTAGTAAGTCTGACCATCTTAGCATGCTTATTGAGCATTCAGTTTCCTTTTATAAATTGTCTATTTATATCTTTTGTTCATTTGGCTATTGGATTGTTTGTCTTACTAATCCTTTGTGAGTTCAACACATAGCAAAATGTCTTCTAGTCTGTAGCTTACCTTTTTTTTTTTGCGGTACGCGGGCCTCTCACTGTTGTGGTCTCTCCCGTTGTGGAGCACAGGCTCCGGACACGCAGGCTCAGCGGCCATGGCTCACGGGCCCAGCCGCTCCGCGGCACGTGGGATCTTCCCGGAGCGGGGCACGAACCCATGTCCCCTGCATCGGCAGGCGGACTCTCAACCACTGCGCCACCAGGGAAGCCCTGTAGCTTATCTTTTTACATGTTTGGGGGTTTGGTTGTTATTGTCGTGTGGTTGATCTTGCTCTTGATGCCGAATTTTAAGATTATGATGTCATCACATTGATCACTACTTCTTTATGGTTTGGGATATCGTATCTTATCTAATAAATTCTTCCCTAC
>NW_006769244.1:441417-447069 GCF_000442215.2 Lipotes vexillifer
CTACACTGATTTGTTAGGATTAAAATTATATTTTCTTTTAAAAATTTTGTTTTTCACATTTGATTCTGTAATCCATCTGAACTTTTTGGTGTGGTGTGAGGTAGGGCTCATTTCTTTTCCATACAAATTGTTTTAGCACTACTTACTAATATCGATATTGATTTGTGATGTGACCTCTGTCTTACCCCAAGTTTTCCATAGTCCAGTTTCTGTGTTTTCATGTTTTGTCTCATTGATTTGTTTCTCCTTGCTCTAAAGTCACACTGTCTTAAATATTCCCATCTGATATTAGGTCAGAATTATACCAATTTTTTCTGTTTCAAAAATTTTTGGCTAATTTTTGCCCTTTACCAAATGAATTTTAGGATTAGCTTGTCAAGTTCTGTGAAAAACTCCAGTGTGGTTTTCACTGGAGTTGTATTTACCTTTTAGATTAATTTAGAGTCAGTCGACTTCTTCTTAATCTATTAAGTCTTCTTATCCATGATCATAGCATTTCACTCCATTTTTTGAAGTCTTCTTGCATGTTCATCGATAAATTTTTTGAAAAATTTTTCAAAAAGTCTTATACACTTTTATTAGACTATTATTAAGTAGTTATAGTTTTTATTACTCATAAATTCTTTCATTTATTATGTTTTCAGATTAATTATTACTTGTTTATTAGAAATGCCGTAGAGCTGTACTTTGATCTTACTGGCGTAAGCCAAATTCTCCTATTAGTTCTAACCAATTGTCTGAGCACATTTTTTTGTATTTCTTTGGGAGACAATCATATAGTTTACCTAAAAGATAATTTTGTCTCTTTCTTTCCAGTTCTTGTTCCTCTAATCATTATTTTCATCTTATTGTTGAACAGTGGGGTAGTATCAGGTATCCGTGTTTTTCTCCTTACTTTAAAGTTCTAAAATCGCACCGTTAAGAAAATGGCTTCTATTGTTTTTTATATTTGATGTCTATCATCAGGTTTACGGAGACTTTCATTCAGCACATTTTTATTCAGAGCTTACTCTGTGCCAGGAACTTTTCTAAGTGATGGGGACAGAGTGGTGAATATGACAAAGTCCTTCATGGAGCTTACAAGATAGAGAGGGAAACACACACACGCGTGCGCGCACACACACACACACACACATTCAGGAATTGATACATGCTATGTAGAAAAATAAAGAGTTATAGGGGAATGGTTATTTTAGATAGGCAGAGAAGGCCTCTCTGAGAAATTAACACGTGAGCAGAGAACTGAGTGAGTGAGTTGGGCTGTGTGTTGCAGGCTCTGAGGTGGAATGCAGCACCCGGAGCGTGTATTAGGAAGGGAGGGGAAGGAGAGGAGCGTGGGCAGAGGGAGAAGCGGAGCTGCAGTGCAGGTCCAGCAACAGCCTTGCCCATTTCAATAGGGGGCTCTAAGCTGCATGACCCCATCCAAGGGGTAGAATAAGCAGGGGCAAGGGAACTTCGCCTTTACAACCTTGCAAGGATCAGATGTTAGATGCAGCCATCCCAGGAATTAGTATGACCATGAACAGGGTGGCTTTCTTCAGCTAAGGTGGAAGAGGCCATCCACTGCGGACTGTCCACTGAGATTCTAGATGCTGAGGAAGCAAAACCCTCTGAAGGGAATCTGGCTGAGCATCAGAAGCCGTGTGATGATCTGGAAGAAAGGCGGTCCATGCAGTGGGCAGTGAAAGAAATGCCCGAGTTAGGCATGAGCCTAGTATGTCTAAGAAGCAGATGAAGAGCAGTGTAACCAGAAGGAGACAAACAGGGAGAATAGCAGTGGGACATGAGTCACTGAGGTAGCATCGTCAGGCCACGTAGCTGATGGCAAGAAGACTGGAATTTACCCTGAGTACCAACAGGAGGCTCTGAGAAGTCATAAGAAGGGACACAGTTTGAACGGGATTACATTTTAAGAAGTTCTCTCTGGCTGCTGTTGGCAGAAGTGACTACAGGGAATAAGAGTGGAAGCTGAGAGACAGTTACAATCAATTGTGTAAGAGATTATGCTGGCTTTCACTGTGTTGATAGCTGTGAAGATAGTAAGAACTGCTTGGATTAAGGATTTATTTGAAGATGAAACCAGCAAGGTGGAATGAGAGGCTGGATGTATGGCAGATGGAAGGAGAGCAGTCAAGGATGACCCTACCTATCTGGCCTGAGCAACAGTCAATGAAGTTGCCTTTACAGAGTGAAGAAGTCCCTGGAGAGGAAAAGGTGGTGTGTTCGCAAAAGAAAAAGGGAAACCAAGAGTTCTGCTTTGGACAAGTTAGGTTTGAGATACTTATGTTACATTCAGTGAATGTCAACCAGGGAGTTGGAGCTGGATATGCCTTTGGGCATATCAGTGAACACGTGGTATTTAAAGTCACAGGAATGAGTTAGATCATCAGGATGGCAAGTGCAAAGAGAGGAGGGAAAACAAAGAGGATGGAGGGCTGAACTCCAGGGAACTTTAAAATTTACGTACCAGAAAGATACGATGGCACCAGTGAATAAGAATGAGAACGGATGACCACTGACCCAGGAGGAAAATCAGGACCCTAGGGTCATAGTAGCCAAGGGAGAATAGTATTGCAAGAAGGAGAGAGATATCCTTTGTGCCGAAAGCTGCTGAGAGGCCAAAATAATAATTTTCCATTAAACTTGGTGGTGAAGATGGTGATAGGTATACACTGATTTCGTTGGGTTGAGGAGAAAATATTAGGTGATAGAGTGGAAACAGTGAATCTAGAAATAAGATGAAGGGAATTCCCTTCTATTTATAATTTACTAAGATTTTTTAAATCTCAAATGTTTAATTTCATCCCCAACATTTTTTTGCACCCGTTGAGAATGACTTTGCTTTTTTCAATCTGACAATGCTGATTACGTTCATACATCTTATGATGTTGAAACATCCTTGCATGATGGGGAAATTCCATTTAATTATGATGTATCATATATATGTAAAATTCAATTTTTGTTCTTATTTTACATAGGGTTTTCCTGTGTTTATACATGAGATACAGTTGTTTTTATGATTATCTTTTCTTATGCTCTCCCTTTCTAGTTGTAATTGCAAACTTATACTAGCTTCATAAAATGACTTGGGTAGCTTTTCCATTCCTTCAGTTTTTCAAAATATTTCTATAATATTAGGATTATCTGTTTTAATTCCTATCAGACTGTCTGGGTCCAAGGTCTTTGGAGGTTAGGAGGTTAGGGAGGGTAGAGAATATTTTACTTGCAAATGGTTGCAGGTTTACTGTTACTGGGGTTTTTTTTCTTCTTGAGTCCATTTTAAGACTGTCATTTCTTTCCTATTTGCTCTCAGATCATTTCTCTGTCTTCCTGCTGCAAACCACATGACTGAGATTTCCTTCGCAATTAGCTAGTTTTGGTCAATGGTGAGCACTAACAGAGGACTACCGGGCAGAGGAAGAGGGAAGCCCAGGCGTTTTACCCATTCTCTCTCTGCCTCCGGCAGTGTCTGTCTCTCCTGGGGTTCCAGCTCCCACTTTTTCCCCATGGTCCAGCTCCCTCGCAGCCCCCTGTCACTAATCCAGCTCCCACTGGTGACTCTGGGTTTTACCCCCCAGTAATGCCAACTGCCCCACTTGGTCCCTCCAGCCTTAGCGGTAGTAATAACTTCCTGATGGGACTAATTTCAGTGTTGGCTCACCACCTGCTGTTTCACTTTGAAGTTTTCCTTTTGAAGCGAATCTCCTGTAATATATCCCTTTTATTGGCCTACCTGGAGAGGCTCTGTTTTCATGACTGAACACTGACTGATCCAGGTAGTTTATATTTTTTCTGAAAAATCATCTATTTCATTTGAGTTTTCTACTTTATTGGCATACATATGAAAAGTGATTGGCATATTATTTAATTAGGATGTTTAGAATCTCTACCATATACATAGTTATGTCCTCTTTTTCATTCCCAATATTGTTTGTGTCTTCTCTCTCTCTCTTATGTCAGTCTTGCTAAAGATCTGAAAAACACATCCAGTTTACCAGAGCTAAAAAAAGGAAGGGGCTACTATCTACGTATACTGGCTTCCTGTACAAAAGTTATCACTGGAAAGATAAGAAAGAAGATAATACTTGTTGTCTGTGGGAGGGAAATTGGAGGGCAAAGTAAAAGAAATGGAAAGTAAGGTTTTAATTACATACTAGTTCATACATTTAAAATTTTGAACAATATGAATGATTCTTCTAATTTAAAATAGCAAAAGAGGGCTTCCCTGGTGGCGCAGAGGTTAAGAATCTGCCTGCCAGTGCAGGGGACACGGGTTCGAGCCCTGGTCCAGGAAGATCCCAGGTCCAGGAAGTTGCCGTGGAGCAACTAAGCCCGTGGGCCACAACTACTGAGCCTGTGCTCTAGAGCCCGTGAGCCACAACTACTGAAGCCCACGTGCCACAGCTAGAAAAACTACTGAAGATCAAGCTCCGAGAGCCCGTGCTCCACAACAAGAGAAGCCACCGCAATGAGAAGCCCGTGTGCCGCAACTAGAGAAAAGCCCTCACGCGGCGATGAAGACCCAACGCAGCCAAAAATAAATAAATAAAATAGCAAAAGAGCAGGTTTTGGATTTGCCTGCCTTTCTCTTATTTCTGTTTTCTATTGATATTTTATTAACTTCTGCTTTATTATTATTATTTCCTACCTTTTTACTCTATCCAGGTTTACTCTGTTCCTCTAGCTCACTTATTTTCAGTTTTCATACCCTTTTAATAAAGGGATTTTAAGGCTACAATTCATCTTTAAAATACCATTTTAGCCTATCTCAGGTTTTGACAGGTGGTAATTTCATAGTTTTTATTTCTAAATATTTTATTATTTCCATTGTGATTTCCTACTTAATCATTGGATTACTTAAGTGTATCTTTAATATTTCAGACACACGTGCCTTTTAGGTTTCCTTTTTGTTGTTGGTTTCTAGTTTAAGTGTACCACGACAAGAGATTGTGGTTTATATGGACACTTTACTTTGAAATTTGTGACCTCATTTGGATGGTCCATTTTTTACAAGTTCCACTAGTACTTGAAATTAAAAGCTTTATTCTATTAGTTGGATATAAGACGTGTGTGTGTTTATGCACATATATTGACTCAAACTTGATAACTTTATTTTTCAAATTTCTATTTTCTTGTAATCTTGTTCTGGTTGATCAATTCATTTTTAATATAAGTGTGTTCAAATTACCCACTATATTTTGCAAAATTGTCTTTATAATTGTCAGTTTTTACTTAACTAATATCGAGACCATGTTGTTAGCTGCACAGAAGTTCATGATAATTATGTATTCTTGGTGGATTGATACTTATATTATGTAGTGTCCTATTTTTATCTTTATTAATGCTTACATTCTAATTTTTCTGATATTATTAAGTCTCTACCACCTGTTGTGTATATGTGTGTGTGTGTGTGTTTGTGTGTGTCTTTGCCTGGTGTATCTTGTTTCATTCTTTGTTTTCAAATTTTCAGGATCTTTTTAAGCCATGTATCTCGAAAGAAGCAAAGAGCTTAACTTTTAAAAAATAGAACTTTTAAAAGACATAAAATTGTCTCTATTTTCAAGAAACAGGATTGTATACCTAGAAAATTTGGAGGATTCTACCACCATCAACAACAAAAACCCTCCAAGAACTCATAAGTGAGTTCAGCAG
>NW_006769244.1:447079-469508 GCF_000442215.2 Lipotes vexillifer
CTGCATTTTTATATACTAAGAGCAAACAAGTGGAAACAAAAATTTTTTAAAATGCAAACCATTTACAGTTGCTCCAAAGAATATTAAATATTCAAGTATAAACCTAACAAGAATGTATGGAATCTGTATGATGAAAATCACAAGATGCTGATGAAAGAAATCAAAGGTGATCTAAATAAATGAAGAAACATTACTGTGTTCATGGATTGGAAGACTCAACATAATAAAGATGTCAATTTTTCAAATTGTTAAATAAATTTAATGCAGTTCCTATGAAAATCTCTATAAGATTTTTTTTGTAGACATAGTTAAGATTATTCTAAAATTTATGTGAAATGGCAAAGGAACTAGAATAGCTAAAACAATTTTGAAAAAGAATAAAGTAGGCAGAGTCAGTGTACCTGATTTCAAGACATATGTTACTACAGTAATCAAGACTATTGTGGCGTATATAGAGGAACAGACACACAGATCAGTGGAGCAGAATAGAGAACCCAGAAAGGGACCCACACAAATATGCTCAACTTATTTTTGACAAAGGTGCAAAAACAATTCAGCGAAGGAGGGATAGCTTTTCCAACAAATGGGCTGAACCAACTGGGTATCCATGAGCAAACAAAACAAACAAAAGAGCAAAACCCACCTAAACCTAACACTGTATACAAAAATTAACTAAATGGACTCAAGGTGAATGATAGACTTAAATGTAAAATGCGAAACTATAAATGTTTAGAGAAAACATAAGAGAAAATCTTTGTGTTGTACAGCTAGGCAGAGTTCTTAAATTTGATACCAAAAGCACAAATCCCTAAAGGAAAACTAATAATTTGGACTTCATTAAAAGTAAAAACTGTATTTCTGGGAAAGTCTCTCTTAAAAAGGCTGAAAAGAAAAATTACAACTTGGGAGAAAATATTTGCAAAACACATACTGGCCAAATGATTTGTATCTAGAAAATATAAAGAATTCTTAAAGCACAATAATAAGTAAACAATCAAGTTAGAAAAACAGGCCAAAGACATGAACCAACACTCAAAGAGAACGTACAGAGATGGCAAGTAAGCCCATTAAATGATGTTCAGCTTCATCAGCCCTTAAGGAAATGTAAATTAAAACCACAATTGAGTTATCACTAACACTTATCTGTATGGCTAAAATTAAAAATGGTGACTACACCAAATGCTGACAAGAATGCAGAAAAACTGGTTCACTCATACAATGGTGGTAGGAATGTTAAATGGTATAGCCACTCTGGAAAACAGTTTGGCAGTTTCTTTTAAAAGTAAACATGTACTTACCATATGACTCAGCAGCTGTACTCCTGAGCATTTACCACAGAGAAATGAAAACTTATGTTCATGCAGAAACTTGTACATGACTGTTCATAGCAGCTTGATTCATAATAGCCCAACCCTGGAATCTATCCAATTTTCCTTCGATGGGTGAATGGATAAGCAAACTGGTATATCCATGCCAAAGAAAGTACTCAGCAATAGAAGGAATAAAATATCAATAAACGCAACAACTTGGATGAAACTCAGGGGAATAATGATGAGTGAAAAAAAAGGTTACATACTGAATGATTGCATTTACATAACACTCTTGAAATAACAAAATTATAGAGATAGAGAAAAGATTAGTGGTTGCCAGGGGTTAGGGATGGGTGGGTAGCAGTAGGGAGCCTTGTGGTGATGGTACAGTTTTCTCTCTTGATTGTGGTGGTAGTTCCAGGAAGCTCTCTCTGTGCAGGCTGTTTGTTCAGGAATCTTTTGCACTTTGACGTCCAAAAGGAAAGATAATGACAACCTGAAAACTTTCTGAGAATGTTGTTTCAATTGAAAAGTAGTTTCCACAGAAGATGCAGGAATTTGTTTTCTTGGAATTAATCATGACATGAAATCTACAGTATTGATCAAGGAGAATTACAGTTTAATTTCATATTCATACAGTATATGGACAATAAAAATTATTCCTTCTGATTCAATATGTTAAATGTTGGATCTCATCTGGGTACATTAAAGAGTCATTCAACTTTTAAGAAGGATGTAGACATGTGGCCTTTTATCAACTAGGTTTCCTATAATGTTGATTGGAAAATCATTCTGATAGCTATCCTTCTAAAATTTTAGGAGGTAAAAGATTTAAGATTGCTAAATGTTTTCCCTTTGACTTACTCTGGACTACCATTAGGAAAACATGTAGTTCTGAAATAATTGTTCTCCAATTAAAGAAGGAGTTGGAAAGGACTTCTTCAAGTCCTTTCCTGAAATATCAGTTTTTATAAATATCCATCTGTTTGGGTTATAATTTCCCTTATCATAATGGGTATGTAAACACACATCTCGGTTTTTAAATATGGGTTTTTAAAATAAATAATGCAGGATACACCTCTTGAATGTTCCCAATATATCATTGATTAAAATGATACTAATCTATAGGAGGCAGATGCAAAACTTGGATAATAGAATTTTTTGGCTAATTAAAAAAATATAATACATTAGTAAATTCTTTTAAAATTAAATTTCATTTCATAATTGTTTATTGTGATCAGTGATATATTTGAACATATCTTTACTACTGTCTTTATTTTGTTTTCTTTCCCTTTTTATAATTTTTCTTCTTGTTTTCTGCTGAATTGGTAAATGCCTTTATTCCATTAAATATTCTTCTGCTTATTTTGAAACTATAAATTACATTTCTGTCCTTGCTGTTGTTACCCCTATATTTTTAACTATGTAACAATAAATTCCCATTAAAAGTTTTAAGTTATTCTTTACCACCATTCTCCTAAACACACTGAGGGTCTTGGCAAGATTTAGCCACTTACAGAACAACTCCTGAAATTATTATTATATAGAGTTTTAGTTTTTCCTCTTTTTCTAAGTAAAACAGTTAATTATTACAGTCAGTGGTTAATTAAGATATATCCACTTATTTTGTCAATTTCTTTGCTTATTATTATTTCTTTCATCCAATATCTTCCCAGCCCACCTAGTTCAAATCCACATTCTTACTAGCTGGGAGGCATTAATGTTTCTGTACCTCAGTTTCCTCGCTTTAAAATGAGGTTAAAAATTTATCTACCTCATATTTTATTATTGTGAGGATTAAAAATAGTTGATCCATGTAAAGCGTTAGGTATTGTTATAATTATTATTATTAGGCTTTTTTCTTTAAATTCAAGTTAATTCTTTAATGGATCTACGAGGGGTAAACTTCCCATGGGTGAAATATCTTTATTTTGTCTCTCTTTCGAATGCTTTAGTTTTGGCATGAGAATCTAGCTAGATGGGAAATTATTTTCCTTCAGCAGTCTGGATAATTATTTCATCTATCAATGCTGTTGAGAAGTGGGCTGCCAGCCCAGCTGCTATTCTTCTGTAGACAACCTGTCTTTTTTCTCTGGTAGCTTTTAGGGTTGTTCTATTTGCCCTTGATGTTTTTACAGTTTTCCTACAATATGGATTTATTTTTATTTATGCTGTGAACTTTCAGCCTGAGGACATGTCTTCAATCCTGGAAATTTCGCAGTCTCATCTTTTCAAATGTTGTTCCTGTCTTTCTCTTTCATCTATTTTCCCCTGGAACTCCTAAATATTTGTTTGGGAGCTTCTCCATCTATTATTCATGACTCTTTAACTTCTCTTAAGTAGTTTTTGTCTCCAGGTGCTGCATTCTGTGTGAATTTCTCCCCACTTTTTTCCAACTCTCTCTTTGGCTGATTTCAATCTAGACTTTATCCCATCTATTGAGATTTTTAATTTCAAAGAGCACATTTTTCCAAAATTCCTAATCAGTTCTTTTTCATATATACTTGTTCTTGAGGCTGTTCGTTATTGTTGGTGGTGGTAGTTTCTGTAAATAACTTCTGTAAATAAGCCATGCAGTGAGGTAAGGAAAATTCAGGACCTTGACCAGCTAAATCTTCAGGAAGGTGAATGCTTTAAATTCATTCTATTTTATTTAGCTATAATTTTCATGAACCAAGTGCCTATTTTATTTAAAAATTACTCCACTGCAATGACAAGGATTCTTAAAATGTCTTATTTTCTACTTATTCTCTACTATTTTCATCAAGCTCAGGGAATCAAAAATGTGTCTACAGCAAAAATACTCACACAGCACACACATTCCCAGGAAAATCAAACTGAAGGGTAACAGGCATGCAAGAATACAGTACCCGCCCCCCCCAACACTTTTTTTTTTAAACTGATTCCTTATTTCTTCTCAGGCAGTGCAATGAGCCCAGGTTAATTTGCCTGGCTCACAGAGGACAGCAATTAGGAGCCCAACGGATTCAGAACATTACTGGCTTAGGCACGATTTTGACAACCTGTCTCCGAGCTCCCTTTGGAAAGCCCCGCAAACTCATTCTTCTATGCAAAGGCGTCCAACTTTTCAGAGAATCAGAAGGAATGTTGGGAAACATTTTCCTTGCCAAGAGGATACTAGCACCAAAGCATTTACTCACTGGTCCCTTTCAGTCTGCAAAATACAGCCAGTTGTCCTGGATGCGCTTTACTGTTTCCCAAGGGTAAAATGGTTTTAAGCTAGGACACTTTATTAATTCTGTTTCTTCAGGGGTTCAGCCTGAAAATGTCCCTTTTATCTCAAAGGACTCTAAAGCCTTCAAAAAGTTATGTGCTGGATGATAACTCCTCATGTGAAGATCAGCCTCTTCTGAAGTGCTGGTCTGGACTGAATCTCAAATCTAGTATTGATTCTAACTAAATATGCTGTGGGGTTCGTTAGAGTCACTGAACAATGGGCAAGGAAAGCTTTAGTTTTCAACTTTTTGTGCATGGCATTAGCTATGTTAGCATTTGTGCTTTCAAATAAGTTTTTAACGTCTGATTTTTTTCAAGAAAATGAATGTAACTATTGCATATCTTTATACTTAAAACAAAAAGGATGTATATTATTACTTTAACCCTTATTACTATCCTGTTGTATGGCTGTAGCAGTGTTTACAACATGAAATGCAAGAGCCCCTGTGCTTATCCTTTCCTTTATAAGTCCTTATATTCTCATATTCAGTTCCAAGTACCAAGTAAGGTAGATTTCTTGCTCATGAGTTTTATTTATGCGTGATTGTAGAATTTTAGATTTGGAAGATGATGTAGACACTAACGTTCTGATATAGATAGATAGGGTAACAAAGCACCAGTAAAGTCAAGATCAAACAGTTAATTAGTATCAGGTCTAGGATTAGAACTTATGGTTCCTAACTCCTGGTCTAAGGTCCATGAAGGCAGAAGGGCCTATAAATAAATACAAATATTTGGTCCATTCAAACACCACCTGAGATATCCCTTATACTTCATAGTGAGTCTATTAGTAGTATAAAAATTGTTACTTCTGACATGTTACAAACAAAATCAACAATCTCTTGGACCCATTATGAGGTACTTAAGAACTTTTTTTGAGGGCTTTGAAAGGCAAAGGAAGATAGCCAAAGGAGCTCTCTGCAAATGGGCAGCTTTCCCAGATAGCCCCAGAAGGAGAAAAGAACGAACAAATTAGTGAATCAGAGTTCTTTTAATAGTTCTTTTATGATGTCTAATTGTGAGTGTAAGACCCTATGACTTCATCACAAAGTTTAGCACTCTGGTTGAAAATCTTGACTAAATCTGCACTCTTTCAAGACACTAAAATTCTGCCAAACTCTTGTCCCTTAAATGAAGAGACATCTACAAAACTCTGAGGTCATCATTCGTGCAAAACCAACTCAGAATCACAGAGATCACCATTACAGGTAGTATGTTTCCAAATACTTAGTGTGTATCAAGCAATCTTTTTTTGTTTTGGCTGCCATGGTTCTTTGTTGCTGCGCATGGGCTTTCTCTAGCTGTGGTGAGCGGGGGCTACTCTTTGTTGCAGTGTGTGGGCTTCTCATTGCGGTGGCTTCTCTTGGTGCAGAGCACGGGCTCGAGGCGTGCAGGCTTCAGTAGTTGCAGCACACGGGCTTAGTTGCTCCGCGGCATGTGGGATCTTCCCGGACCAGGGCTTGAACCCATGTCCCTTGCATTAACAGGTAGATTCTTAACCACTGCGCCACCAGGGAAGTCCCCAAGCAATCTTATTTAATCCATCTAGTAAACTGGTGTGGTAGATCTCATAATCGATATTGCCTCCATTTTATAAACAAAGAAACTGAGATTTAGACAAGTTATATGACTGGCCAGAGGTCACGTAGCCAGTAACAGCAGGGCTGGGATTTGTACCCATGTGTCTCTGACTGCAGAGTTTAGCTCCAAATCACTATAAGCTCCATTTTGTTACAGGTGGAAATGAGAGTTTATGAAAGAAGGTATTTCTGTACCCCCTGTGCCTAGAACTGTGCCTGACACCTAATGGTACTTAGTAAATACTGGCCAAATACACAAAAGGATAAATTCACGAGGGTAAAAAGGACTGCCAGCATCTTCAAGTGGGTTTGTAAAGCTCCTACCAAATTTACAAGGTATGCTTGACCCAATTTTTTCAAACAAGTCTTTGCTGTTACTTTGTTAGTCTCTCCCAAATTGCTTCAAAGGTGTCACAGCGTAAACTGCGAGGGTCCAAAGCTTTCTACTGTCTGTTTACTCTCAGCACGCTGTGCTGTTTAGTTGTAAACTGGTGAAGATACTATGTAGCAGGAAATATTTTTATCACTGGAAAATAAATTTAGGAAATACGCCTTTTTTCAATCCTTGCTGTTCTCCAGTGTCTCTTAATGAATTTGCAAGAAGTGTATTCTGAATGGTTAAGCATGGCCTCTTGAGTTGGCCTGGGCTGGAAGCCAGGCTCCATCCCTTATCAGCTGTGTGACATTGGTAGAGTTACCTCTGCCTCAGCTTCCTCATTCAGAAAATGCTAGAGTTGTGGGGAAAAAATGAGTTAATTTATATCAGAAGCGTGGCCTAGTGCCCAATATATAGTATGTGATCTATAAATGTTAGCTATTACCACATCAAAAGTATCTTGTTTCCTTCAGTGTATGGAGGGAAACCTCATTCATTCATCAACAAACAGGTACTGAGTGCCCCCCAGGTGCCAGCCTCTGCTCCATGTGCAGAAGATAGAGAAACAAAGTAATTGTCTGCTTTCATGGGCCTCACATCCCAGAAGGGGACACGGAAGATAAATAAAATAAGATGTACTGTGTGCCTGGTGGCAAAACATGACTCAAAAAAGGATAAGATGGTGGGGGAGGATTATTTCACACAGGTTGGCTAGGAAGGTCTCTGAGGGACACACCTGAGGGGAGTTAGCAAGACCCTATGGGTGCCTGGGAATAGAGCATTTCAAGAGAGGGAATTTCTGGCTTATTAAAGAAAAAGGGAAAAGGCAAGGAGGCCAGAAAGCAGAGTGAACAAGGAGGGGCAGAAGACAGAGCCAGTGAGGTAGAAGCAGCAGCCAGACCCTGCAGGAGCTTTGCAGGCCGTGGTGAGGACTTTGGATTTCACCCCAAATGAGAATATTTGACTGACGTATTTGAAAAGGAACAGTCAGGCTGCTGTGTGGATACTTGTCTGTGAAGGGGCAGGGGCAGAAGCAGGAAGACCAGTTAGGACACTATTGCATTTGTCCAGGTGAGGGAAGACAGAGGTTTAGCCCATGATGGTAACAGGAGGAAAATAAGTAGTGGTCAGATTCTGGATATATTTTAAATGTGGCGCTGACATGGTTTGCTTTGGGCTGAATCTTATGTGTGAGAGGAGGACAGTCAAGGATGACCCCAAGGTTTTTATTACCAAGGCACTGGTAGATTGATTTTGCCATTTCTTCTGTTACTGGGACACTGTTACTGGGACACTGGAAAGGAAGAATATGTTAGGAGTCACCAGAGAAACAGAACCAATAGCACGTGTGTATATATATGTGTATATATATACACATATATATACATGTATATATATATAGATAGATAGATAGATATAGATAGATAGATAGATAGATACAGATATACATAGAGATTTATTATTAGGAGCTGGTCCATGTGATTATGGAGGCTGACAGTTCCCAAGATCTGCAAGGTGAGTTGGCAAGCTGCAGGTCCGGGAGAGCGGATGGTGCAGTTCCAGGCCCAAGGCCAGCAGGCTCACAACCTAGGAAAAGCCAATGTGTTTCAGTTCCAGTGTGAAGGCAGGAGAAATCCAATGTCCCAGTTTGAAGGCAGTCAGGCAAGAAGAATTCTCTATTATTTGCAGTAGGGTCAGCCTTTTTGTTCTGCTCAGGCCTTCAACTGATTGAACGAGGCCCACCCACATTAGGGAGGGCAATCTGCTTTACTGTCTATTGATTTAAATGTTAATCTCATCCAAAAACACTCTCACAGAAACACCCAGAATAATGTTTGACCAAATATCCAGGTGCCCTGTGGCCCTGTCAAGTTGACACATAAAATTTACTACTATGGAGCAGAAGCAGATTTGGAGAGGAAATAAGAGTTTTGCTTTGGACATGTTAAGTTGGAGATATTATTAGACCTCAAAGGAGAGATGTACTCAAGCAACTGGTGCATAGACCAGTGTCCTTGAGATGCAGTACTTTTCTTTCCCCTTGTGCATCCCATATATGCAATCCTGATATGAAATTCCTTGTATTAACATCGACTTTAATTGATCCTGCCCTAGTTATTAAGATTAAATGCTAATTTACCAACACTGATTTAGCTATATCAGAAAACGTATTTCTTAAGACATCATGGTTTCTCATTTTTCTGAACCCCTTCACCTTTGCTGTTTCATCTTTCTGGATGCCCTTTCCTCATCTGTCCATCTGGAAAATATTTTTTAAAGATTCATGAGATGATATCACCTATTCCTTGAATCTTTTCCTAAATCATTTAGGCAAACTTCAGACTACAGACACTCCCATTCTTCCTTCTCTTCAGATTCTCCTTCCTTTCCTTTCTCTATTGTTCTTTCTTTCTAGAAAATAGAAAGTTTTCATTTTCTCTCTTTATTATATAAGCATACAATTAAAGCAGTAAAGAAAAGAATAAATGATAGTAGAAAGCACCTAAAATCCCAAAATAATGACGAATAACTAGCTTTCTAGAGTCTGCTAGATTTATATACACAAAATTAAATAATTTTATAAAATAAGAGGATTTTTATAAACTGCCTTTGAAAATCAATTATATGTCATAAAGATTTTTAAATGTCAATCAATATAGCTGAATATGACTAATTTTTAACAGTTGCTTATTTGAGTGTAGGGATATAATATAGTTTTCCCATCCCCCAATAGTGGTTTTCACTTTTTTTTTTTGCTATGATAAGTAATGAGATAATTCATGTGTGCAATAATATATGAATCCTTTAAATTATTGCATATAATTCATTGTTTGGATATTATATAATTTATTTAGCCAGTCCCTAATTGATGTATATTTCAATTATAACACACACACACACACACACACACACACACACACACACACACACACATACACAGTTGAAAGAATGGAAGGAAGGAAGGAAGGAAGGGAGGGAGGGAGGAAAATTAAAATTATTGGCTTATATAATTGAAACATATATAATTATATAATTGAAACTTCTAGGGCATCTTGGCCGTAGGCCCACCTGGATTCAGGACAGAAATGGTGTCACGAGGACTCTCCATTTCTTGGCTCTGTTTTCCTCTGAGTTGGCTTTATTTTCAAATAGGCTTTGTCTTTGCTATATCAAAGCTGGCTCCAGGCAGCTCCAGACATTTACGGTCCTTAACTTCCATGATTCTTGGAGGAGAAAAATGTTCCTTTTCTGGCATTTCCAGCAAAGTTCCCAGAGAGAGCTTTAATTGGACCAGTCCGAGTCACATGTCCATCTTTGCATCAATCACTGTGGTCAAGAGGAAGGTGATCTGGGTGACCAACATGCCCCTGCAACCAGGGAACGTTCAGTCTCCGTGCCCCACTGCTAAGTTCATGGGCTGAGAATGTAGGTAGGAGGGTTTGAAAAGCTATAAAGGTGTTCTGTTACCTGATGACATGTGCATGGTAATTGAGAAGCCAAAAGCAACAATACTTAAGGAGATTAACATAGTTTAAAAAAACACCAGTGCTTGTGTCAAAAAAAAAACCCAAAGTTTTTAATGACTACAGATCTGTATAATGTCCGTGGCTGGAACTTCATTCATTTTAACCAACAGATGCCATATTGCTTCTACTTTAAGGCTGGGTGACCCTGACCCTTGCCAATCAGCCTTTTCTTCTTGTCTTTTTGCAACATCTGTCAGTTACTAATCTACCGATGGTGAGCAGAACTGGATCAATAAACTTCCCCTGTCTGAGCAGCCATCACTTCATCCTTGTGCCTCGTCTGTTCCTTATGGCACCTGAGGTATTACAGGCTTTTTCCTTTTCCCATGCTGAAGATTTTCTTTAACAGAGAATTGGCAGGAGGGGATGCAGAAGAAATGAAAAGCGTGGCAGCCAAAGCTGAGACCTTTGTTTTATATCTCACAGGTGCTAAATAATACACTGATCCTAAAATGGTCACATTTCACATTCGATGATTTTCTGGCCTCCCCAGAAGCCAAAGTATAACCAGAGGCATGACTGGACCAAGGTATGTGGATACCTGGATAGGTTAATCATTTGGTGGACCTTGAAATCACTTTGTTTGGCATTTACTCAAAGAAGAAACTGGGGGTAGCAGAAGAGTTTCCATCCTTAGTAGCTGTTCCCCCTCCGTAGTCCCAAATTTGTATACCCCACTCAGTAAGACAAAACCCTTGTGGTACCAGGACATACCCTTCTTAGCAGGCAGATTATCCACCGTCTACCTTTGCGTGACTCTAGGGTCTCCAAACCCCACCCCACCACTACACCAGGCAGATGATGCTAGCATGCCTTCTAAACATGCACACTGCTCCCCCAATGTATTTCTAGACAATATGGTTTTCTCCACCTCAGCACACACTTAGTTGGGTCATCCTTATACCTGCCCAACTCAGAGAAAAGAAGAGAAATTTGAGGAAGCTGACATTAACGAGTGGATCACTAAATTTTGGAGCCAAAGTTAACCAATTCCGAGCCAGTGTGAACCAGAATTTGGTGGCATCAAGAAGAGTGAAATGCTAATATGTGTGTAATGGAGGACGAAGATTGGGTTGGGGAGAGAAGGGGAGTTTGCCCGCAAAACAAGATGAAACATAAAACTATTTTCAAACACTTTGTAGCTGTGGAACCCTTTCTTCAAAGGCAATCTTACTCCAACTTGAGTTGAGTTGAAGAGCAGCTAAGAACCAACCAACTCATCTCCCCGCCATGCCCAGCCCCTGAGGCTCCTCCCAGGGAATTCTTAGGGCTCAACGTGGCTTAAAAACTGCTGACCTAGACTGTCTACTAGAGTGACAGTGAAGAATGCACTTTGCTCAAAGACAAACTGATGTTGCTTAGGCCTTGTTCCAGTGTTAAAAAGGGAGCGTTCAGCTGAGGAACAGGCAATATTAAACCATTAAGCAGATAGCTTTGGGCGATTTTTCATCAGACAATGAAAGTGATGCTTTGTATACTTAAACTGTTGTATCTTATTATTTTTTACCTTTTGAATGGCATGTGTAGAATGGTAAACCTTCCCTTAATATTGGCTATCATTCTAACTAAGCTTAGGTTAATTTTTTTTCCAATCCCCTTCTCACAGGTTTTGTCTTAACTGTGACAAACCCATTCCTACGACTCCCTCAAACTCTGGTCAGTCAAGAGGTGACTACAATTATGTGAGCCTGTTGTATGATTCATCTTTCCTTCTCTCCACTAGATTATTAAGCTCCCCTGGGGAGGAAAATGTTTCTGTTCAAGTATGCATCCCTTGCACCTAATATAGGACTTGTCAATAGTCAATAAATATTTGCTGGATGGGTGACAATAGCAGCAGCAGAAGGGCTCCAAGGCACCACCACCACCAACAACAAAACACAAAGCTGAATTCAGACAGGTGCATAAGAGAGAGGCTTTGGAGTTGATTTGGATACAAGTTATGTAAACTCTTTAAGCCTTCATTTTCTCATCTGTAAAATGGGGATAATAAGATGGTGGAGGGGCTTCCCTGGTGGCGCAGTGGTTGAGAATCTGCCTGCCGATGCAGGGGACACGGGTTCGAGCCCTGGTCTGGGAAGATCCCACATGCCGCAGAGCAACTAGGCCCGTGAGCCACAACTACTGAGCCTGCGCGTCTGGAGCTTGTGCTCCGCAACAAGAGAGGCCGCGATAGCGAGAGGCCCGCGCACCACGATGAAGAGTGGCGTCCGCTTGCCGCAACTAGAGAAAGCCCTCGCACAGAAACGAAGACCCCACACAGCCAAAAATAAATAAATAAATTTAAATTATTAAAAAAAAAAAAGATGGTGGAGTTACATCTTTCTCAGGCGTGTAGTTGTAATCACCTTAAAACCCTTCCACCATCCATGAAGTGAAATAAATATACATGGTGTATTACATTCCTCTACTGATTCTGAGCAACTTCCCTCCCTCCGTGTTTCATTTCTGAGCACAGAAGAAAGAGATGGAATATACATATACCCACAAAACTGAGAGCATGTAGCTGAACTCATGTTACAGCACACTTGGGCCAATTCTAGTGTACATACCTCCTAGGGTTGTTGGGACTATTACGTTGGTTAACACAGGAAAAGCCTTGCCTAATATCTGACCATGGCCATGGGTGTACAATAAACATGAGCCATTCCCCTTGCCGACAGATAGCTGATGCTCTGAGAGGATCTGTAAGAGGCTGGCTCTACTGCATTTGCCTTTCTTCCACCCCTGCACCTCTCTAAGCCAATTTATAGATTACCTCAAACCCCTGAGAAACAGCATTTTGAAAAAATAAGCCACACCTGACTATGATTTTCTTATACTGCATGCAAATAGTTTCTACAGAATGGTAGTGTGGTCTTCCTCTCCTGGGGACTAACTGTTGAGGACTGGTCACAACTCCCTTTCCCATTTTGTAATTTTGGTAAACCGAACCGTTCACTCTTTCATTTACTCATGCTCTCTAATGCAGTTACCGAGCTCTGTCATGGCCAGGCCCTGTGTTAGTTCCGAAGACTAATAGAACACAAACGAGATACAGACAAGTAGGTAGACAATTATAATATAATGTGATAGTATAAGTGCCAAGGCAGAGAACTGCACATAATTTTCAGAGCACCAAGAAGGTGACTAACCCAGAGTTGGGGCTGAGGCAAGCCTGGCCAAAAACAGCCTTCTGGAAGAATTTATCCTTAGCTGAAACCCTCCTAAGCACTGCAGCAAGAGCCTTCTGTTAAAGTGAGATCTGGGTAAAAGTCAGTGATCTTAATTTCATAGAAATGTAGACCCTTAAAATTAGAAGGAACCTTAAGGACCTTCTTCTAAAGTCGTGTTTCTTCAATAGTGTGTGTGCTCTGGGGGTCAGACAGCCTGGGTTCAAGTTCAGACTCTGCCACTGTTCATCTCTGGTTTGGGGAAAGTTCCTTAAGCTTTCTGTGCCTCAGTTTCTTCACCAGTGAAGTGGGGGCCTAATAACAGAACCTGCAATAGAGCAAGTTTTCAGTGACTGTTGACCATTAAAATTATATCCTAGGCTATTGATGATCACTGGTAAATGTTTACTACAAAAAAGTACAATTTTTCAGTTCTTTGATTATTTGTTAAATAATTGTTTTTGAAGTTAACAATTTGGCTGCTGATAGGCCTCAATAAATAAGAGATTTTCTAAATATTTTCCCCAAATTTCAGAGGTCTTCGACATCTTACATGGAAGCCAGACCTTGTTCAAGGCAGATGCCTTGTTATCTCAAACTACTTAGCACTGGGAATAGAGGTACATGTGAAATAGAACGAAAGGCTTTTAAAAAATTTGTCTGCCATGGACTTTAGATAACTTTCTCCTAATAACCATAAAACTATTATATACATATTAAGATACATGAACAAGAAAATAAACCCCATTAATTCACATTCCTCTCAAATTTATGAGCTAAGTAAACCCTTTTGTAATTAAAAAGTGAAAATTAATCACATAAACCGGTCTGTTTTTCTTTTCTTTCTTTTTTTTTTTTTTTTTTGGCTGAGTTGGGTCTTTGTTGCTGGGTGCGGGTGGGCTTTCTCTAGTTGTGGCGAGCAGGGGCTACTCTTTGTTGCGGTGCGTGGGCTTCTCATTGCGGTGGCTCTTTTGTGGCGGAGCACGGCTCTAGGTGCACAGGCTTCAGTAGTTGTAGCACGAGGGCTCAGTAGTTGTGGCATATGGGTTTAGTTGCTCTGCGGCATGTGGGATCTTCCCAGACCAGGGATTGAACCCGTGTCGCTTGCATTGGCAGGTGAATTCTTAACCACTGCGCCACCAGGGAAGTCCGTGTAAGCAGGGTCTTGTTAGGAATATTTAAGTACTTAAGGAAACAAACTTTTGAAACACCCCTTGTGCATGGGGATGTCACCTACATACAATTGGTTTACTAGGTAGAAGGAGCACATTAAAGTAGCTCCAAGAGGCCAGTAATTGTTAGCCTAGACAGAGTGCATGCCTCAAAAGTTATAAAGCTCTAAATCTTTAAAGATATTACATAGTTAAGATTTTCAGTTAAATAACTACTGACCTTTCTCCCTAATAAGGAGGTTTTATTATACAGAGATGGACATTAACATGACACTGAAAGTACTAATGCTGAAAAAGTCTAGTCAAATTCCCCCTTCTGGGATTTTTGCCTTTGTGTTGCTGCTTCCCTACTGCCTAAAGGTCAGAATTCAACACATCCAGTTAAGGTTAGGGAAGGGTCTTGAACCCCGGGTGCTAGTGATTCTGGCAAAGCAGATGGTAAGGCGAGTGTGGTCTCTGTCACAGACTACCTGCCCGGGCAATTGTGAACTTTAAGTAGATTTACAACTGCCTTCGATATTTAGTCTCTCCTACACAGAGCTTTCTAGAGTGTGTTTCATTCTGTGGGAGATAACAGGACTTTGGCTCCGCTAGGCTAAACAAAGTTAAACATGCTTTGTGGAAAGATTTCTTGCAGCCTTCACCATGGTAATGAATCTTCGAGAGAGAGATGCCATACAGATCATCTCCTAAACTTACTTGACTCAGAAACCTTTCTGGTGAAACATCTTATAGGACCAGGTTCTTCAGAACACGCTCTAGAAAACAGGGTACTAATACATCTGCTGCATTGCCAAAGTAAAAAGTGTAATCAGCTTGAATCCTTTCAATGGTAGCCTGGTCCCAAGGATATAGTCTAGGCTTCTGGATGGCCTTGCCCCGTCTGGCTCTTGCTTTTCTCCCAGCCTCGGACTCATTTCTAATCACACCCTCTCACACTCATGCTCCTGTGAGAGGAAACGAGTGTGGATTTGCTGAAACGATAGGTCTCAGAGCCTTGCTCCACTCTTTGCTAGCTCCCCACTTCGTACCCCCGACCAACCTTAGCTTGGCTCACGTCTACCCAGTTTTGAGCATGAGTTCTGGAGAAGACCTCTTTTACGTGTTGCCATACCCCCTTCATATTAGTCCCTGCATCTACCGCCCTGAGTCTAGTTGGCCATCATTGAGGTTGGGACTGTGTTCTTCTTTTTTTTCCTCTTTATTGAAGTATAGTTGATTTACAATATTGTGTTAGTTTCGTGTGAACAGCAAAGTGAGTCACTTATACATATATATGTATATATCTATATTCTTTTTTTCAATTCTTTTCATTATAGTTTATAACAAGATATTGAATGTAGTCCCTGTGCTATATACAATAGGTCCTTGTGTTTGCCTATTTTATATGTGGTTACTGTGCATCTGTTAATCTCATACTCCCAATTTATCCTTCCCCTCTCCTGCCTCTTTGGTAACCATAAGTTTGCTTTCTACGTCTGTGAGTCTGTCTTTGTATTGTAAATAAGTTCATTTGTACTATTTTTTAGATTCCACATAAAAGTGATATACTATGATATTTGTCTTTCTCTGTCTGACTTACTGCACTTAGTATGATCATCTCCAGGTCCATAGGGACTGTGTTCTATACACTGTCATGCTGTATCCCCAGTGCCTACCACAGTGCCTGGCACACAGCAGACCATCACTATATTTGTGGAATTACTGAAGTGATAGCTCTCGTCAGATGGTTGAGGGCACACCCCACTGCTGCTAGTAATTCAGGACTGCCTGGGCCCACTCTGTGGGCACATATAAAGGTTTGCTTACCTGTAGGTGGGCAGCAGGGGATTCCTATTCTCCCTTGTTCACCAAGTATTCTTTAGGGGACAATTAGGAAGCCAGTGCTATTGATCCCCATTAATAGGGCTGCAGAAGTGGCACATACACTGGAGTTTCTACACAGAGACCTCTTTCTTGACTCTGAGACACTGGGCCCTATCAGATGGACATGGGAGGATGACGCAGAGTTGACCTAAAGAACAGGGAATCCGGTTCAACTTCTTAGAACTGCCAGCTCTGGCTTAGAGGCAGAGCCTCAGGACAACGTGGCACAGGCTTTTCTTCATCCAGCCCTTCTCCTCTTTGGCATCCAGGTTGATAGCATCAAAGTCTCGGGATACAACCACGTAACTTCTTTCTCGTCACTGCTACGGCATCTCAGATTTCTTCACCATTCTAGAGCAATAGCACTCATGATGTGTCCATAGCTCCCATCCGGCAGTTTGGCTTTGTAGCAGGCTCACATAAAAGATAAAGATGGTCGTGATACCAGGGTGCTTGGTAGGGAGAAGGGACTAAAATCGCTTCCCCAGAACGTGGACTTCTCTATGACTTTCAAGGAGTACTTTACGATGGTGACCAGCAAAGCTGGCAACCTTAGAAGAGATATCATGAGAATCTAAAAGTAGCCAGTATAAAAGCCTTTGCTTCTTCTAAAGTCACTGGAGTAGATGAACATCTCTAATTCAGGGTAACTTGCCTATGTTGCTCAAGACTTAAGTCTTGTTCACTTCCTGCTTTTTTCTTCTAATCGTCCTGCACAGTTAGGATGGGGTTTCCGACCTCAAGTGTGTCACAGTGGAAGACTTACTGCACAGGTCAGTTTCCTCAAAGACTCACCCCCATTCGCCATCACACAGCTTCACAGTCCTTCTTTTCTCCGCATTTCGGTCTTGGAGCTCATGGCTGCCACTCCCACTGTCTTGAGATACAAGATTGGTGCCTTGTGTGTGTGTATGTATGTACACATACCCATGAACAGTCAGCCAGCCTTTTTGTGTGTGTTGTAGTCCACTCATGCACTAAACTCGGGCAGCAAACTACACCGTGGCTGTGCAAGAGTAGCTCCACTTGTCTTCAGGGAGCTCTGGGGTAAAGCCACAAAATGTGATCCTCCACCTGCTCGTGCCTCAAAAGGAAGGATGCAAATTCTTGTGTATTTTTGGCTTCCTTTCATCGTAGGAGAGGTAAACAGCTCAATGGGAATGCATGTTGCTGCTATCGTTGGAATTGTTTTTTCAGAATGACAAACTCTCAGTGAAAAGTTAAATTCTGAGGCATAGGAAAAAAGCTAGAATTAGAACCCAAGTCTCCAGACTAAAGACTCAATGCTCAAGACCCTCAAACTTGCTGCCTCTGTAAATCAAATCGCAATCTTGTATGGGTGATATAGGTGCCACGGGGTAGGAGGAGGGGTAAGAATTAGACTCTAGTGCAGAGAGAGGCGAGTGAATGCAGAGTCATAGCTTCCTCTCTGCAGTGAAACCATATGTTTCCTGAATTAATACAGATATTATTTAGTGAACATGTGCAATAGACAAAGGCCACTTTGTGATGTCTTTTTCTATAATTTCTTATAATTTTCTCTATGTTTTTGGAATCAGAACTGACTTTTTGCTATAGAACTCAGTTTAATTTCCTAGAAGGAGGGGCAGTTAGTTATGATACACAAAGTTGTATGGTAACTAACTAGCCCTCTGAAAAAGTATGGCAACTTCAGTGAAAGATACTCTTTCACATTGGTTTCACTGCTTGGAGGTAACCTCACACCATGCCAATCAAGATTTTGCTGCCCATTTTACCAGATAATTCAATGGATGTTAAAGATATAGTTCACCATATAGACCTGATTAATTGAAGAAAAACATAGCTTCTTATTGCTGACACTATGAGGTTAGAAATAGCATCCTATGCTAATCTGCAATGCCAAGAAATGAAGATGGTTTAAATCAGATCTCATGACTAATGCATGAGATCCGAAGTTCTTTTATTCCTGGCTATTTTAGAAAACTGAGGTGTATTTTTACCCAAAAAACTAATTCTATACGATTTATTGAGATAATACAAAATGCCTTATTATTAACAGCTCACAATCAAGATTTTTGTCCTACTAATGATCACAGAAACAGTTTCTCCATTTTAAGTTTTTCAAAATTATGTATTTGCAGTGGGTTGAGTCCAGATTCAAGGATATTATATTTGATCCTTCGTTGTTGTTGGTGGGGTTTTTTTTTTTTTTTTTGATACTCAATATCTGGGGAGATGACAGAAAGTTTAGATTACTTTCTGTGGTTGTTCTTCCATTTTAATTGTACTTATTGTGAATTCATTTAAACAGGAAGAAATATATCTAGCAATAAAGTATGCCTGTCATATTTGCTTGTTTTTGTTATGACAAACTGTGAAATACTGTGTTTTTCCTATAGTTCTAATCCATGAAATCTGCAATCTTTCCACTTGATTTACGAAGGACCCTTAATTACTGCTGTCATTAGCACCTAGTGTTCAAAACAGTCTGTTAAAATGTACTGTTCGTCTCACCTCCATGTCCCTGCTTGCTTTATTTTAATTTTTTTTCCAAGGGTAGGTAAAACAATAATTGCCCTAATAGCAACAATCATTATGTACAGCCAATTAAATAATATTCCAAATATTTTGTTGCCTATTTCTTTTTGTTCATAATTTGGCATTTGTGTGTTAAGACTGGCCTAGAGTTTGAACAAGTGTCCACAAGCAGGGTTACTACTAGCGAGGACTTATTACCTGGGTTTTAAAAACAAGCCACTCATTTGTCTTTTTCTTTCCACATGGATAGGGATAACAGACAACTGCTGCGAAGCTTCAATGTTTCTGCCTGGTCATGCACAGTTCTGCAATATAATGTATAAACGTATAACAACAACTTGGGATCGCTTGATACTTCGTTTGGAATAGGGAAATTATATCCAGCCAGGCGCGTCCCCACGGTCGTCCGCGCGCACACACATACACACATATACACAGTCGCGCGCGCGCGCGCGCGCACACACACGCGCGCGCGCGCGTCAAAAGTTGATTCATTCCCGAGATCCCCCCAGAATCTTTCTTTTTCTCTTTTCTGGCAGCGCCGGCTTCCCAGTCCGGGTGGCAGTGAGGTTGGGGGCGTGGGAGGGGCGGGGAGGACGAGCAGAGGGAGGCGGGAGCCGGGTGCCGGTGCGCGCCGTGCCCGCTCCTGCAGGCGGAGAGTCCGCGCCGGGTTTTGCGCCGTGTCCCCGGGCTTGTCTCACGGCCTCCAGCCGCCGCCGCTGCCGTGTTTACTGAGCTCGCGCGTCCTGATATCACTCCGCTGGCATGGAGGAGGAGGAGGAGGTGGAGGAGCGAGAGGAGGAGGAGGCGGCGGCGGCGGCGGCGGCGGCGGCGGCGAGCAGTTGATCATTGTGATGGTGGCAGGAGCAGCGGCGGCAGCGGCAGCCCAGCCGAGCGTTAGGGGCTGCTCTCCGCACGGCGTTTTGCAAAGGACTTCACCGATCTACTTTTGCAGTCGCCTCGGACTGTCCATGTGTTTACTTCCCCCAGCCCGAGGATTCGATATCTAGGTTCCTGTGAAATGCAACTGAGCAGCCAAAGTACTTTGAGAACACGGGGCGGCATAAACACCAAAACTTTTTTTGTGGAAGGAAAATGCAATAAGCAAGCTTGCCGTTTTCCGATGCGGTGTGGAGTGAGTGTGTGTCGCGCGTGTCCGCACTGGAGGCATATGCTTGTGTGTGTACATGGGGTGTGTTTTTCGGTACGTAGGGAGAAAATGCTTGCCAACCACCGGAAATCTCCTGGAATTTATTAGAAAATAATGGATTATAAAAAGAAGGCAGGAGAAGAACGGATCTTCCCTTGAGTTGCAACCCGATTTGCTGCTGGCTCAGTTTGTTGTGATTCTTTTTGTTGATAGGTGTCTGATGGTATTCTGATAACACCCCCCTTTTTTCCCCCTCGAGCTTTACAGTTTAAAAAAAGGAAACAACAAAACAAAACCACCCCAAAATCTCTCCCCCTTTTTTTCGCCCGGTCGGGATCGCTGTTTCCATCCATGTGCTTGCGTCTCCCCCGCGTTCCACTTAAACTATTTTAATCCTTGGACCCAAGGAGGAGGCTGATAGGGGGGGTGGATAAAAAAAGTTCTTCCAAAATAGTGTGCCCGGGGAGCAGGATGGGGGATTTCGCAGCCCCCGCTGCTGCCGCGAATGGCAGTAGTATTTGCATCAACAGTAGCCTGAACAGCAGCCTCGGCGGGGCCGGGATCGGTGTGAATAATACTCCCAATAGTACTCCCGCTGCTCCGACTAGCAATCACCCGGCTGCCGGCTGCGGCGGCGGCAGCGGCTCCGGGGGCCCCGGCGGCGGCTCGGCGGCCGTCCCCAAGCACAGCACGGTGGTGGAGCGGCTCCGCCAGCGCATCGAGGGCTGCCGGCGGCACCACGTCAACTGCGAGAACAGGTACCAGCAGGCTCAGGTGGCGCAGCTGGAGCTGGAGCGCCGGGACACCGTGAGCCTCTACCAGCGGACCCTGGAGCAGAGGGCCAAGAAATCGGGCGCCGGCACGGGCAAGCAACAGCACCAGAGCAAACCCCAGCAAGATGCGGAGGCTGCCTCGGCGGAGCAGAGGAACCACACGCTGATCATGGTGAGGGCGCGCTGGCAGCGGGCACGGGGCGCGCGCGTGGGGGGGGGCGTGGAGCTTCTTACACGGGGGGCACGGGGATCTGATTTGCACGGCGGGCGAAGTGGGCTGAAGCCGAAGGGTTAACGGCAACTTTTGTGAGGTAAAAGCTGCCGTCGCCGCTACCTGTTCATCTGTCAGGGTTGTCAGATTTGGGGAAGAGGGGGCGAGAGGGGGAGCCAGTCACGACTGCGAGGGGCGGAGGGAGCCTGGAGGAGCGTCGGAGTGAGGCCCTGGAAAAGTTTTACCCCCCTCTCCCTTTCTTAGATACCGATTTGAAAGAGTGAACCCAGAGTTGAAACCTCGCTCCTCCTCTTCACCGCTCCCCACCCCACCCCTCGCCTGGCCGCCTGGGCTCCCCAGACCGGTCCCCCTTCGCCCACCCCTCTCAGCACGTCCGCCGAGTGCAGGGAGAAATGGATGCTGTCGCAGATTCTGGGCGGGCACCAGGCCCTCGAACCTGGGGGGAAGAGGAGGGGGAGGAAGGGAGATGCTCTCGTCTCCTCTCCCCAGCTCACCCTCTTTGGGCTGAGAAAGTCTGAGAGTTTTGTGAATGAACTTTGAGGTGGGTGAGAAGCAAGCGAAGGTGGCTGCGCGCGCGTCCACGAGAGCGCGCGCGGATGCGGGGCACGAATGCGCTCCCTCGCAGCTCGAGATCCCGGGCCGGCCCGGCAGGTGGAGCGGCTCCGAGGGTCGAGGCACTCGCCGGGGCGGGAAAAAGGCTAAGCCATCCCCGCCACCCGGGGATTCTCTCCCCTCCTCCTCTTAAACTTGCTTGCACAGAGCTTTCTCCGCTGCTCCCCCGCCCCGCTCCCCGCCAACTTTCCGGGGCACTCTGATAAGCCCGGAGGAGTGGAAGGTAGCAGGGAGGTGAAAGAGGCTTAAATGGCTGGGTGGGTGGGTTGGAGGTAGGAGGAGCAGCCAATGGCTTAACTTCTCCGGGAGGAAGGGGCAGTTCCCACCCCCTAACCCTGAGGGTAGAATCCTTTCTCCTATCTCCACTCGCCGGTTCTTTTGCTTTCCTTTCGTTGGGGGGAGCCGGAAGCTTAAGAAAGGTGTCTGCAGCCCCCTCCGCCGCCGCACGGCCCGGATTTGGGCTGCGCGCGTGTGCGGAGTGGAGCGGGCGGTGGGAATCCGGGAGCGTAGCGGGGCCGCGCGCCTTCTCGCGTTTCCCCTGCAGACCGCACCTCGATCGGCGGCGCGGGAGGCCCTCTCGTTGTGCGGCTTATAACTCGCGCACGTCCCCGGTCTGGGGGTCGTCGGCGTCGGAGGTGGTGCGGGTGCGGGCGCGGGCTTTCGCTGGGCGTTCCGTGACAAAGAGCCGGCTTGGGGGAGGGGAAGAGGAGAGGCCGCCGCGCTCACTCCCCACCCTCCCCACCTCCCCCCACCCCGCACGTGAAGAGGAACAATTTGTTTATCTTGGGCTTCAAGAATCCTTCCCTCCTCCCTGCTCTCCGAGGCCGCCCAGCCCCTCCTCCCTCCCCTCCCTCCTCGGCGCGATCCTGCCCAGTCCCGCCGGCAGCACCTTCCCTCCTCCCCTTCCTCGCCCCCCGCCCCC
>NW_006769244.1:470255-507933 GCF_000442215.2 Lipotes vexillifer
CCGCCCCCTGCCGCCGAGTTAGCCCGGAGCGCGAAGAAGAGGCGGACTCGGTGGGGAGGGAGAACGACGGTCATAGAGTCAGGGAGGGAGGTTCTCGCTTTACAAACAGGAAGCCGAAAAACACTGACACACTGTAGCTTTTCTGATTGTACCCGGAGGCGGGGTCGGACCTGCGTCTTGACTGTATTTCGCATGCCCTGCTGGTACCTATTTCTCTCCGGGTCTGCGCCGTCTCGTATTCCCCGCCCCCCACCTTAGCGCTCTGCCACCGATGGGGAGACTCACTTCGTGAACCTGAGACAAGTAGTATTTGAAAGGCGCTGAGAATATCGTCGTTGCCTGCTCCACGCCCTCTTTTCCTGTGTTTGTACGCCGCACACGCTCGGATTGCGTAGGAATGGGCTTTTCGGGAGGCTCCAAAAATCTCAGTCCCACGGCCTCTCTCCCGACCTTTGGGGATGGAGGACTGTTGTGGCGTTACCTCGCCAGCTGAGCAGCGCTGGAACAAAAAGCCGGTGCCCGGTCGCTTTTGATCGCGGGCGAGAGCAGTAGAGTTTGCGGCCGGAAAGTTTTAGCGTTTGGGTTGTGTTCTCTCGAGGGTGCCATGTCTGCCCTGGGAGGGGTAGTGGGGGCACTCCGGGTGCGCGCGCCTGGGATATGATACACCCGCAGGTGGGAGCAAACCCAGGGTCCTGAAGTTACCTGGAAGGAGGTAGCAAGCCCAAGCCAGAGCTTACTTCTGAAAATGAAAAAAGATAGTGCTTACTTGAGTAGATGAGACCGGAGCAGTAAATTTCATGGTGAATCCCAGTTCAGCAAGTTAACAGACTTGAAAAATGATTGCCTGAAAATTACATTTTTCTATCAATTTTGTGACAATAATTTAGCGTATCGATTATACCGATGTACAGGACTATGTTCTCGCTTTAACTGTATTTCACATATGCATCTCCCATTGATATAAGTGGGCCAAGTATGTGTGATGAGTGTAATGAAAATAAACAGCCTTAAACCTTAAGCAAAGAGTTGCATGTAAATTCTAGGTACCACAAAAAAGAAAGGAAAAAAGTTAACGTCCTCCTCTACAAGTTATTTTTCCTTTAAAAATAGTTTAAAATTGTACATTGGCCCCTGAAATGAAAGAGTATTTTAACTTAGCCTGTGTGTGAGATAAAATCTTGAGAACAGGTTGCGGAAAACCACGTTAATCTTCCTTTTTTTTGAATTAGCTGCTGGATTTTAGTTGGGCTCTGGGAGCGGGGCGGGGCACAGAGCAATTATAATTAGTTCTCAGATTGAGCTCTTTGGAAACCCCTAAAGAAAAGCCATAATCAACCAGAGGCAAATAATAATGATGGTGATGATAAAAATAAAGATGAATAGGATTCTTTTCTGTTTTATTGCTATTGTTTACCTTCTGAGGGCCAATATGTCCGAAGTACTAAATATTGATTAGTTCTGTTTCTGCTTGGCTTGGATTAAGAAGGCAGGCTAATCAAGGCTTTACTTCTTTTCATTTGTTTTCTTATACATTTACATGCATAGGCATGAAAAGCAAACAAGCAAACCAGAAGCCGGGTGGGTGAGGTGAAATAGAAATCTTCCTTTGGCTCCAGGCTGCTGGGAGGGGCCTCAGTTTCGTGCGGGTCCATAATAGCCCTGTTAGAGAGTGGATAGCCCAGGCCTGGGTTGGAAGCCACATTACTTCTGGTGAAAGGTAGTTCCTGGACATGTAGTCAAATGACTCTCCCCGCACACACTTTGTTTATTCAGAAGGGTCTCCCCCTCCTCCCCTCCAAAAGAGTTGTTGGTGAGAACTATTGATTTCACCTATTAGAGAATCTCATTGAAAAGGTGTCTTCTCCTAAAATAGTTTTAATTTGTGGTAGCAGAATGAGACATTGTTCATTTTCTGTACTTAAACCTGAAGTCCTGGTTAAAATTTTAAGATAAATTCCAACTGACAGGTTCATTCTCAAGCCAAAGACAGAGTGGCTTGACAAAGGTGTAATCATTCAGGCATACGGAAAAGCATGACGCTGCAGTCTTCAGAATTTCAAAATGGTGGTAGTCTTACTTGACCTGGATAAATTCCGTGTTTTGATAACCTTTCTACTTCATAGCGCCATCATAACTTTCAGAGTGTGCTTAATTTATACACAGCTTAAAGACTATAAATCCATGTGATTCCTTCTCTGAAGAGTTTATCACATAAAATTCATTTGATAATAAGCATATTAAACGCTGAGTATTAGAGAAAACTGCAACCTATCCAAAATGTTCTCATCTACTCCTGGAAGAGATCCAGGAAATGTCAACATACTAGTCCAGGGCTAAAACTCCGTATAAATGAATCCGGTTTCCCATTTCTTATCCTCTTGAAGGTAAATTACTGGCTTTGTATCTAGGTTTTTTGGCAAGCTTGTAATGTGAAACCATTTCTAAATCTTTCCTATGAACCTTTTCTTTGGCTTATCCTGTTCTGCTTTCCTGGGTGATAGGATTGATAGTGTCCCTTGAAAAACCTTCCATAGCCCACACAGGGTGTGCCTTAAGTTTGTGAAAAACTTTTCGAAATTTCATCTCCCTGTGCTTAACAAGTGTTTGTCTTTTAATTCTCAAGAAGCATTGAACAAAAAAAGCGCTACAATACATGTTTAATTGTGTTATGTATGTACTTTAGTTGTGGTACATTTTATTTAGTAATGGGCAGCCAACGATCAGAAAAGTACAGGCATAGTTAGTTAATCATTCATCATGATCTACAAAATGCTCTTCAGGCTGAGTTCCTTTCCCAGCGAATGCTGAGTTTTCAGGCAGATGGCATGTTTGATACTTTCTATCCAGTTGCATTAGAATCATAAGGGCAAGCTTTAGAATCTTTGGAGGTTTTCTGCCACTTGATATGAGGAAAATGAACAGTCCCTGGACAGGGTGTACTGACATTTCTGTAAGAAGGATGAGGATTTTAAACGTTAAAATGGAGTTACATAGAGTTATTTTCTAAATACCTCTCTGAGACCAATATAGCCAACTGTTGTTAAAAAGGTTTCCTGACAAGGTTTTTCCATTTGGTTGAGATAAGAATGGGGGAATCTCTCCCTCTTTCTCATCTGTGCTGCTACTATAGGAGGAATCTAGTATGATAAGCCATTCTGCACACTACGTAGTAGTTCTTGGATATGTCTGAAGTACTTAGGGTTTATTTAGTGTCACTTACAGAGTTTTACTTGCAATCAGTGCTCCATGTGTATTAATTAACACTTCTGTACTACATTCTTGAGCTTAAGATGGCTAAATTCTGTCACCTCTTTCCACATTACCCATCATAGAGAACTGTGAAATAAATCAGACATCAAAGTCTCATAAAAAGGAACATATTTAAAACTCAGTCCCAAGATTTTCATAATATCTGCCTTTTGATTCTCCCAAATAGCTTTGCATTTTTCACTCTATTATTTAGAGGCTGATTATTGAGTTTTCAGATCCAGCTGTTTGCCTTGTTTTTCTTTCCGCCTCCTGCTGCCAACCTTTTGGTCTTTTCACTGATCTTTAGCACTTTTACCAAAGAGTGGGAAGAAGCAATAAGAGAAATTTAATTTTGGTGCTTCCTCCTCTATAACTAATGAAACAATTGGATAAGATACCAATTATTTTGGAATAATTATGGGTTTGATTCGGTATACCATTTACTCTTCATTAGTGAAGATCATAGAGAATAGACTGGATTTTAAAATGTCATTCATTCATTCAGTGATTCTGGTACATAGTCCGTAGTGCTTCATGGAAGTGAAAAGGCTAAATCACACTCTTGCATCCAAGACTTTGACAGCGTAGTATGTTCTTTTTAGATTTTCAGTGTTATTTAAGCTAGGTTTAAGGGAATAACCGGTGTTTGTTTTTTAATCAGCATTAGACTTTATGTCAGTGACTTCTCCACAGTTTCAGGCTGAGTTATTCCCCTTTCCTGTGACATTTTCAGTAAAATAGTATGCTTACTTTCGTGTTGTTTCAAACTAATTTGACGTTGCAAAAGAAGCTGATTTACAGATGTCTGCGCCAAAGTTATTGGATCCCCCAAATCAAATTTTCCTTTAAAAAATACAGCATGAGACAGACATTCAAAAATTCACTATTCATGTTTGTGAGATGGAAATGGAGCTTTTGGAAAATCAGCTATCACCAAAAACTTAGGGGAAAAAAATCAACCTTTTCTTGTTGTTTAAATCTAACAAAGTTTAAAGAACTAAAGGAATAAGACTGCATAAAATCACTCAGAAGATGGAGTTGAGGGTCTGCCGTATAATGAATACTTAAAGATCATAGGGTTCTATTCCGTGGGTCAGAGAAGGTGCACACTTTGTTTTAAAAGTATACCTGGCTATTCCATCTGTTAAACAGTTGAGGGGCTTTTGAGCTGTGGATAAGCAACTCCATTTGGGAAAGAAACACGGTGTTCCCTTAGGGTCACCATACACACGTGCATAGAAAAAGCCATTACTGCTATGGCTCAGTCCTTTTTTTTTTTTTTTTTTTTTTTTTTTAATGGCAAGCTGTGCATTCTGTTCTTGGGGGAATTTAATAAAAATCTCAAAAGGCCTTCAGTACTTCCTCTGACATAAGGAAAGTGATTTCCTAAGAATAATTTAGACACCTCTTTTAATTATATTGGACCTTCCATTGGTTGGAATGACCTTTATGCTGAATCTTTTAAAGTAAGAATAACTAACATTTATCCACCTTAAGCAATGGCTTAACAACCATAGAAAACTTGAGCGAACTATTTAAACTAACAACCTCCAGAATTTCTAACTCCTGAAGTCTCCATTCTGTTGGGTAGAATCTACTTTTGTAATGTTTCACGTTATGGACTCTCAGTCCTCAACACATTTCACTTGTGCTTATGTGTGCGAAGATGATTTTTAGGATACATTACTGTATCATTTCTTTCCTTCCCTCTCGCAAGATCTTTCTCAACCTCCAGAAAACCCGTGGCAGGGCCGGGGCTTCTTTCCCTTCAAAAGAAAAGGTTGAAGTGCTGAGTCTATTTGTGCAGATTCAGCCTGGGTCGTAACTGTGTCTCAAAAGGATTGCACAGCTCTAAGACAAGCTCTACTAGTGCCCTTCATTCTCACAGTGGTCGGTTATTTTTCTTTCTTTGATTGTTTGTTAGATGCTGAAAGTAACTCAGTGATCGAGAGTGAATCTAAAGGGACTGGTACCCAGTAAAGGACTTTAGGAGCTCTAGTGGTAAGGTAAGAGAGGCAAGAGGGGATGAGGATTTTGGAGGCATCTCCTGGAATGGGTGGCAAAAGAGGTGATTGGTTTTGCTCATTTGGGGTAAACAGATAGTATCCTGGCGCCTTGGGAGTTTATGGCGATAACATGTGCTTTTAGTAGTCTCTTCTGAACCTGCAGACCTTACTAAAACTCAAATATGTATTTTTCAGAGCTAATGGCATTGTTATTTGTATTCCAGTATCTGGGAAAAAAAATCATTTCCTAAAAGATTTCCATGCTCCTTTAAATGACTACTTTTGCCACTTAAATGGATTTACCATAGGATTCCTTTAAATCAGAAATTCTCAATCGGTGGAGATTTTGCCCCCGGCCCTGAACATTTGGCAATGTTGGGACACATTTTTCAGTTGTCACAACTGGAGGGGTGCTACTGCTGTCTAGTGGGTAGAAGCCAGGGATGCTGTTAAACATCCTACAGTGCACCCACAACAAAGAGTCACCCTGTCCAAAATACCAATGTTGCTGCTTTTGAGAAACCCTGCCTTAAACAAGGAGCTCCCCTAGAATGTTGAAAGTACAGAGTGTGGCTTTCCTTACAGCTTTTCAAAAACACTCTTACTACTTAACCGGGTGGAGAGGGGAGGGGATGCTGCTAGGAGGTAGAGAGTCCCTGGGAAGAAGTCAAAGCGCCGGCCGCCCTGTTGCATCTCAGCTCTGGCCATGGGACAGTCTGGCTTTTCACTTCATGCTGGGAAGGTGAACAGTAGTCATTCTTTTTACCTCCCGGAGCGATTGTTCGGCTCAAGTGAATTAATATATGTAAGAGTCCCAAAGACTTGATGGTGCTACACAAAGGCTAGGCTTATTTTTATGAATTACTGTCCTATCACTTATTTGCTTGCCTCCCACCCAAGTGCAGACTTAGAGTGATTTGGGGCTTATTTCACTCAGGCGTAAGCCAAGGTCTCATGGTGAGGGCTTGAGCAACTGCTACATGTTGGACACTATTTCTAAGCATTGGCGATACAGTAGTGAACCAGGGTCCTTGCTCTTGTTGGACTCACAGCAGAGCAGCATTCATGTTTCAGATTAGCTGTATAAAATGGTCTTTGTGGTTTTATGAGAACGTGTAAATGGAAGTCATTAATAACCTAACATTTAGGAAAATCCCAAGGATACTAAATGCTTTGTATCTTCTTGCAAGCTTTCTATAGCTTTCTTGCATTGCTTTCTAAAGCAACATTTATTTCACTGTCTTTCAAATAAAATCACTTTGTGGAGGGGAGAGGGTTAGTTGGTGTGGTGGAGAATAAGATTAAAGGATGGTTGTTAAAAACGAGGCTGGTGATCATCTTTCTTTCCTTTTTCTGGACTAGGTAACACTTGTAGCACCATAATCACCGCTTGACATCAAGCTTTTAGAGGAAATTAGACAAAGAGAGGGAGCAGTTAGAAAGAAACAAGCAGAAAGGTGCAGGGACTTGAAACCATGTCACACGAAGAACAGTTGGGAGACCTGGAGGTGTTTAGTCTGATTTCAGGGATGATATGATTGCTTTCTTAAAATATTTGAAGGGCTGTCATGTGAAAAAAGGATTAGATGTGCTGTTTATGGCCTCGAGGGGATAAAGTTAGGATCAGTAGTTGGCGGTTATCAGGAGTAAGGTTTGGTTTAATATATTAAAAAAACAATTATATGAAAATGGAAGCTGTTCACAGATGAAATGGGCTGTGTTGATGAGCAAAAATGCGCCAGCAAAAGTTGTTCAATTAGCTGAAATGTTGGAGAATAGATGACATCTTTTTTAAATTATAAAACTTTAAAACAATAAAAAAAATAAAATACCAGTGAAAAGAGGATAGGGCCTTTGTCTCTTTAATCCTCTTTATATCCTCATGATAGTAAAAGATCTAACTGGGAATTCCCCGGCGGTGGAGTGCCGGAGTTCGATCCCTGGTCAGGGAACTAAGATCCCACAAGCCACGTGGCGTGGCCAGAAAATAAAAAAGCAACAACAAAAAAAGACCTACCTGTACATGGGAGGAACTCCAAATATTTGTGGAATAAATTGCTCAATGAAAATGAGTAGATTAAGTGACTTGATTCCTCTTCCTCAGTGTCTCCCCTCTGCCCCCAGAAGTTATCACAGTTTAGAATCTCTCTCTCCACACCTCCTTCTTTTTGCTTACATCTGTACTATATAGTGTACATCACCACACACCACACGTTAGTTTTTTCCTACTTGAATGGAATCATATTATAAATGTGGTTCTGAGATTTACTTTTTCCACATAATATATTTTGGAGACCTGTCCAATTCAATCCACATAGATCTTCAACTCATTTTTTAAACTGTTATATAGCATTCCATAATAAAACGTTCCATAATTTATTGAATTATCCCTTATTTCGAGAGACTCTGGTAGTTCCTCATTTTCTGCCAATTAAGCCTTACTTAATTGCAATGAACATCCTTATCCATATATCCTTGTATATGTGAGCATTTCTGTAGCACAGATTTGGACTTTTTTCCATATATGTAATATGTATAAACAGAAGAAGTTGGCCAAAAAAATCTCTTACTCTAATATTGTTTTAACATAGACCTCGAATCTTATTACAACCTATTTTAGGGCAAATGATCATTGTGTCTCCTGAAAAATATGGCTTAAAAAAAAAAAGTATCAACTCTAGCAACTGGTGTGTGTCTTTGCAGTCTGCGTGAACACTGTGAATTTTTAAAGGCTGTATATCTGGCCACACATCTTACACCAATGGCTTTCTTTTCATCTGGTCCCAATGACCAAGTGAGTAGGAGTCTAGTTAATAGCTCCTGTTCATGCTGTGAAAGTGGGAAATGCACTGTCTTGAACAAGTTTGTAGTTCTCTTTACCTTTCCTGAGCTCTGTGTTCCCCAGGCCTGCATGGCTTTATGTGTCAAATGTGTATCCATTCGTGATACAGTACCTGGGGTGGCAGCGGGTGCGCCTTTGAGTGGTCATAAAAATCCCAGGTCCGTGAGTTGCCACTTCCTACAGGTTCAGTTACCCTGACTAATCCAGTCATCTGTGTAACATGGTAATAACAACCTGCTGACCTGGCCAGCTGCAGAAAATGCATCAAAATGGACTTGCCTCCACAGTTGCCTTATAGCGTTTGTTTCCACAGTGAGTCCTATCAGTTTTCATTACACACAGGTGCTGAAGTGGTCTCACGACCACCCTCCTTCAGGCTTCTTGGTCATTTTGATTTACCTCTGGTCTGGCAGCAGCCCTACCGTGAGATACTAAGAACTATAGTCTATATTTTTACGGAGCCGGAGGAGTTTGGCTCTAGGATCTACGCTCTTTACATTATTATTATTTTTTTCTTTACGCTCCACAACATTATTCTGCCTTCACCTGACTGAAGCGTTCTGTCTTGAAAAAGTTGAGTGAGTAGCTGCCTTCTCTAACTAACCATGACCTCCCAAGGAGCAATCCTCACCTATCTGAACTTCCGTTAGGTTTTAAGATCGGTTTGAACAGGAGCCCACATGAAGATCCGTGGTAGTGCTGCCTCGGCTTGGCCCTGCTGTTTTCTAACGAGGATCCCCCACTTTGCTGTCTCTTGGCCTCACATACCTCTGGCCTCATGTGTCCCTCTTTCCTCGTCTCCTTTACCACCGTCTCATGTTTTACCTTTGTCAAGTGACAGGAGGACCTGGAAACTTGTACAAAATGTAGGTGGCAGTGATGTGAACAACAGAAGTAAACCGAGGGTGGAGATGTAGGTGATTGGTGTCAACTTTAGAGGTCCTTCTCTCCCAAGTGATTCCAGTAAACCAAGCCCCTGCTTCAACTGATGACCTAGAAACTGAGTAGTGGCAGCCATTTTCTGCCATTTAGCTGCACTGCCTAGCATCTTAGTGGGAAAAACCCCTTTGGCCTGCTAAGCAAATGCAGCTGTGTGCCCAGTGCAGCCTTTAGGGGAGGGGGCTTCAGTTTAAAGACAGCTGGATAGCTTCTGCTTCAGTAGCTTACATAGCAAGAGTTGGTTGGGCACATAAAAATAAGAACCTTGCTCCTAATCTTGCAACTAGGCCAGCCAGTACGTTCAACGAAGACGTTCCTCAAGGTGCTGCTCTGGTCACGCAACACAGCTTCAACCTTTGACTGTTCTGCTGACAGCCAAGTTTAAACAGTGAGTTTAGTTTTGGCTAGTCTACTGTCCCTCTGAGGAGTGTCACCTGACTTTTTTTGTGCTTGCTTCTGATTTTTCCTGGATCTGTTTCTTTCATTTCTAGCACTAGAATGTCTTCTTTGAAGGATGACTTCCACATATGTATAAGGTGGACAGCTGCCTTGCATTTTGCCCCAAGTATAACATTTTACCGTTACATGATTGTAGACAGATAAATGCTTCTCTTTTTTGAATATTAGTTGTTTCATGGCTATCTGATTATAGTTATTAGATAAAAACTGCTTTCCAAAGGCTGGTGAGATTACAGCTATGCTGCAGTAAACTTCTAATTAATTGCTAATTCCTTTGAAAAGCATTTTCTTATTTCTCTTTGAAAGAGTCCAGAGATGATTCGGAATAGGTAATAAATGCTTAGGATCAAGTCTTACCTCATTATTTATGGAGTTTTTAAAAACATATCTTACAAAAAGGAAGTGTTTCAGACCTGTGTTTTTGAAGAGAGTTCAATAACTATGGACATAAATTCATTCAGAGGTATATCTGGAGGTTAACGTTAGCATTTATGCAAAGAAATCGGACAGTTTGTCAGAGCTGGACAAAACTTTCTGGATACTAAGTAAAAGAAATAAAACTGCTTTAATGGTTGGTTCTTGAGTTTTGGCTTCAGAATGGCTAAGCGAGTTCCCAGCGGGGGTAAAACATGCATCCCCTAGGCCCACTCCCATCCTCTATTCTGGGCTCCTTTCGTCCCCAGTTCTAATCCACTGTGACATTTCAGCCCGTCCTTCCTCCCGGCCTCCTTGACAAGAAGTGTGGCCGCAGCAGTGGCTGCCTTTGCAGAGTATGCAGGTGGTGTTTATCTTTAATCACTTCAGGTATTTCCTCACAGTGGTGTGTGCAGATCAGCACCTCCCTGGCTGTAACATTCTCTTACTGTTCACATCCTGCAGTAGCCCTTTCCTGCGAGATCCTCTGGTGTTGGGTAAACAGAGGTGGTTTATATAATGAAGCAGCTTTCTCAGTTTAGAAGTTGTTGCAGCTAAAACGGTTGAAAATGTCTTTTGCAGTTTAACTGGGAATTCCTAAATGGTTTGCAGCTGCTATTGGATTTTTAAAAACATGTTCAAAACACGTTCGTTTTCTTCCATGAAGCACGGAAACAATGACTTGAGATTTGGATTTCATGCTGCTGACTTCTCGGAACCTATTGAAGGACGGTTTGAAAAAGCTGTTTGTCATAACATTGGATAACCATATCAAAAAAAATATTTTTGGGGAGGTTGTATATGTTAGAGTGGAATAGGTCTGGAGCCCACGATGAACTTGGACCATGTCATGGTAACTTGGAGGGTAGCAAAGTAGGATAAACTGGTACTTTGGGGATCTGGGAAATCTGGCACCCTGGCTATTGAAATTCAAATGGACTGTTGCTTTTTTTTTTTTTTCTTCAGTGTTTGATCCTGGTCTTAGATTGAAAGGACTGATATGAATCATTCAAGGGCTTTTTCTTAACCTGAAGTTTGTGGTCTGAGATTCCAGATGGAACACTTGGAAATATGTAACAATAGTTTCAAGGAAGGGAGCTTAATGATAGTGTGTGCCTGGGAGAATCGTGTCTTTGTTCCCTCTGCTGAGGTGCAGGTTGTCTGTGTTACTGGTTTGGTAGGCTCCGTGTTTATCTGTGGGCTGGAATGTCAAAGGACTGCCAACCTAAGAATTTTGCTTCCCTCTCTACCCTAAAGTGATGGTGTTGGAGTTTCTCATATTGGCTCATGGGGGCGGGGACAACCATATATGGAAGGGGGAAGGGGGATTGGCCGGCTTTGGTATTCTCATCCTTTCTTCCTAATGCCATTTTCATTACTCTATTAACAGAGAGTAGATATGCTGAGTAATTATTTATGTCTGTCTTTTCCTTCACAGTGTAATGCACACTTCACTTGTTTTCTTCAACTTTTTGTAATCTGTGCGTTCATGATACACTGAAGAGCAATAAATTTGAGAAGAGAGATAATTAGCTTTGACAGACTTACAGAACTGAGACTGTAAGAGGAGGAAGCAAGAGCGTTGCTTAAGCAAAGGATTCCATTACTGGGTTTGAGGGAAATTATCCAGATAAATTCTTCAGTGTTAAAATTCACAACCATCTGGGTGGCCCGGGTTATAAGAAGAAGTGGATTATTGTGTGATTTTTAAGAATTTAAATATTTTTCATAGTTTATAAAATGCTTTTTTATTCCCAACATAAAAATTTTTTAACATCTTTATTGGAGTACAATTGCTTTACAATGGTGTGTTAGTTTCTGCTGTGTAACAAAGTGAATCAGCTATACATATACATATGTCCTCATATCTCTTCCCTTTTGCGTCTCCCTCCCACCCTCCCTATCCCACTCTTCTAGGTGGACACAAAGCACCGAGCTGATCTCCCTGTGCCACGTAGCTGCTTCCCACTAGCTATCTATTTTACATTTGGTAGTATATATATGTCCATGCCACTCTCTCACTTCGTCTCACTTCGTCCCAGCTTACCCTTCCCCCTCCCCGTGTCCTCAAGTCCATTCTCTACATCTGTGTCTTTATTCCTGTCCTGCCCCTAGGTTCTTCAGAACCGTTTTTTTTGTTTTGTTTTTTTTTTAGATTCCATATATATGTGTTAGCATACGGCATTTGTTTTTCTCTTTCTGACTTACTTCACTCTGTATGACAGTCTCTAGGTCCATCCACCTCACTGCAAATAACTCAATTTCGTTTCTTTTTATGGCTGAGTAATATTCCATTGTATATATGTGCCACATCTTCTTTATCCATTCATCTGTCGATGGACACTTAGGTTGCTTCCATGTCCTGGCTATTGTAAATAGAGCTGCAATGAACATTGTGGTACATGACTCTGGTATTCTCAGGGTACATGCCCAGTAGTGGGATTGCTGTGTCATATGGTAATTCTATTTTCAATCTTTTAAGGAACCTCCATACTGTTTTCCATAGTGGCTGTATCAATTTACATTCCCACCAACAGTGCAAGAGCGTTCCCTTTTCTCCACACCCTCTCCAGCATTTATTGTTTGTAGATTTTTTGATGATGGCCATTCTGACCGGTGTGAGGTGATATCTCATTGTAGTTTTGATTTACATTTCTCTAACGATTAGTGATCCCAGCATAGTATTTTTTTAACCACTTTTAAATTGAAGTATAGTTAATTTACAATGTTGTGTTAGTTTCAGTGATTCAGTTATATATATGAATATAATAATATATGTATTCTTTTTCATTGGTTGGATTAAATTATTCCGACTATCGTACATTATTTTCTCTTTTCTGGATTAAAAAGAAAATGCGTGGAACAGAGTGTGAGGGGTTGACTATGTCAAAAAGGGAAGGGGGCGGGGTAAAATTCGCAACATCTAAGTAAGAGAAATGAGCAAATGAGGCTCCCGTGTAGCCATTATTCCTACAGAGCTTCCTCCCTGGCCAAATCATGCCCTCATCCACAGTGGAGGTCATGATGATATGGAAAAAAGGGTTCTATCTAGAACGTTCTGAGATATAATGGTTTAATGCTCATAGGAGTGGAGAGAAGGCTTTGTAGGGGAGTTTCACTGAGAAAGAAAATGTTGAGACAGTTCAGGGTCCAGTCTATGGGATGAGTTCCGTTAGGTGACTGTCAGCTCTCAGCTGCAGGATCTCTAAGCATTGACCCGGAACTAGCTTGAAGGTGGCCTAGGAGCGGGTGGGGAGAGTGGAAAGGTGTGCATTTCCCTGCGCAGGGAATCTTCACTGGGGATCAGTGTGAAGAGCTCCTTTAAAATGTGCAGCTTTTCTCCTCTCCACACCCAGGAGCTGCTTCTGCTTCCCCCACCCGCTCCATTCCTCTGTCTTTTGTTCCATGAATAAATATTATGTGGTTTGGTGCTCATTACTCTTTGATATGAAAAAAGGCAATTCATTAGGTTGAAGGAGGAGGGGGAGGGAGACACCATTTTTCACCCGGTGCATCAAGCGCGGTTACACTGATTTGAATTCCCAGAAAAGTAATAAAACAGTGAAAATAATGATAAAACAGCTCCTGGGCTGACAGCTGTACAGCGCGCGGGAACCCCGCGCACAGGCCCCCATGCTGCAGCAGAACAATATTGCGGAGCATATGGTGCCTTGCGAGCCAGTTGTTGAACTCGGTGGCTCGCTTTTGTCTGGGTGACTCTCCCAGCATCGGGCCTGTGGTGGCTCTTCAGAAACTTCTAGTCTCCTTGGCAGGAGGGCTCTTGGCTCCAGGCCAGCCGTGCTGTACGGTGGCTGACTCTGGCCACGAGGAAAAGCTCAGGCTTGGGGAGCGTTCACGCCTCCTTCCTTTGGTCACTAATCAGATCATTTGTTCCGCAAGGAGAAACTGGGATCTTTTTTCTCCATGGCAGCGCAGTGGCTCCATTACCAAAGGAAAATTTTCTGCAGGAACGCCAGTGAATTATTAGGGATGCATTACTTCACCCGGGGTTCACTTCTTCTTGCGAGTAACCATTGTTTTGTTTTGTGTTTAGTGCTTTTCAGATGCACTTTGCACATTCCCTCTTCATTCTAAAGGCTAGAATAGCTAAAGCCAGCAAGTATGTTAGGGCTAGTGTGTTGCTGCTCCCAGGGAGCGCGTGTGCCCGTCTATCTAGTTTTTAAAAGATGTTGCTAAAATAGGCCCTTTGCTTAGCATGGGTCTTTTTTTTAAATGTGTGAAGCTGGCATGTGTGTGTGCATAAAAAGACTAATTAACTTCACTTTCCTCAGAGGGGTCTCCTTGGCCGCCCCGCAAATGTTCCCCACGTCGGCCGGAGTCGTGCCATCATCCTTGAAGCCTTTATGACGCCAGCCTCTACGGAGTCAGGGTCACTCATTCTGGTTCCTCTCTTCTTGACTCCAGAGCGCAAGGGGAGACCCAGAAGGGCCGCACGGTCCTGGGAGAGTGGTTCCTGCAAACATAGCAGAAGGCGAGTCTCAGAGAGAATCACACTCCATGAGGAAGGGCGGTAGCCTGTGCTATTGTGCTGCCTGCCTGAGAATATTTTTATTTCAGGAGCTGAAAGGAGAAAATGGGGGGTGGGGGGGATATGACGATGGAGGAGCACCAAATGTCACCATATTCTTGATCTCTATGGATTTTTTTTTTTTTTTGCAGAACACCCATAAAGCTTGTATTCTGAAGCTGGAATGAGTGAATTTCTTTTTCTCATGAACAAATGTCATTCCAAGGCCGAATCTACTGGGAAAAAATATACATATGTATGTGTATGTATATTTATTTATTTCTGTGATGTTCTACTAATGACTAATCAGAGATTACATCTGAACGCTCTTCTGGGGTAACTGATATTTTTTCAGGCCTTTAGTTTTACATTTGTGTTCACTGGCCTTGAAAAAAATGTTTCTAAATGGAGGAAAATCGATCTGCCATAAATCTGGTATAAGTGGGGAGGCACTTGCCATAGCATTCGGGGCCTGGGAGAGTGGATGCCTGTGCCCTGGATGTGATGCAGAGCATCCCGAGGAATGAGTGGGGTGCTCTTTGCTGTTTTCTTGCTGGGTTGGTTGTAGGAGCTCCTTGATGGTGTGAACATTCTGTCAACCTTCCCTTGATGGTGTGTTTTTGCAAGTCATAGTCAAGGGAGAGGTATTTTGGCTTTTACCTTCCTGAGCTTCCTGAGTTAGGGGAGCAGTCTTAACCTTGTCTCCCTTTAAGATATGGAAGCAGGAAGAGAATGACTAAAAAAGACCTACACTTGACTCTCCGTCTTCCTCGTCCTGGGCATCTGTAGAGCTACCCACAACTACTCTGGAGGTTTTGCTACAACTATCACAGCCTCCCTCAAGGGACAGCTGGTAGAGAAGTTGGAAGGGACGAATAGGGGAAAAAGGAAGAGCTAGAAAGGAAAGCAGGAGACGAGGAAGAAGGTGAGGGTAAGAAATGATAAGACATTTTGGGGTGTTAAGAATAGGTGAACGGGCTTCCCTGGTGGCGCAGTGGTTGAGAGTCCGCCTGCCGAAGCAGGGGACACGGGTTCGAGGTGAACATTTAGCTAGACGAAGTATCCTTGTTTCCATTGAATTAAATTTTTAAATATGTTTTTGGCCATTTTATATTTGCACTATAATATTGGATATTCTAATTACGCAGTGCGCTTATGGGATAAGTAGAGCTACAGTGAGACGCAGCTCACTTACTAGGTCACCAAATGAGTGGGTGGCAAAGCAAAAGTAGAAACAGGCTATTGACCTTCTACATTTGGTACAGCTTTTCCGGTTGGATGAAGAACCGTGAATCTGAAAATCCAGCTGTGTTGTTTTATACTTAGGAAATAAAAATCTTCAGGGGTTATGGGGAGAGTTCAATTAAAAAAAAAAACTTGCCCCCCCCAATATGATTTGTATTATAATTATTTAATACCTAAAGGACTCATAATTGAATTTTAGGGTGCTTCATTTACATTCTAGCTGGTGAGAGTTAGAAATACTGTCACTTTGTGGTCCTCTAATTGTTGTCCCAAACATTCACAAAATGCCCTGTGATTCAATTATAAATATCTTCTGGGGACTGTGTAATTATATACTACCTAGTTATCATTATAAAGCACCAGGGGATGGTAAGCCAATCAGGTAGTGTTAGTGGCTGGTTGTTCATAACCCTGTAATTGATAGTACAAAGTGCTTTGGGTAAAACTACAAATTTTGTAAGAGGGAATGATCTAGCTTTAGGGGCAGGAAAGGGTTGCATACTCATTTTTAAGTTATACCAATATGACTTTTGAAGCAAATGCTTGCTGATGATATTAAATAATTGAAAAATTTGTTTAGCATAAATGAAATATGAAGTCTAAAGATGTGGACCAGAAACGCTACAGCAGTGAAAGAAAGGGGAGGGTACTGGTGCGTACATAAAGCTATGTCTTTGTAAAACGAAAATTAAACAAAGAACAATACAAGAAAATATGCCACCTATGGGAAAGAATTACCGGATATGAGTATCAAGTAATCTTTGAATTAAAGAACGGAGAATGAATATTTTCAAGGATGTTCGTGCAAAATAAGAAGTCTTTAGCCTGCTCCTCCCAGGACACCATGGAGGCATCTACTTGCAGACGTCGCCTCTCTTCCAGAGCTCTTTAAAGTGGTCGCCAGCTCTCGACAGCAATTGCTTCTGAGTAGTGTTCAAACAACCCTGACATGAGTCCCCTGGTATGTCATTATCGAGTCTCATATTTAACCTTTTTCTAATAGCCTCCCCAAAGTCCAGAGTTTTCAGTTAGTGCCAGAGGAAGTTAGAAAGGGTGTTTTTCCTCCCCTTGACTGCACAGTTGTGAGGAACATCGTTAACTGGAAGTCACCTTTGTTTTTCCTTTTTTTTTTTTTTTTTTGGTCCTATGAGGGGACCAGGTAGATGCAAAAGGAAAGTGACACATTGAGATAGGCCAGACTTTGTGGCGAGTGTCAATACATGAATAAGAACGTCTCTTTTTCTTATTTTTACTGAGCCTCTTGCTTGATTAACTCTATTCTTCTGGGAGAGAAGGACCAGGGAACACAGGCATTCGTAGAGAATGCGGCTCTCCTTTTCCCTTTCCTAAGCTTGTTATTAGTGATGCTAAGACGTCAGGGACAAGCTGCAGAGTGTGGACAAGCCCGAGAACAGGGGCAATGGTTACATTGGTGTAGGACCCACCTTGGCCGCTCCTTACGGTAGGTGAACAAAACCCTTTTGCCCAAGTGCTGAACAGTCTCATGACCACTGTGCCTTTAGAAGGATGGTCCTTTGTTTTTTTTTAAAGTAGATTTTTGTTTGTTTGTTTTGTTTGGCCGCCCCGCGCAGCATGCAGGATCTTAGTTCCCTGACCAGGGATCGAACCGGTGCCCCCTGCAGTGGAAGCACGGAGTCTTAACCACTGGACCGCCACGGAAGTCCTGAACCTTTCTTATTAAGAGAAGCATGTGGAAGTGGTGACATCTCTGATGTCATAGAAATCGGAGAGAGCATTCACGTATTCAGGAGACTGGGGGACACCCAGAGGTCTCGTTCCTGAGAGAAGGCTGGAGGCAGATGACCCAAAGAACCTTCTCCTTTGCTGCTTCTCAGCCTCTGGCCTGGTGCTGGGAGCAGTGGGCGACTGCAGATGTTCTTGCCCCAGAGAGGGGCTCTGCGAAGAGAGCTAGATAGAAAGGGGGGAAAAGAGGTAAAGAAGGTGCAGGGACCGCCGGGAGACGTTTGGACATGGACCCTTCATTGCTTTTTGAAATAGTGAGAGGAAATGTTTCTGCACGTGTCTTGGAGATACATGGAAAGCCTCGTGGAAATCCCATTCTGACCTTCCTTCGTGGCTTTTTCCCTACTGACACATCTTTTTGGTTCTGCACAAATTCCCAGGCACCTTCTGCCTCTGCACTGGGTCCTTCTCACAGCTTGTGGTCCTGCAGGGGGGGAAGCGAGGCCACCTCTTGAGAGGGTCTCCTCCCCCTAACCCCTTACCCAGGGAGTCCCATCCTTCCCCTGACGAGGGCTCTGCCCCGTGCTGTCTGGGTGGTGGGTGCTGGGCGCAAGTGAACACGCCAGCCTTTGGTCTCAGCGGCGGAGGTCTGCTGCTGTCAGGGTTTTCCCTGTTTTTCTCCTGACCTGCACTGTAGGGTTCCCAGGTTCAATCCCCACCAAGCCGGTAACTTCCTCTGGGTGGCTGTATAATCTCTGTTCTATGTATAATACAGACAGAATTTCTGATTATCAAATATAACAAACGCTCCCACTATCCTCTGTCTCTGGCTCCTATCCCCATGATTGGGGTAGAGTTTGTTCTAGCTCAAAGGACATTACATGGAGAGCCAGGAAATCAGGTCTAGTTCAGGCTTTTCCCCAACAAACTATATAACCTTGAGCAAATCACTGAGTCTCCTAGGACCACAAAACTCATGGTTTGATTCCATTGATTTGTAAGGACACTTTACAGTAGGAAGGAAATATTTCTAACATTCAAGTGTTTAGTAACTTTGTGTAGCCATGCTGGTACTAGCTGAAAGCCTAGGAGTATCTGCGTCCTTCTTTCAGGCTACCTAGAGGTTCCCACCAGGTAGAAGCAGAAACAAAAGAGATCTCAATGTTCACTGAACTGACTGAAGGGTTTTGTCTAGCAGATGGTAGTTTATAAATTTAATGCATATGTGCACGTGCCCTGCTTGGAAATAGGGTGTGTAAAATTCGGCAAGTCAGCAGGATGTGAAGAATTGTTTCCTAATTCTGCTGGTCCTTTCTGTTTAGAACTCTGGGCCCCTCCTTCCCTCATCATGCTCTCCTAGCATCATATATATGAGTGGTTCTTGTCCTGTATAGCTTTTATGGGTGAGTGGCCAACACTGTTTGACGACCTTCTTTAAAACAGAGATTGAGCCTTTTGTATAGGAGGAACTCCAAAGCTATTTATTTATTTATTTATTTTTTTGCGGTACGCGGGCCTCTCCCTGTTGTGGCCTCTCCCGTTGCGGAGCACAGGCTCCGGACGCACAGGCTCAGCGGCCATGGCTCACGGGCCCAGCCGCTCCGCGGCATGTGAGATCTTCCCGAACCGGGGCACGAACCCGCGTCCCCTGCATCGGCAGGCGGACTCTCAACCACTGCGCCACCAGGGAAGCCCCCAAAGCTATTTCTTGAATGGACCTGAACTGTAATATTGGCTGAGATGTTTCATCACGTCCTTATTAATTATGGCATGAGACCTAAACATCAGGGCTGGAGTCTTAAAATGTGGCTGGAAAACCCAACTTTTTTTTTTCTAGCTGGTTGAAGCCATTTTTCTCTCATCTTTCAATCAGCAGGTATCCACCTGCCATCTAATAGCGAAACCAATGTGTCCTTTTTTGTACCATTTCTTAATGATTTGTAAATTTACAAATCAGTATCCTTCCTTTACTAAGGCCAAATAATATCCCGCGGATCTTAATCAGTTTTTGAAAGCCATTGTACAAACTTCAGTTTACAGGCCTTTGTAGCACGTAGGTGACCCTCAGGGTGATTCTTTTAGACTCTTAATTTCTTACTGGTAGACTTATCTCAAACAATGTAATACTGTATTACAGTATTTTAGCTGAGTTTACTTTAGAAATATGCATTTGGGCAGATAAAATTATGAGGATGAGCAGTGGGCTGATTTATACGACTCAAACTATGCAAACAAGGAAGACACAGTTTGTAAATGTAGATATTGTTTCTTCAGTTCTTAAGATGTTTACTTTGTGGTAGGTTTACCAGCACATTTTCTAAGTAAAGAATTTCATAGAGTGCTTGGATCATCTCAACAAAGCAAGAAAAATAACAAAAAACTTTTTAGGTGGAATACACTATCTAGCAGATTCTTGGGTACAAAGCCATTTTTCTGTCCTCTGCATCTTCTCCTTTGGGCAAGCAAGCATATTTTCTCTCTGGTTCTGTCTGAGTAGTTTTTTTTTTTTTTTTTTTTGCGGTACGCGGGCCTCTCACTGTAGTGGCTTCTCCCGTTGCGGAGCACAGGCTCCGGACGCACAGGCTCAGCGGCCATGGCTCACGGGCCCAGCCGCTCCGTGGCATGTGGGATCCTCCCGGACCGGGGCACGAACCTGCGTCCCCTGCATTGGCAGGTGGACTCTCAACCACTGCGCCACCAGGGAAGCCCTGTCTGAGTAGTTTTGACAAGCATATGAAAAAAACCAGGAGAAGGCCCCAGAATTAAGTGACATTCAGATTGTTTTGCTAACAACTCATATTGTTTTATAATTCCAAGGTGAAAGATAAAAGTCACTCCAATCAAATTAAAAGGGCAAGAAATGAACTTGGTTGAGTCTAATGTTTGTTTTAGGCTTGGGATTTACATGGGTGATTCTATTGCTGTGATACACTGATAAACGTCTTATCCCATGCCACAATTAAGCAACAAAACAAAACAAAAATCCCTAAAACAAACCAAAATCCTTAACCTTCTTGGTTTTAAGTTTGCAGACAGGTTTTTTCCTAAGTTAATTTTTTCTCACCTATTTCTTGCGTCTGTGCTTCAGCTAACACCAGCTTAGACTTATTATTGGTGACCTTTCCATCATTGCATATTCATTAGAATAGTAACAAATATTAGGGTGTGTTGATTGTAAATGACCACGTATGCTTTGGCTCTTTTAGTTGCTATACTGATTGGCCGTCAGCCTGAAAACTGCTCTTGTTTCCATTTTCTTTTTTATTTGTTTCAGCTCTCTGGCAGACAGAGTCTCAGCCTGTCCTTCCAGAGGGCTGGGGGCAGTTATTAAGAAAGAAGGATAAAAAAATAAATAATTGTCTCACTTGGAGAAAGAAGGCATGCATAAGAATTGTGTGTGTGTGTGCGTTTGCGTGTGTTTAGAAATTTGGTTGGATTTTTGTTTTACCTCAGAATGGGACAGCTCATGCTTCTAAGCTATTCATTTATATAACAACTACGTAGCTTCCAGAATTTGCCATGACCTGGAAGGGGGCCTCCATGATCCTACTGATGGAAAGAGTAATAATAGTAGCAGCTCGCATTTCCTGAATGCCAGACACTGTTTTAAATGCTTTACATGTTATCATCTCTCTTAATTTTCACAACCATCCTGTGAGGCTGTTGTAATTATTATTTCCATTTAAAGGATGAGGCTGCTGAGTCCCAGGTTTTGACTACTTGCCAAGGTTAATGAGTGGTAGGACAGGGATTCAAACCCAGACAATATTCCTCCAGCGTATGTGGGACTAACAGCTGTGTCTAACCACTTCTCAGTGTTGGTCCTCGGACGAGAACGATGGGTCTAGGACTTTGGAAGACTATTTACTTGTGCTGTGGAACATGGTTGAAGGGAGATCTTGGAGGTCCACACCCAGATGCTACTCTTCACCATTTATTCCCTGACTGGCTTTTTCCACTCAGCCTGACCTCAAGGGCAGGGTGCCGGTTCTGGGTTGCTAGGGGTCAGCTCTGGGCTGCCTGGCTCCTGTGTGTGGCCTGATAGCCATGGCTGTTCTCAAAATGTACCGTCTACTTTTATCAATTTGTTCCTCTACCAGATTGCCAAAGTCAAAATCTTATTTGGGCTTCAGCACAAATCTAGAGGACTAGCATAGCTGCCTTTGGAGCAGTGCCTGATGAGAGCCTGTGTGTGTGCACCTTACTATTATTATTATTGAAGTATAGTTGCACAAACTATTAGGTATAAAATGCCCCCCTTTTTTTTTTTTTTTTTTTTTTTTTTCGAGAAGGTTCACCCAAGGTAATCATCACCCTGTATCCTGTGCTTATCATCCCTTTGCTTTCCTTTTTTATACAGTTTTTTGTTGCACTTATGTATTTTCTTTTTTGTTTGTTTGTTTGTTTTTTTCTGCCAGTACGCGGGCCTCTCACTGTTGTGGCCTCTCCCGTTGCGGAGCACAGGCTCTGGACACACAGGCTCAGCGGCCATGGCTCACGGGCCCAGCCGCTCCGCGGCACGTGGGATCTTCCCGGACCGGGGCACGAACCCACGTCCCCTGCATCGGCAGGCGGACTCCCAACCACTGCGCCACCAAGGAAGCCCGAAAATGCCCCTTTTTTGACAGCACACGGAGAGAGGGTTTTCCAAGAGCGCCAGGTCCTCAAGGTTAGGGTCAGCCTCTGCTCCACAGACCCAGTTGCTGAGGTGCACAGATGCTTCCTAACAGGAACGACTAGTGGTCAGAGCTTGAACCTCCAGAAAGGCAAGGATTTTTGTCTCTTTTATTCCCTGCTGTCTTCTGGGCCCAGAATAGTGCTTTGGACAGAGTAGGTGCTCCATATATACCTTAATTAATTGCAGAGCCAAGCATGGCTGTCCCTTGGTATAAGGTTTCCTCTCCGAGTTCCATACTTCCCTCTCCATCTTTCCCTTTTTATAAACCACCAGAGTTCTCTCACCCATGAATTTATCTAAATCCTTCTTTATGAATATTTTTGGCTTCTGTACCTCCTGAGGGATGAGCGTTCTGTTTTTATGGAGAAGAGATCTTGCCTCTTACATGTTCTAAAGCAGCTTCCATAATCAAAGGTGGGAGGAGAAATTTGGAGCAAGCCAGAGAGGAATATGGCCAGATGAGGGGGCGAAAGAGAGTCAGGGCACAGGGAAAGGGGAGAGGAGCTGTCTCTCTTGTCACTTAAGTCTTGATGTGCTGATGACACTGTCTGTGAAGCACTGGATGAAGGCATGATTCTGTCATTTAGTGAAGTGACTTTATTTGGTGAGAGCAGTGGCTCAAAGGGTTGATGACACAATAGATTCTTTTGACTTTTCATTCAGGGTCAGCTGTTGATACACACATATAATTTTGGAAACTAAGTGAAATATATATGGAGGCTTGGCTTGCGTTCTGCTGAACAGTATCCTTAATAGTAAATCTCTGTGCCTTGAATGAAGTTACTTAATATCTGGGCCTCAATTTCCCCACCTGTAAAGCCGGGATAACAGTAGTTCCATCCTCACAGTGCTGGTGTGACGACTGAGAGGTATAATTCATGTAGAATTTTCAGTAAAGTTCGAGATACACAATAAACATTCTATAAATGTCAGCTGTTATTATTAGCACATCACCAAGATGCCCACTTTTGTGCCTCGTGATGGCAGGCTCAGAGAGTAGCCAACATGTTTTCTCTAAAAAAAAAAAAAAAAATAGACCATGACTCTAGGTGTGTGGTAGGCGTTGTAAGGAGGAATCAAGCTTTTGCAGGCTCTCTTGTGCTTCTTGTGTGGAAAGTATTCAGCATGTGTAGACCCCGTTGCATTGACTTTCAACATGAGTCTAAATTCCTTCAATGCTTTCTATCAGTGTCATTAATTTTGGACTTGCCGTATACTGTCTTCCATTATTTATCCCTGACAATTCACAGGGCACCTTCAATGAGCCAGATGCTGGGCTAAGCACTGAAGTGATAACTGAACTATACCGCCCGTGCCCTGGAGGAGCTTGAAGAGTATTTGGGCAAATGAAGGATGGAGGTGTGAAACACAGGGCATCAGCACAGAATTGCGAGTTGCTTAGTGTTGTTGAGATGGAAGTTTCAGGGTAGAAAATGGTGGGAGAGGAGGCTGGTAAGATAGGCAGGTATTAGGAGGCAGAGGGCCTTATATGCCATGCTCAAGAGCTTAAATCTGATGATATAGGTGAAGAGAAACCATTCAAGGGTTGTAAACAAGGGAGTGACGTGGCCAGCCAACTTGAGATAAAGTTTTCTGTCCACAACGTGAAGGGTGGGTTTGAGACAAGGATTGGAGGCAGGGAGGTCAGTTAGGAGATTATTGAATACTGCAGCCGGAGATGTTGAAGAGCTTGAAGTAGGAGAGTGTTAGGCAGAGATGGAGATATGAAACCATTTTCAAAAAAGATCGAGAGGGCTTCCCTGGTGGCGCAGTGGTTGAGAGTCCGCCTGCCGATGCAGGGGACGCGGGTTCGTGCCCCGGCCCGGGACCATGCTATGTGGCATATTTTTGTGATTTGGAAGGAATTAAAAGTAATTTTGTTTTGAGAATTTTTTGACAGCTCCTGACATTCTTGGAGACAACTTGAGTTGTTACACAACCAGGATTAGGAATCATGGCCTTAGGCTCTTTACACAATAGAAAATCAACTGGCAAAAAAAAAAAAAAAAAAAATCGAGGAAGTAATTCATTGAGTAGACAGGAATTATCGAGAGCAATAGAGATGACTTCTAGGTTTCTGGCTTGGCTAATGGCATCGTCACCCAGTATACGAAGTGCCTTAGGTTTTGGAGGGAAGATGATCAGTTCATCTTTGGACTTGCAGAGTTTAAAGAGATTATGGTCCATCCTGAAGGGATGTCCAGCAGTCATTTGGATATACAGGCCTTAGAGTTTAGCCCAGAGTTCTGAGTTGTAGGCAGAGGCATTGAAGATGGCTAAAACTCCAGAGTGGATGAAATTGGCGAAGGGTGTATAACATGAAAAAAGAGAAGGAGGTCAGGAACCTTGGAAAACAACACTCAGTGTATTTTTAGAGGAGGAGCGCTTACAAAAGAGAGAAAGAAGGAATAGTCCAGTTGGTGAGGACTCCCAGGAGAGTGGCATATCGAGAACTAAGGCGAGTGTAGTATCACATGCAGCAGGATAAGGACCAAGCAGTGCCCTGGGATTTGGCAACTGGAAGCTCCTGGCTTTTTGTCAGAGTCATTACAGTGGGATGGTGTGTGCAGAGGCGATGAATGAAAAGTGTGGAAGAGGAGAGGCTGGCTGGACAGGAAAAGACAGCATGCGTGGAAAGGTAGGGAGATGGCTACGAGGTCTCGCATTAAAGAGAGGGGCCCCTTTAAGTAGTTGGTAAGTCTATTAGGCTTTCTTTACTATTTGTAATTTTGTAGTAGTTGTTTTTACAATGCATATTATGGTCTAATTATTACTATTTTCTTTTTAAAAAAAGGGTACGTTAAATTGAATTATGGTGTTGCCTCTTTAAAACTTATACATTCTCCTCTACGTAGGAGTGATATGATCAGTTGGTTTGCCTTGCGTATGAATAAGTGTATATGTATAATATAATTTGGATTCTTGTGAAGGACAAATAAGAGGAAATAAAGCCACGTGATTACCGATACATATTTCGTGGTGAATTCTTTATTGTTTCTAAATATACACATTTAATGGCTTTTATTTTGTAAAAAAAAATGTTCCTTTTATTGAGTATGTACCAGTTTATATATATTAATATTAATTTCTGTTCTGATATGAGTTGGAGTGTCTTTTAATAGAATCTATACGAATTGAACGTCAAAACTTCAGGATATTGAAAAATTAAGCTAAAGTCGGACTTAATTAAAAAAACCAAAGTCGTTGTCCAGTTTCTTTAATTAAAGAACATTAGAGAATGATTAATTTCTATGAATCATTTCTTTTGGAAGAATTTGCCTCTTCTGCATTATAGACTCTTGACTGTTTGCATTGGATGTAGGGCATTTGTAGACTGGGTGTCAGCCTGGCGAGACTTGGCTTTTGTGGGATTTTCGGATGCCGGACAAAAGTTACTCTGTTCATGACCCTAATCATGGAATTCCAGGTTGCTCAAGGCTCTGCCGCCTGCATCATGGGCTTTTCTGTAGTAAGGCCAAGGTGTAATCTATATGCTCTAGGAGTTTACCAGCTAGATGACTATGAAGAAGTGTCAGCTCAAGACTAATTAGAGTTGGAAATAGGCCTGGTAGCCTTGATAGTCTAAACATTAAATCCACCTTCCTGGTTGCTCTCCTTTTTAAAGAAGTGCCTGGGCTTCTGTTTTGTGATAGCTGTTGGCTTCTGTTCTTTCATCTGGATTTTATTGTGTTTCTCAGGGATAACTTGTGCAGGGTCCCCAGGGCTTTTGAGAGAGCACTTCCTAATGGTCATTATTTGTCTCCAGATTAAGAGAGACTTGGAAACGTCTGAGTGTTTTTCCTTCCTAGAGACTTTCCCACCAGACCTGGTCAGTGCAGTTGAAGGGGGCCGCATCATGCATCAGGGACAGAGTGCTGCCCCCGGCACCTGCGAGGAGCTGTAAAAATAAATCTTTATGGGCTTGGTATTGGGTACATTTAGGGGCTAATCAAGAAGGTAGGATCTTGAGCATTGTTTCAGAGTAGCAGTCGTTTTTTTTAGCTCTCTGTTCAATATGCTGATGTATCGATACATGGCAGTGTGCACAGTGGTGGATGAAGATTAGATGTATAGGAAGCCTCATAGAAAGTTTGGAGAGAAAAGGCAGAAAGTGTGATGGTTAAAAACCTCAGAGAAAGGGATGAAGTGTGGTCTTTTGGAAGGAGAAGCATTTTGACTGCTCAAGTAAGAAGTTTGAGAAGAGAGAAAATGAATAGTTAATTATTGGTAAATGTTCAGAAATGTTGGAGGAAAATCTGACAGGGTTTTTCCTAAAAGCTGGAGTAAACCTTAGGGATTTGCATCTCAAACCTTATTCACTTTGGGGGTTTGCAGTGAAAAGTGACACAACGAGTGTTTGTCTTGAGGCTGAATAAAAAAGACCTCACGTTGCTCTATCCCAAAAACCTTACAAAGACTCCCCACCCCCAGCCCTGCCCATTTCTCCCTCTTTTAATTTATAAGTGAGTTCTCTCCCCATCTTCATTTCATTATTCAGAGGGTCTATGCAGTGCCTGGCTCCACAAAAAGAAATCAGCCATCCTTTAACAATGTTGCTCCACGAAATTAAATTTAAATTTTTTTACTCTGTAAATGCTTCATCTCACTCAGATCTAAATTATGAGGCCTAATACCGGCCGTCAAACATGAGTCTTCTGATGTGGTGGACTGTGCGGTGCTTTTTTGTCCATGGCCAGAGAGGGGAGGCCTCCGAACCCATCAGACTTAGGAACTAGGAAACAGAAGACTGAATGAAAGTTACATATGAGAGAGAGAATATATGAAAGTCTGTGCGAGGATGAGATAGGAAGAAAAGTATTTCAGGAAAGCTCAAACCTTATCAGTGGGATCAAAACTCTAAGCACTTGAAGTACTTTGTAGATATTTACTTAGTAGTTAAATATTGCTGTGCTTTAAGGAATGATGATGCTTTCAGTTTTACAAATGGTTTTCCTAAATGGATTCAAGGTTGATTATTCCTGTCACCAAAGTGTTTTTCTTTAGATAAATCTTTAGCTTCAGCACCTTTTTTAAAAAATAAATTTATTTATTTTTGGCTGCGTTGGGTCTTCGTTGCTGCACGTAGGCTTTCTCTAGTTGCAGCGAGAGGGGGCTACTCTTCGTTGCAGTGCATGGGCTTCTCATTGTGGTGGCTTCTCTTGTTGTGGAGCACGGGCTCTAGGCACGCAGGCTTCAGTAGTTGTGGCTCGCAGGCTCAGTAGTTGTGGTGCTTGGGCTTACTTGCTCCACGGCCTGTGGGATCTTCCCAGACCAGGGCTTGAATCCGTGTCTCCTGCATTGGCAGGTGGATTCTTAACCACTGCACCACCAGGGAAGTCCCAGCCTCAGCACCTTTTAAGTACAGATACCTCTAGTATATTTTCTAAATTTTGTTTTGTTTTATAAAACTTGTCTAGATGCCACTTTGAGGAAACAAAGTCAATTCATTTCATAAAGTCTATCTGGAAAACTCTACTTTTTGCTTTGCCGTATTGAGTCTCTGTCAACATAAGTAAATCAGTGGCTAATACATAAAAATAGAGGCTTTCCCTTCACCTCCAGAGTCTACATAGCCTGTCACCTCTTTTTCCCTTTAGAAGTGGTAAACTAGTCATGATCAGCAGCTGAAGAATATTTCTGATTGATTTCAGAAGAACATTGGAACTTACTTACCATTAGAATCAAGGGAAAGACATGTTATGTTGTAAAGTGGCTCAGCCAGGTTTCTAAGGCTTCAAAGGTCGGATTATTTATGTAAACATAAGGAGTCTTTAACATTTTAAATTGTACCTGGGCTCTGGTAAGTCCCACTGAGACATTAATACTTGAGCCTATTTGACACAGCTAGAGACAGAAAACTTTCTTAGCTTCAGAGACCACTGTGCAAAATAAAACAAACAAAAGCTTTAAGAAGCCAAGAAATTGAGTCTGAGCTCATCACAGTTTATGCACCCAAGTGAAAATGACCTTTGCCTTTTGACGTTTCTATCTACAGCATATCCAGTGGCAGAATTTTCCATAAAATAGCTCTTCTGCAAGCCTAGAAAAATGCAAACTATTTTAGAAGCTTAGAGACTTCCCAGGTGGTGCAGTGGTTAAGAATCCGCCTGCCAATGCAGGGGACGTGGGTTCGAGCCCTGGTCCGGGAAGATCCCACATGCTGCGGAGCAACTAAGCCCGTGTGCCACAACTACTGAGCCTGCATTCTAGAGCCCGTGAGCCACAACTACTGAGCCCACGTGCCACAACTACTGAAGCCTGTGCTCTGCAACAAGAGAAGCCACTGCAATGAGAAGCCTGTCCACCGCAACGAGGAGTAGCCCCCTCTCACCGCAACTAGAGAAAGCCCGCGTGCTGCAACGGAAGACCTAGCGCAGCCAAAATAAATAAATAAATAATTTTTTTCTCCTTGCGTTATGCGGGCCTCTCACTCTTGTAGCCTCTCCCATTGCGGAGCACAGGCTCCGGACGCGCAGGCTCAGCGGCCATGGCTCACGGGCCTAGCCGCTCCGCGGCATGTGGGATCTTCCCGAACCGGGTCACGAACCCATGTCCCCTGCATCGGCAGGCGGACTCTCAAGCACTGCGCCACCAGGAAAGACCATAAATTAATTTTTAAAAGAAAAAAAAGCTTGAAGGAAAAGCTTAACGTTAAGTCTGTCCCTTAGTCTAGATTCAGAGTTTTTAGCCTCAAAGATTTGCTTTGATATTGGAAGTATACATTTTCCCTGAAACCACCCTGTTTTAAAAAAAATAATAAAGATCACCACAATGTAACCCATTCCTAAGGATGCTGTTGAGTTGCAAACTGGATGTTACTGTGATTCTTTAGCTCTGGGAACAAGAGGTGAAGGACACCCCTTCCCTACGTGTTGGTTGGTAATTTCAAAATAAAAAGAGTAAAAGGAAGAGTTAATAACATAATCCATATGTTTCTCCATGAGGGGAAAAAAAAAAAAAAAGATTAAGGAGAAACTATTAGATCTTAGCTGTGACCAGTCTTTATATGGGAAAAGATTAATTCGAGTGGACTAACTATATCTAAAATTAGAACTGTGGGAAAAGGATTATATGCAACAAAATGCAAAAGATTAATGTGGAAGCATGAGGCCTAAGGATTAGATACATTTAAAATATTAATCTACATTAGACATTCACACAGTTCCATGTTATCAATAAGGAAATAGAGAAACAAGAATATCAGTTTAGTCAAAGGTTTCATTAATTACTCTTTGGTTAATAACTAGTTTTATAAGGCATCATCTAGCTTGCATGTGCTGCTTTTTGTATAACGTCTCGGTAGTAACCTGTAATTTCCGCCTGCTGCTTACTCATTAGGAGAAGCACTTAGATTCACAGGGCAGGCGTCACACTTTGGTTAGCTTTTAACCTTAGGAGACAAACTGGATTGTCATTGGAAGTCTTTTTCTCCAGCCCACAGTAATTATTAATTTGCTTCTCTGATAGAGCTAATAGCAGTGGACTAAATGGTGAGGTTTAGAGATGTTTGACCACAGAAGGGTGCCTGTCTTGAAATGCATAAACACTGTGTGTCCCAAAGTCCGTTTAGGGGAAAGTATTGAGGAAGTCTGTAATGGCCATGCCCTAAATGAACTGCCAGTTCATACCCAAGTGTGGATTGTGAGGTGTGAGGAAGGTGAGAAAAGTGTGTCCATTGAATTAGTTGAATTAAATTGATTTCTATAGATGATAAGACTAATGGCTGAAGGTAGGTCTTTTCCTGTCGTCTGAAATGGCTAGACAAATGTTTACAATTCCATTTCAAGCATATCTGTTAAAAATTGTTCATCTTACAGTAACATCTTTTCCACTGGTTTTAGAATGGGTTATGTAGTGAAAAACTGAGTAGGTTTTCCTATCACATGAGCTTGGAGCTGAGGACAAGACCTTGAGTTCGACCTTCTCAGGGTGAATTCTGAAAGCCCTCTTATACCACCCTGAACTTTTGCCTTGAATTCTGTGGGAAATGCTGTCATATAGGCTTCGACTTTAGAATGTCTATGGAAGCTGCCTTTAACAGAAGCTGCTTCTAGCTGCCATTCCTTTAGCAAACAAGCCGACACTCATTTCCAAATCCCTTGTCAAAAAATAATTTGGTTGGTCTGGATGACTGCATTTAGAACGTAGGCCCCTGTGCCCCTCCCCTGTGCCATCAGAGGCTTTGGCAGGAGGGATAGACTCGAGTCCACCTGGATCAGTTGATCAGCAGTGGCTCTTGCATATGTTATTTTTGCAGTTGGAGAGGGTGTTCTGCTCTCTTCCGCTGCTACAGCTTGTTCGATTCCAGTGGGCTGCGATATAAACATCGACCAGAGGAACAAATTAGGTCTGCCCAAAATATTCTCAACATTATGTACGTCTGTCTTGTTAGGAACTCATATTTTTTCACACTGGAGTATAGAAGCCCTACAAAGATAGTGAAGGTTAAGGTTATGGTTCTACTACCAGATCCTTGCACGAAAATATATTTTATATATTTATATGTATATTTATATATATATATATATAATTATTTTTCTTACTAACTAATAATACTTGTATGGTACTTACTACGTACCAGACACTGTACTAAGATTTTACACTTACTAGTTCATTTAATCTTCAAAGCAACCAATGATGTATGGGTATTTACACGTGAAGGCACAAAGAGCCTAAGAGACTTGACCAAGGTCAGGCAACTGGTAAGGGTAGAGCTGTGTTTTGAACTCAGGCAGGCAGCTTCTAGAGTCCGTGCTCATGATTATTATTTTTTAAAAGACTGAACACAGTTTTTTCTTCTTCTTTTTTTTTTTTTCCCCACAGGAAAAACCCATATTTATTTTGCCTTATGGGTTGTAGATGGTGTCAGACAGAAAATCTTTTGTGGCAAATGTCTAGCTATAGACTCTGAAGAAATGCCTGCTGTGGATGTCATGATTCTTATTTTAGATCATTATAAAAAAATGAATTTAGTGTGTTCTTTTAGGGTTTCACTTCTTTTGTATATTTGCATATACATATATATTTGTGTGTTTATCTCAGAGAAGCCTTAAAAACATGTACACACAAAATGCTCAGAGAGTTACCAGATCAAATGATCCTCTTTAATCTGAACTGTGGACCTCTCCCATTGTCTGATATACTTAGAGAACATGTTTTGCTCCTTGGATAATCTCAGGCTTTTGTAATTTTATTAAGGATATAGCTGTTCTTTAGAAACTTTTAATTTGTATTTTAATGAAACCTGAGAAGGTGGCATCAGATTAGATCAATTTCTCTGTTCTCTAATTATTTTAACGTGTTTCATTAATTAAAAAAGAAACTTTATATCTTTCATAGGATTTCTGATTTGCAGTACCTTGCTTTGTCACTGATGGATCATTTGAAATTTTCTTAAGGAAATGAGTATTCTGTAAATCATACTTTTTAAATTTTATGTTTAGCATATGATTAAAAACATAAAGTTGCATTCAAATTTAACTTTATTTTTTGAGATTGGATTTTTATGTGGTCAGCAGCCCTAAAAGTGTAATTATAGAGGTTCCCTTTATTGGAAACACCTTTTAAAAGTCTTATTTGAGAGACAATAATGAGTGTTTAAGAAAACGTGAGGGAAGTATTTGGATCAGTATAATTAGGAGCCCCAAACATTTACCTTGGGATTATAGTAAAAAAAAGATATAAGATAATGGCCTTCCCTATAATTAGGATTTTATTTGTATTAAGACCCTAAAAATCACCACAAATCACACTAAAGATAAGAGAGGAGACAACAACGAGGTCCTGTTGTATAGCACAGGGAACTATATTCAATATCCTGTAATAAACCATAATGGAAAAGAATATGAAAAAGAACATACGTATGTATAACTGAAGCACTTTGCTGAATCACTGGCATTATAAATCTGTAAATCAACGATAAATTAAAAAAAAGAAAAAGAGAGAAGTAAGCCTGCATTTTGAGAATAAAAAGTAGAACTATTTTGCTCTGCTGAGGAAGAGAAAAGACAGTCTCAGCAGGCACTAGGCCTGTTTTGTGAGTAGAGAGATTCCAGCATGAGTTGAGATACCTCGGTTGTTAGCGATTGCAGTCTGAGCGCTGACACTGCAGAGGTGGCCTCAGGAGCTGGGCTCTGTATCTGTGGGTGAAGTGCCCCATGCTTTTTAAAAGTCTCATCTACCAGGGGAGATGTAAATCCAAAGTGCTAATCCTTTGTCATCAATAACAATCCCACGACACTGCTTTACAAGATAAGTGTTACTGATTCAGTTTGGTTGGCTGTGTTGAGCTTCCTGAAAATCTGCTGTACTTTCAGTTGACTAAAGCATGATTCCCTTCCTGCCCTGTAGGGTATTAACCAGCTCTCATGGTGGGTCTGGAAGTGGCCTAAGCCGTGGTGGATGGAAGGGAATAGCAACTTTGGAAGCAGGGGTTTGGCGCCCGCGGTGAGAGTGGCAGTTTCTAAGTGACTTTCTGAAGGAATTGAATCATTCAAGGCATCCAAAAGGCGGCTGGCTCCACGTGACTTGTGTTTGGTTTCTTTGTCAGCCTCCCCATCCTTGTACTGAAGTAGAATAGACACCCTCTTGACTTCCAAGCCCAGCAATAGCCTTGAACACGCCAGTGCAATGTTCTGTGTGTAAGTGTCTTCCCTAGGAACACTTACGGGCTAGCGATGGGTAAGGAGCTCCCTGAATCTTAAAGTACAAAAGGGCCCATTCTCTGGGGACCCTGGATATAGGATGGAGTTGTTTGGAACACATGAAAAAAAGTAAACATTAAGAATATAGGAATACAGTATGACTTAAGTTGAACCCGGATGTTCAGGACGTGTGGTAATTGTAATATGGCTTTTTACCATATATAAAAGAGTATCAGTAAACAAGTTAACTGAGTAAATAAAACAAAAATTGGGGAGGATATTTAACCCATTAAATAAAACAAACTGCTTTTGTTTAGAATCGTCTATTTTTTTAAACAGGGGAAACAGTAATTACAAATAAAATCACCAAAGTGAGGATCTTAAAGGACATGTATTTAGCACATATTCGTAGTCTATAACATTGTATCTCTTTTGAAGTAATTCCTAACTTTTTATTAGTCCATACCACCTTAACATCTGTTAGTGTGAATTAATACATTTTTTCTATATTTAAATTGATATCTGCGTTTCTAGTGACTTTGTGATTTTGGTGGGAAGCCTTCTATATTAAAACCTAAATTTAAAAGGGATGATTTTTGCATTAGAGGAAAGAGTCTTAATTTCTCAAAGTCTCTGCCTTAGTATTCATTTAATGGCAAGATTTTTGCATATAAATGTTTGGTTATTTGTATTCAGTTTTTCATTTCATTTGCATAAATTAAGTGCACTTACATTGTGCTCTTCATGCATAGTTTCCGATTCCAAATCAAGGAATATATACTATGTGTCTGGGGTCATCAAGAAACGAATTTAGGAAACTGTTCTTAAATCTCCCTCTTGCTTCTGAATATCCCCCTAGTCCTAGGTTCTGCCTGAAGAGACCGATTGCTTCCCAGATTTATCCTGGTGTTGGTCGTTTGTGCTCACTGATTTGTGTTATTATGGATGTAAACATTTTTGTATTAATGTTCATGTCCAGGTAAAAATTATGAGATCGTTTATAGGTTTGCATATTTTACCTTTGAATTGTTCTTGAGGGCATTTCTTTTCTGGCCATAGTTTTATTTGAAAAGTGAAAATTTAGACTGAAAGCACTTGTGTTAATTAAGAGTGAACCCTTGAGTTTCAGGAAGAGGAAGAACTTGTGCTTTAAGACTTAAAAATAAAATGTATTGTTGTGGGCCATGAATAACTCAAAACTAGTGCTAACTCATGTGGAAACCTTTGTGGAATAAAGTCTTTGGATACAAAAGTAATGAACTGAAAACAAATTATTTTACATGTCTATATAGGACAAATGTTTAACAAAATTCAGCAGCTCAATTAGTACATTGCAGTGAAACGAGGCTTCATGAGTCTTGTCCTGTGGAATGTTACGGAATGTTAGGATACAAGTTGGGCTTTCTTAATTTAAACAGGGCAACTTGTTTATGAGTTGTATGAAGTAACAGTATATTTTTCCTGTTAAAAAACTAGTGTAAAAGATTGAGACAGTTGAACATTTTAACACTAACTGAATATTTGATGATATTAAGGAATTATTATTGAGTACTTTTTAGACTTGTTAAGGGTATTATGACTATGCTTTTGAAAAAAGAGGCAATAACATTTAAAGGTACATTCTGAAATATTTACAGATTTGATACGATGACTGGGATTTGCTTTAATATATATGGAAGGGAAACTAGGTGTCATAGTCTGTTTGAGCTGCTGTAACAAATTACCACAGACTAGGTGGCTTATAAACAGTAGGAACTTCCTGCTCAAAGTTTTGGAACCTGGAAGTTTGAAATCGGGGTCCCAGCATGGTCTAGTAAGGGTCCTCTTCTGGGCTGCAGACTCCTTCTTATATCCTCACGTGGCAGAAAGGGCTAGGGATTCTCTCTGGACCCTCTTTGATAAGGCACTGATCCCATTCATGAGGGCTTCACCCACATGACATAAGCATCTCCCAAAGGTCCCACCAACTAATACCATCACTTCTGGGGGTTAGGATTTCAAAATATGAATTTTGAGGGGGGACACAGACATTCAGACCAGAGCATTGGGTATGAGGAATAGATGAAACAGGAGAGGCCAAGGGTTGAAGCTGGACAGTGGGGATTCATTACATTATTCTGTGTTTGTATGTTTGAAATTTTTGATAATAAAAAGTTTAAAAAATGGAAAAAGGCACACACATACACGGAACTTATACAGTAGAAATACACTGATATTTTGTCAAAGGTAACTAAGGAGGGTTTCGAGGGAAAGTTAAAAATCTAGTGTAAAAGATTGAGACAGTTGAACATTTTAACACTAACTGAATATTTGATGATATTAAGGAATTATTATTGAGTACTTTTTAGACTTGTTAAGGGTATTATGACTATGCTTTTGAAAAAAGAGGCAATAACATTTAAAGGTACATTCTGAAATATTTACAGATTTGATACGATGACTGGGATTTGCTTTAATATATATGGAAGGGAAACTAGGTGTCATAGTCTGTTTGAGCTGCTGTAACAAATTACCACAGACTAGGTGGCTTATAAACAGTAGGAACTTCCTGCTCAAAGTTTTGGAACCTGGAAGTTTGAAATCGGGGTCCCAGCATGGTCTAGTAAGGGTCCTCTTCTGGGCTGCAGACTCCTTCTTATATCCTCACGTGGCAGAAAGGGCTAGGGATTCTCTCTGGACCCTCTTTGATAAGGCACTGATCCCATTCATGAGGGCTTCACCCACATGACATAAGCATCTCCCAAAGGTCCCACCAACTAATACCATCACTTCTGGGGGTTAGGATTTCAAAATATGAATTTTGAGGGGGGACACAGACATTCAGACCAGAGCATTGGGTATGAGGAATAGATGAAACAGGAGAGGCCAAGGGTTGAAGCTGGACAGTGGGGATTCATTACATTATTCTGTGTTTGTATGTTTGAAATTTTTGATAATAAAAAGTTTAAAAAATGGAAAAAGGCACACACATACACGGAACTTATACAGTAGAAATACACTGATATTTTTTCAAAGGTAAATAAGGAGGGTTTCGAGGGAAAGAGGTGCCTAAAAATATCAGCAGTTTGATTATGTTGCAATTATATACAACTACATATATACAACTACAGATACATGATTTTAAAACCCAATAATATTGTAGTTTTATTTGAATTAAGATAAGGCTTAAAAAAGAAAAGAACATTTGCAGTTTTGGCAACAGTCTTTAATTCAGCAAACATTTTTTTAAAGCCCCACTGTACCAGGTACTGTAGAGATTGCTGGAAATTCAAAGAAGAACATGGATACGGGCCTTGTACTAACGTAGTTGGTAAGAATTTTACATGTCATTCCCCAGTATAACGTGATAAGGGCTCTAATAGACTTATAAAAAAAACTATTATAGGAACACAAAGGTTAGAATGATTTAAATCTACTTTTGTAGGTCAAGGAGAGTAGGTAAGGAGTATGTCAGGCAAGACTGTGCAGGGAGCTGGCCTCTGATCTGGGCCTTAAGGGGGGTGAGTAGGGCTTTTCTAGGCAGAGAAGATGGAAAAGCTTTTGCAGGCATAGAAAGCAGCACAATCAATAGCACGGAGCTGTGAGAATGAATTCAGCCAATGGTAATAGGCTCAGTGAACATGAAGTACCAGGTAAAATGGGGTGAGTGCAGTGGAGGAATATGAAAGTCAGATCCAAAATGTGAGTTCTCCCCACAGCCTGAAGAGTAGCATCCCTTAGACCTGTTAGCCTGAATTTCCAGGTCCAGTTTCAAGCTATACCTGTGACTTTGGATAGGATTTGTCACCCGAGTTTGATCAAGGGGTTCTAGGTACCTAGCTGCGGTGTCACTTCACTTGGGGAGACAGACTGGCATCTGTGTACAGATGAAGTTGGCCAACAAACAGCCAACAAGACTCTCCACTGCTCTGCCAAACAGATTGCTCTCGTGCGTTCGTGGGAGTTCCGGTTGCTTTCCTACTTTATGCTGAAAGATACTGGTGGGGTTTGAAGCCCAAGTCGTAGATATACTGTTTCCTGGAGTAGATCCTAGAGGCTCCGACTCTCTCAGACCAGAGGAGGGATGTCTGACCAGCCTCCCTGAAGAATTATTCTCCTGCTGCTAGACCTTGGGGTCCACAGCAAGAAGCTGAAATTGCTTCTGAGCAGAGGTGGATTTTTACCATGAAGTGAATGAAACTTCAGTTTCAGGTCCCCTCCCTTGCCCAGCCCTTCACAGAGTCCTGGGAGAAATTTTCATATAGGCATGCTTTATTTTATATTAGTTATTTCACTATTAAAGAGTTAAATTTGCAGGCTTCAGGCCCCACAAAACCTGCAGCTTCTTTCTGCTCCTGAGCATCTGCTAGAAGCTTCTCTGCTTTACTTTTCCTTTCTGAAAAGAACAGATCACAGTATCTTCCCCCTCACAAATCCGTCAGAGATTACTAAGCAATTGTATGTAACATGGAACCAGAAGCTATTTTCTGAGCAAGTGAAATGTGATCATTAATTTGGTACTGATGGGAGAAGGGAAGGGTCTCCTCCTTGTAGGCTCCCTGGGTAGGTACTACTGGTCCAGCAAAGAATCTTTGCTGAGTTTGGCCCTGCCCAGGGCAGACGGCATGCTGTGCCTTGTGTGCACTGTCCTGCACTGATCTCTATGTTCTCACTTTTCTCCTCTCTGACCTACAGCTGCCCCATGGCTTTCATAGCCCAGCTGTGTAGAGCCAGATGCAAAGCCAGTTCTGATATCGCTGGCAATGAGGACATGAAAAAGGTGCACGAGGCTACTATCTCTAGGTGGACCTGCTATATTTCCATGACCAGAGATGTTTCTGTGCTATATTGAACAGACTAACCTTCATTTTTACATTGTTCCTTTTAATGTATTTGCACTAGAGTCTTAGAAACCATCAAGTCAACATAGTACCTTTAAAAATATGGAGCATGACTCGGAGAAAAGGCCATTTCCTGGGCTGGGGTAGGGAA
>NW_006769244.1:508041-509244 GCF_000442215.2 Lipotes vexillifer
TAGGGAAAGTACAACATGGACCTGGAACATCTTGTTGAGTCAGAAAGAAGTGGGGAATGGTCAGAGAATCAAAAGGGTCGAAAAGCCTGCTTGATGGGCTCTCACTGGTCAAACTGGGAGAAAATGAACGTCAAAAAAAATATAGCAGTGGGTTATAACTAATTGAGTAAAATAAGAATCCCTAAGTCCATACTGATACAGGAATTGAGTAAATAAATAGAGTGGGGAGAGAGAGAGTAAACCCCTTACTTAGAAGGCCAACCACTAAATATAAAAGGAAGGATGGAGTTGCAAAATGGGTATGGTAAGACTGGTAGGTGAAAGTTTGGTGAGGAACAGGATATTTACATAGTCTCAGAGTATCTCCCCACAAATTGCTTGTTAATTACAAAGACAAATAGAGTAACTTTACAGTAGAGAAACCTAGGGGATATCACTTTAACCAAATGATCCAAGTTAACATTGACAATATAGAGACAAACCAACATCTTGTGCTTCTTGGTATGATGCACTGAGGATACACTTTGTTATTCTAAAAAAAGAATTACCTGCATCTAATCATGGGGAAACGGCAGACATACCCGTTCCTTCTGTAAAGAAATGGGCCTGTAATCTTCAAAAACGTCAAGATCAAGAAGACAAAGGACTGCTGAGGAGGGCAAGGGCAGGGACCACAGGAATGGACAGGTTGGAAAGGGGAGAACACATACTCCTACTCTTTGGGTTGGTGGTGGCAGCTACCGGCTTGCGCACGAACAGGTTTCTGAACCAGTTTTCAGACTTCACTCTTCAGATGAGGTGGTGTGGGAGGGAAGGTCCTTTAAATGAGGATTACAAAAGGCATCAGAGAAGACTCTTCCCAGTTGGATCTCCTCCCACAGTTGGGGGTAACAGATAGGAAATTCTTTGCTGATGGTGACTTGAGTTTACAGGCTCTGCTCTCTCAATACCTTTATATTTATCTGGCTCTTGTTATCTAAATGATGTTTTTTCAAATTCCACCATAAGGAGGAGGGGACAAAGCTAGGATGACTAAGTGAAATCCACAAACGATTATATAAAAATGTTTCATCCTTTCAGCCACTGTGAAGCTGGGGAGATCCTGGCAGGAGAAGGGCTCAGATCTCATTGCCCTCCCAGCCCTAAGACCCTCCCCCGAAGTCCCTCTATAAAATGGCTTGATGCCCTCCCCACCCCCCCAAC
>NW_006769244.1:509254-514481 GCF_000442215.2 Lipotes vexillifer
ACCCCCGAAAAAAGAGTTTCATCCAAGTGTTTTAAGTTGGCTGATTTGATTGGAATGTTCTGGTCATGGGTTGGCTGTTTTGACTAGAGATTTAGTCAACACCCCAGTGTTTGCTAGCATCTGTATCTGTGGTGTCCTATGGAAGATTACACAAGCTATTGAATTTTTCCATTAGGAGCCTCAGCCTCAGTTTCCTCCCAGACCATCTTTTTCTGGCCTCCAGTGAGGACTGCTAATGAACAGCAGTGTAGCCAAAGGACGCCCAAGGGAAGTTAAGAAGGCCTGTGTCGCAGAGGCCTTTGGCTAGTCAGACTTCCCATGTTTGTTGTATAATTTTCATAATGCCATGTTTAATACGTAGTGTAGGTTACGTTAGTTCATGACTATAATGTTTTGACAGCTGGTTAAATGTTTTATGGCTGTGGTTTTTAGGATTTAGCCTAAATAAAACATTTCAGGCTCATTCTGACAGGTGTACAATACTAATTTAAGAATTAATTTTTTATACTTAAATATCGCATTACTTTCGTCCTTTTGTGGATTGGTATTTGTTCCATCATTTGAAATTGCTTATTTTGTCTTAATGGGAGTATTTTTTGTTAACCAGGAAGCTAGGTACCGCTTCATATACTTTGTTTTGGAGTTAAGGAGTAGTTGATGGGCACGATTTTATCTCTGTGAAAATGACTGAAGTTAAAGAAGGGTGGCGCAGTCTTACCAAGAGTTGAGCGCCTGCATCTGGGGATTACCTTTCTCTGCCCTTTTGTCCATTTTTTGCTCTTCGTAGTTTGCTTTTCAAGTCCATGTGACTTTTGACTTTGTCTTTCAGTTTAACGACTCTTTCCTGTAAGTGCTTTTCTTCACAAGGTTTTTCCACAAAAGTGTTTGCTGGTCGAAGTTCACTTTTTAATACTGTAAGAATGAGACTTTTCTTAAAGGCACTGTTGTACCCACCACTGAGAATGTGCAGTTCTGAATTCAAAAATCGGACAATCACACATTCATTTTTGTTATTGGAGTGTGAAGGAGAGGGGTCGAAGAGTACCGGAGAAAACGACTGAAGGAAAAGGATCCAGACTGAAGACCTCTGCTTCCACCCTTGTGAGCTGTTCACTGTTGCCGTGACTGCCACGTACTGTAGGGGGATCGTGATACCTGCGTAAGGGTTGCAGTGGTAGTAATGAAATGCCTTTAGCATAGGCCGAAACTGGGAATTTTTACTAATTTCCTTACTCAGATTTTTAAACATCTTAAGATGGTATCCAACGAACTCGACCTGTTTCTGTATCCCTCTCACTGGCTGGTGCCTTCTTCCGCTGCAAAGGGACAGTTCACACACAGTCAGCTACGTTTATACCAGTCACAGCCTCCCCTTTCTCCCACCCACACCCCCCTTCCCACTTAAGGTTTCTTTTAGTTTTTGCAAAGCAGCCATGTGAGAGGAATAAAATAATTTTGAAGAGCATTATATGGTGGGAATTTTGACAATGAGTGGAAGATGGTAATTACTCTCTTCCATTAGACTCAGTGGCTTTGGACAGATAAGCTGTATTGAAACGTGTGACCAGGGCATGGGATCATGGATTGTCTTTCACTGTTGTCATGGCAACAGTGATGCAGGTGGCCTATAACTGCCGGGCTGTCAGATCTTATACATCAAACTGGTGCTAAGTGAAAATATGTTAGAGGCATTGGGGAAAAAATTGCCAGCAGTGTTTATAGGATCAGCTGGAGAAAAGTGAGCTGAGTTGAAGATTTCCGTTAAAAGCTCTAGGTGTTTCTGAAGAAATCAGAGTGTTTACTTTTTATTAATAAGAGGAAAGTGGACTATCGAAAGAAAAAATTTGTTTTCTGGATGTTGCACTGCTGTCTGCATGCACATAATTAACACAATGCCTTTCTTCTTCCCCCTTGAGCTAATGTGATAATGTAGTGGCTTCAGAAGAGAAGGAGTCACCGTGAGGTCTAGAAGCTTTGCTGGGGGGCTGGGAAACCAGTTGTGCACACTGCAAGAGGTTTGCGTCCTTCTTTTTCCGGAGGGCTTCACTGAAATTTTGTTAGTAAGAAGTCATTATTGTGGAATTCTTATACAGCGCTTTAAGTATTCTGGAGAGTGTAGTGTTAGACTCAGCCATGCATATTGGACTAAACCTGTTTGAATGTAGGAGGGTACATTCAAATGTGGAGAGAGATTCCTCTTTGTCAAGCACTGTTACCACACCTAGTTTTTCCTCTTTTTTTTTTCTTCTCTCTTCATCTCTTCTGTTCTCAGTGCTTTCTGTCTTTCCTTAAACATTTATGAATGCTTTGAACTGAAACCCTCAAATGCTAAGCAACAATGAATATAACTTGTGTGTGTGTGTGTGTGTGTGTGTGTGTGTGTGTAAGTGTGTGGTGCCTTGTCTCAAGAAGTTGAAACTAGCTTTGTAGTTCTCATTTAATAATGCTGTCTTGGTCAATAGGAAGAAGAAAATCATGTATGTTTCCATTTCCATGTTATATTTGAGGAAAAAGAGGTTCTGTGGAGTTTTAAAAGAAGTATTCCTGGGTGGGTCAGTCTGTTCATTGGTGAGTCAGGCATAACAGACGAGGCAGTCGATCATTCCTGATGGGCCCCTGAGTTAGACAGTGTGGCCCCAGCTTCTGACATTTTATTTGAAATATCCTCTCTGGTATATTCTTCAGTACTGAAATCTAAGTTAACAAGAGTAGGTAAAATTACCTTTGTATGCCATTGGCATATAGCTGACCAGTCAGAGTCCTAGGGATTCAGGTTAATCCACACACATGTATTGGACATGTACTTAATAGTAGGTATTTTGCTTGTACTGGGCTTCAGAAGGAAGTAGGAACATTTGTTGAGGGCCTACTATGTGCAAAATAATTAAATTTTTAAATTCTCACAGTATTCTTAAAAAGTTGATATATCATTATCATTTTGCAGAAAATAGCCTTGGCAAAATCAAGATTGAAATGTCTGACTCCAGACTCCATGTATTTTTTCCTTATCATGTGGTTTCAAGAGATGTGCTTTGCCTTCAAGGAGCTCACAGTTTCACTGGAGACGCAGGGAAACATTTAGTAATTACAATACAGATTGTTAAGTGCTATAACAGACATATGTACTGAGGAGCACAAAGCAGGGGGCGTCTAACTCCCAAGAGGAGTCCATGCTGTAGCTGGTTATTACAGGAAGAGTAAATCATTTGAAGGTAGATGAAGAGAAAAGGGAATTCCAGGCTAAGAGGACATCATGAGTAAAGACACAAAAGAATGAGACCATGACATATTCTGGAATGGCAAGTGTGTGTGTGTGTGTGTGTGTCTACTCATGTGTGTTGAGTTAGTTAGTTGACAGATGGGTGCGGGGGAAAGGTGTATAAAGTGATTCTCTAGAGTTAGCATAGTATATATACGCGCGCGCGCGCGTGTGTGTGTGTGTCTTGGGGTCCAAAGATTGTGGTTGCTGTTTTAAGTCTTTACAAGCTAGAGGTTGTTGATTTGCATGATAGTTCCCTCTAGATTTTGTTTAATTTCTATTTTTCCCTCTGTGCCTTATCTTTTTTTCAGAATATTCTTTTGCTTACCCCACTTTTTTTTCCCCATCATTCTGGTTGAGGGCTCTCTTGTTTCCCTAAAGAAACCTAAATAGAAGGAGGTAGTAGGCAGAAGAGGTAAACAGTCTTGTCAGCCATCAGTCCAGAGAAATAATTTAAATAATTAAGACGAGGAAGATTTGTACATTCAAAGGACTCAGTGGTGATGGTTTTTCAGCTTTAAGCCCCAAGTAGCTGATTGAAAACTAGACTCAGATTTAGTCTCTGTACTAACTGCTGGCCAATATATTTTCATCATGTAGTTTATTTACATAATGGAGATTTTAGTCCTCTATTCAATAATGGTCATAAATTCTCTGCTTTTTGTGTTCTTGTTTTCATAAAGGCACTGCTCCTTTTAAGCCTAACCCCTTGATTAATAGATTTCATTCTGAAATTAATCTCATGATTTTGTTAAGCCTTGCCTGTTTTATTTGTTTTTTTAATTTTTTTAATTAAAAAAATTTTTTATATGCGTGGCTTGCAGGATCTTAGTTCCCCAACTAGGGATTGAACCCGCGCCCTCGGCAGTGAAAGCACGGAGTCCTAACTACTAGACCACCAGGGAATTCCCAAAGCCTTGTCTATTTTAGATCAAAAGAGAAAAATAATGAATTTTTCTCAAGTTACGATTGTCAGTGATTTCCAAGCAGTCCAGGCAATTATGATACATTTTTCTCAAGTTGTGATTGTCAGTGATTTCCAAGCAGTCCAGGCAGTTATGATACCAATGATTAAGAAAAAGGTGAACATTAAAGCCATAAAAAGCGATGGAATTTGAGTGTTGGTGTACATCAGTCTCCATGCCACACTAAACTAGTTTGTTAATATAAGATTTCAGATCCTGCTACTTTTAGAGGCATTTGGGAATACCGATTTTTTTGTTTTGTTTTGTTCAAAGAAACCAGAGTCTAAGGTTCCCGTCACATGAGGAAGATTCTTCTTGACTTTTACAGCTCAGTCGTCTGTGGGGCATGCACACGAATATATACTTCTGTTGGATTGGTATGCCCAAGACTCGTGCATATGGCAGTGTAACAGTGTGTTATGTAAGGATATTTACTCCCAGTGCTATAAATCCATTGACCAGAGCTGAGGCTTATGATAGTCAGGAGCAATTGGAAGGAAAAGAATATTCTTGTGATACCCAGGGCTGAAGAGAAGGATTAGTCAGTCCACCCTTGCCTCGAAGCAGGGAATGTCTAATCAAAGAGGGAGATGTTTGGAAACAACAGGAAATGGAAGATTAATTTAAGCCTCCTCTCCTAGCGTCTTTTCACGTGTCTCTAGAGTGGTTCTTTATTTTTCCCTAAGAAAAGTGAGTTTTTACAAAGAAATATCCTGAACTATTGATGCCAAATGATTTGTTCATTTTAGAAAGACTGTCCCTAGTGGTATAGCATAATGCAGAGTGATGGGGCTAGTAAGGAGTCTTAAAAGTGGGGGCCTTCCCTGGTGGCGCTGTGGTTGAGAGTCCGCCTGCCGATGCAGGGGACATGGGTTCGTGTCCCGGTCCGGGAAGATCCCACGTGCCGCGGAGCGGCTGGGCCTGTGAGCCATGGCCGCTGAGCCTGCACGTCCAGAGCCTGTGCTCCACAACGGGAGAGGCCACGGCAGTGAGAGGCCCGCGT
>NW_006769244.1:514554-528813 GCF_000442215.2 Lipotes vexillifer
AAAAAAAAAAAAAAAAAAAAAAGAAGTGGGATTAGGAGCATTGAGGTGGAAAAACCATGCTAGCTCATTTAAAATCTTTATTGAATTTGGAATCATATTCAGTTATAATTTCTTCAAGGACAGAAGTGTTTCCCTAGTTATTCCTTTGGGTGTTTGCACATCAGGATCTCAGGATTTCAGCAACAGTGGGCCAGTATCTCCATCACTCGACTAGTATGTCATGGATATATTGACCAGACTGTGGAAGAGGGTGTCATTTTTTTCCCTCCATGTTCCTCACAAACAGCTTTTTAGAGTTACATGCTCACTTATTAATTTGTCAATTAAGCTGTTTGTTATACTTTGTCAATACTAGGCTTCTGTTTGTTATACTTTATCAATACTAGGCAACTGTTTGTTATACTTTATCAATACTAGGCTTCGTAAACAAGAAAAACAGATGTGCTCTAACTTGAAGATGCCCTGTTTTGTGAGACAGAGGCTGGGCTGACCTCTTGGGTCTTCTCATGTTTCATTCCTGTTATTCATTGCACAAAGTACTAAGAGGTTCTGTAGGGATCCTTGACACTAAACTGCACCTAAGTTAGCTCTGAAAAAGTAGAACAGGAGATGTAGACTTGATGAGAATTTGAAATGGAGTGTCAGGCTAAGACCATGATAATCTAGTTGCACATGAAACCTCTGGATCCACCACTGGTTAAATCTAGTGTCATGATTATTTTGATCACTATTTTAAAGGGCTTTTTCTCTAGTTATGAATAAAATGCTTTATCCGAAAATATGAAGTACCCAAAAAAGGACTTTATTTTACACAACGTCTTTTTTTTTTCTTTCTTTTTAGCCGCACGGCTTGCGATATCTTAGTTCCCCGACCAGGGTTTGACTAGGGTTCCCTGGCGGTGAAAGCACGAGTCCTAACCACTGGACCGCCTGGGAATTCCACGCAACATCTTTTTTTGTGATAGGACACAAGGCCTAAGGAAGTCCCATGCTGGTGGTGGTGGCTTTGAAGGGAGTGGAAAGCTTTCTGTGGTCAGCCAAGTCAAGGAACTTCAGGACAAGGATCCTGGGATGTATTCCTGCTAAGCAGAGGATCCCAGTAAAAATAATAGGACTATCTGTTACTCCTTACAGAAGCACTCTGGACTCTGTACACCCATTCAGGAAGTTTAGAGAGAAAAGCTGAGAGGGCGTTGAATTAATATCTCAGATGAAGGACAGTGCCGCTATTAGACTATTAAAATATACACATGACATATACATGTAATTTAAAATCCCTTTGGCTGGTAAAAAAAATGTTTCATAATGATGACTTAATTCTTTTTTTTTTAAATTTATTTTATTGGAGTATAGCTGATTTACAGCGTTGTGTTAGTTTCTGGTGTACAGCAAAGTGATTCAGTTATACACACACATACATATATATTCTTTTGCATATTCTTTTCCATTATGGTTTATTACAGGATATTGAATATAGTCCCCTGTGCTATACAGTAGGTAGGACCTTGCTGTCTATCCATTCTATGTATAATAGTTTTCATCTGCTAATCTCAAACTCCCAATCCCCCACTCCCCTTTATAGTGATGCCTTAATTTTTTAATTTAAGATGTGGTATTACTGGGTTTTAGTACCAAATGAGCATCTCTGCTTGAGAACAGAGGTTACTGATATGATGTGTACAACAGTACATGCTGTACTGGGAGAAAAATAGCGGAGAAATATTATTGTTTGAGTCATTTCCTGACCAGTGGGATGGGTTGCTCTATAAACCAAAATTTGGTCTCTGCCGTGATGAAGCTGACAATGTTGCTTTGGTGTCAGTGTGCTAGTAGCCAATAAGACTGAAGATGAGGCGGAATTTTTACCTTACTAGCCATTCCTGGGGTTAGCTGGTAAGGCTGGACCGTTTTGCAGAGCCCAGGAAAGTGGTATCATGAGGACAGGTAAATGGTCAACACAGATGTCATCTCGTTCCAAGTTACATCAGTCCTGCTGTGCCTCATATTTGTTATAGAATGATTCACACAGAAGAACCATTTTGATTTTTCATATCTTTTTAAAACAATATTTTTAGCATGTCTTTATGCTTTATATAAAGCTGTATCTCCAGTAGGCCGGCTTAATTTTTTATGAAACCAGTTTCAGATGAAAGGCTTCCTAATGCGCAAAAGAACCTCATCTCTCCCTCAGAACCAAAACAAACACACGCATAAACAACAACAATACAGGAGTTTCAATGAAGATTTTCAGAACACGAATGCCCATTTAAATGTACCTAATTCTCTGCTAGCAACCACTTTAACTTACTGTTCTTTTTAAAGGAAAATCCAATATAGTTGAAAGCCTATGCTTTTATAAATATAAGATTCTTCCTTGCATTATCTGAGAGAAGGAGAAAAGCATGTCTGGCTTTTTCGAATTTAACATATTCTAGCTAATCAGAAAATCTTTATTAATTACATTTATGAGCTCTATAGCACTGGAAGAGGGTCTTTGAAATTTTTTTGGTTACAAAAAACATGATGAAAAGAGTTAAACTGTATATTATCTTGTAATTTTGGAAAAAGCACATTGTTGGGTCATATCAGTCCAATGGCTTTTAGTAGGACAAGCACTGGTCCCTAAGACCTTCCTCACCATCTGAGAGGATGAGGGAATTTCCTACTGTTAAAACAAAGCTAGCAACATGGGGGCGCGAGGAGACACTTGGCCACGTAAAGAATAAGTCTGGGTGTGAGCTGCATTTCCTGTTTTGCAAAGAGTCCTTTTTTCTGGATTTTCGGCATTTCGACTTCTTTTCTCTCTTTAGGGCCATACTCTGGCTTTCATTCCCTTAACTGTGTAACGGGCCATTTTCATTCCGGACACAGAATGAGGCGTTGGTGGGATGGCAAAGCAGCAAAGACAGCAATTGGGTGGATCATAGGAAGGGAGCCAGTAGGTACACCTTGGCTCCACAACTGACTAGCTTTGTGTTTTGGGCAGGTGTTATGGACTCAGTTATGTCCCCCCGCAAATCCATAGGTTGAAGCCCTAACCCCCCGATGTGATTGTATTTGGAGATAGTGCCTTTAGGGAGATAATTAAAGTTAAATGAGGTTAAAGGGTGGGGCCCCTAATTCAGTACGAAGGATGTCCTTGTAAGAAGAGCGAGACACCAGGAGTGACTGTATACAGTGAAAAGACCACGTGAGGACACAGTGAGAGGGCAGCTGCCTGCAAGCCAAGGAGAGAGGCCTCTGGAGAAACCAAACCTGCCAGCACCTTGATCTTGGACCTCCAGCCTCCAGAGCTAGGAGAAAATAAATTTCTGTCGCTTAAGCTACTCAGTCTGGTATTTTGTTATGGCAGCAATAGACACTAATAGAGGAGGGTTACAAAATCTCTAGGCTTCAATTTCCCCATCTAAATTTAAGATGGAGTCAGAAATCATTCTCATGTTACAGGGTTTTGGTATGAGAATAAATGATACAGTGTGTCATGGGTGCCACCTCATATATGGAGGAGGGATGCCCACAAGCACAGGCTAGCATTCATTTTCTAACGGCCCAGGGTTTTTGCTGAGCACTAAGCACTACAACAAAACAACACAAAGCATTACACATGTAAGTCTGGAGTTTCCCACCGCATTTTGCCTGGCTGATGTCTTACAGAAGACCCAGACTTAGGGCACAGATGATGCTTTTCGGTTCCAACACATGTTATATATCTCCTTCAAAAGTTAGTTGAGTTCTCCCTGTACGTTTGGGTGTTGTTTTATTTACTTTAAAGACAGTAAAAGGGAAATGTAGTAAATGTCAAACAAATGCTCAGCCAACCCAGCACATGGAGTTGCATCTATTAATTCAGGCTGTTTTATATACTAGAGTCACGTATATGTGCAAAATAATAATAGGAGCTTGAGTTTACCCACTATTGTTTGACCAAGGAACTGAAGGTGTTTTCAATCCTTAACCTCATTTCACTTCTAACTTATACTGATCCAGGAGATATCAGATATGGTTCTCCCCATCAGAGAGTAAGACAAATGAAGGCACATAGCTTTTCTTCCTCACAGGCATAAGAGGTGGAGCTGGTTAGGGACTGGATGGAGAGTCTCCTGGCTTCCTGTGCTGTGATCCACTGGGTTGTTCCTAAATTTCTCTATGAACTGCATCTGTTCAAATATGAGTGGACAAGTCTGTCTTTTCCCTTTTCACAGTAAATAGCAGAGCTTAGGCTCCGTACCTCCAGGGCTTCTAATACGATGCTCTTTACTAAGCTGGCAGTCAATAAATCAGACTCAAATAGTATTGAGCACTAGCTGTGTAACTCATCCTGTGGGATAAAGGTGTCCTGTAAGACATGGGTGCTGTCCTCGCGTTGCTGATTATCTAGTTGAGGAGATGAGAGCTCTGCCCGGCTCTAGGCCAGTTGGGCTTATCATACACGTGCGTTATGTGTAATGCACATTTCTTTAAGATAAATTCAGTTCCCCCCAACTATTCTATCTATTGATAAATAAGAGAAGTATTTCCTCTGCAGGAGAAGTGTTCTAGTAGTTAGGCTGGGATGCTGTGCCAAAACTGATGAAGATGGTGTTCCAGTTACCTCTTGCTGCTGGCAAACCACACGAACACTTGGTGGCTTAAAACAACCACCATTTAATTATATCTGTGATTTTGTCGATCATGAATTCGAGCAGGGATCAGACAGGTGACCCTTCTATTCCCTGTAGTGTATGACAGGTCACTCAGTGATCTGGTCTGGAGGGTCCCATATGGCTTCACTCACCTGCCTGGCACCTTGGCGAGGGTTCCAGGAAGGCTGATCTCCCCTGGGTCCCTCTGCCTCTCCATATAGACTCTGGGCCTCTCCATGAGGTTTCTCCACTAGGGTGATCAGATTTCTCACAGGGAGCCTCAGGGTTCCAAGGGACCAAGGCCAAAGCTGATAGTCGTAGGAAATGCTAGGCTTTGAAATAATGTCACTTTATTGGTCAAACTGGTTCCAGGCAGTTCATATTCAATGGGAGGGAAATAGACTCACCTGTCAGTGGAAAAAGGCTCAAAGAATCTGTGGCCATCTTTAATCCACCACGGATGGCATATACCTCTTTGGTTTGCTGGGGTTTTTTTTAAATCTTCTTTTTTTCTGAATACACCCAAGATTTCACTTCTAGTGCATTTCAGTTTTCTTTTGCCTGAATTTGAAGCACCTTGGGAATGTCTTGCCCTGTTTTTACCTTTGGTTCTATCTTCATGTAAGGAATGATAAAGCTTGAGGATTCTTTTTGTAAGTGTATAGAATGTGGTCTCTGGGCTTCCCTGGTGGCGCAGTGGTTGAGAGTCCGCCTGCCGATGCAGGGGACGTGGGTTCGTGCCCCGGTCCGGGAGGATCCCACACGCCGCGGAGCGGCTGGGCCCGTGAGCCATGGCCGCTGAGCCTGCGCGTCCGGAGCCTGTGCTCCGCAACGGGAGGGGCCACAGCGGGGAGAGGCCCGCGTACCGCCAAAAAAAAACCCCCAAAAAACTGTGGTCTCTAGCATGGCAGAACTAACAATGCAGTGGAGAAGGGCTGTCATGGATGTGGGTAAATTTAGAACACAAAACTTAATACACTTAGGAAAGATATCATCAGTGCGAGTGGAGTGCTGAGTAAGCCAGGAAATCAGGGAGGAATTCAAAGGGGAGCTGGCATTTGAGCTGAGCCTTGAGAAGGACAGTGGTCTCTACAGATGGGAGGGGGTGGAGGGGGGATGGCATCCGGGAGGAGGGAGAGTGAGCACGCAGAGCAGATGGTGTAACCCGCAAACAGTGGCTGGGAGCCTGGGCTGCCGTCGTCCAGGGGGCAGAGGTGGGGCTGGCGTGGGGTGGTGAGGCCGAGCAGATGGGTGGGGAACATGCAGACTGGGCTCTGAGCGCAGAGTGGTTCTCGATGTGATGGCCACACGGGGATTTGTGGCAGGAGCGTGCCATGATCCGATCTCTGATTCTGAGTGCCATTTCTCACAGCAGGTTTGGGATGGATTGGACGAACTGCAGACAGGAGGCCAAGAAGCCAGTCAGAGGGCAGTCGTCCAGGAGCGGTCACTGGGCATTTGAATGGAAGAGAAAGGTTTTGAGATTGGGGTGTGGTGGGGTTGGGGTGGTGGAACATCTTTTTTTTTTCTGAATGCCTCACTGTGCCCAGACACTCTGCTTATATCCCTTATCTAATTTCTTTCTCTCAAAAATCCATTTTTCAGATGAGGTCACTGAAGCTTAGAAGCATTTCAGAACCTCCTTGACATTCAAGAGCCAGAAATGAGGAGGGCTGAGCTTCAAAGCCAACCATCTCTGACTCTCCACAAAACCTCATTGCCTCGCCCCACTGAAAATAACGGGCGATAACAATTTATCGATTCTATCAATAAAGAAAAAGTAAGATAAGAAAGTAAAGGACACAGTTCATGTCAGTTTACCTGATACTGTCTCTTTTTTGTGCCTAAGTGAGTCTGAGCCTAGTAACTGTTTTTATTGTATATTAGAATCTTGTACACAGAGAATGTATTGTGCCACAGACAGAGCTGGGAAGGAAAAGTAAAAATGAGTCAGAGAGTAAGGGAAACAATGTAGCAGTTCATTTGGGAACTAACTCTGTATAGACCTGCCCCCCCCCCCCCACCAAATAAGTCACCTTGCTCATTTTAAGAGCAAAAGGGACAACAATCTATGTCTCTAAAGTTCTATTTCTGCCTAAACCCTGAAGGCCAGGGGTGAATGGCCTGACACGGACCAGTAACCACAGAGGCTTTGTGCCCGAGTGCTCAGGACTCAGGGCTGCAAGCAGAATCTCACCTAAAGATGCAATTCTTGATGCACATCAAAATGAGATATTGAAAATCAAGACATCTGGAGTAATGGTACGGCATCCACTTGGTTTCATGTTCACAGGTTTTCAGAACCCTGATGAGTCCGGGTGGTGATATATAAAGGGTGAAGGGAGAAGAGAGATATTTCTTCTCCTTTTTGTTGCTGAGACTCCATGGCTGGATCAGAGCCTGCATGTAGTAGGTGCTCAGTGAATATTCACTGAATTCACTGATTGCTTAAATGCCAGGTGCCAGGTTCTGCTTGGTGCTTGACATCCCATGTTTCATTTATCTTGACAAAACAATGAAACCTGGTTGTTCTTTAAACAGATGAAGAGACTGATGCCTAGAGAAGTTACCTGCCCAAGGACAAGCACCTTGCATGTAATAGGGCTGGAATTCGAACCTGGATTTATATAGCCCTTCAACCTTTGCCCATTTGAGTGTACTCTATTATATTCTTTACCAGAATATTGTTTGGGTATCAGTCAACACACTTGACGCGTGCAAAATAGAAGTTAGCCCAGTTTGAAAATGTGAGAACTCTAATTCACTGGACCAAGCACATAGTAGGTGCTCAACGAATGTTGACTAAATGAATCACTAGTGCTTCTTTCTCTTTAGTCTACTACTGTGTCATTAACTATTGTGGAGAAAAATATGGAAGACTTGAAGGTTTTTAGCTTTCAAAAAGTTATTTTTGGGCTTCCCTGGTGGCGCAGTGGTTGAGAGTCTGCCTGCCGATGCGGGGGACGCGGGTTCGTGCCCCGGTCTGGGAAGATTCCACATGCCGCGGAGCGGCTGAGCCCGTGAGCCATGGCCGCTGAGCCTGCGCATCCGGAGCCTGTGCTCCGCAACGGGAGAGGCCACAACAGTGAGAGGCCTGCGTACCGCAAAAAACAAAAACAAAAACAAAACAAAACAAGAAAAGTTATTTTTAAGACTAGTTTCTTAACACGGTGGGGGGGGGCGGTTTGAGAAAATGCCAAACCAGTCAGAGATAGCTGGTCAATGCCTCCTATCCTATGCTGGTTTGGAAACATTTGGTAGAAACACAATATTGGGAATACTGTAGTAATTTCTCCCATCTTGCTAAGAGTGATCACCTCCCTCTTGTCACCAGGAAGGGAAGAAACAGTGAGCTGGGAGATGCAGTTGTGAAGTTTCTGGTTTTTCAGGAATGGTCAGATGAGTGGCCGAACTTCACCTTCTTTCCCATCATTCCCTTAACTCTTTGATGTTGTTCGTAGGATAACCCATTTCTTCTTTCCGGCCAGCCTCCATCCTCTCTTTCCCCGGGGTACATTCCTTCTTGCAATATCCTGTTTCTAAAAGAGCTTCTCCTTTAATATTTTTAATCCGACAGCCTTTTCTTTTAATCCCATTTCAAACTCCTATCTTTTGTGGAAAAATAACCAGATATCCCCAGCCCTCCCCTTCTTTGGATTTACCTGGGTTGTACTGGCTGAACCACTGAAGAAACGAGGCCCACAGGATTGGCTTGAAACGAGCAAAACCTAGTATCCGCCTTTTCCCTCGTCTGAGCTGCTCCTGTACATTTGAGGGTCTGAGAAAAGGTGGGGAAAGGCGTCGGAGAGAGGGGAGGAGGGGAGAGATATTTACCTGCAGGGAAGATACCATGATCACGAGAGGAGAGGGACCTTGATATCAAGACCTAAAAAAAATTATTTTGGAAATGGGACCTGCCTTGAGATAGATCCATTTTTGTGCTCTTGACCTGAATTTAAATCTAAGTCCATGAGTGTTTTGCATGGAAGCGGAGGTGTGGGACATGCTATATTTGGTAGTTTTTTGGCAGATAGGGTTTCCTGTTTCACTGTGTTTTAAAATAAAGCTGCCTGTGCAGATGAATTCTCTAGGGTGTTAAGTTGTAGGTCGCACACTCTTGGTGGGCAAATCCTGTGACGTGGTTGCTTAACAGTTCCAATCTGGTGAAGGTGAGTAATGGTTCATTTGTCGGGTATCTCAGTGTAAAATTTCCAGATAAACACAATCTACCCCAGTAAGTGCTAAAACTTAAAATAAGCAAACAAACAGAACAAAAAACCCAACCACACACTGCTAGAAAGCGTTCTTAAAATATTTTACATTTCCTTCTCTCTGCCAGTAGAGAATACCGGACAGAATTCGAGTCTCTCTTGCTATCTCAGTCATCATTATGAGGGTAAATATTGCACCTCTGTTGTGTGATGGTGTCCTTAGGGTCTGTTCATACGTGTGGGACTCACTGTCCCTAAACATGCAATGTCCCCAGACTGCTGTGTACTCTTTGTTCTTTTAAAGTTTGTCTCCTCTTTTGCACGTGTTACCCCTTGTACCGCTACCACTGCATCGGCCCCTGGGAGCCCCTCTCCACCCCACCTCACCTCATATTTTACATCTAGCTTGCCATGCCTGGGGCATGAGATGGCACAGATTATTGGAGGGTGGAGTTAAAGCGAGAACAAATAGGCTGTGAATGCAGACCAGACGCCCCCATGAAAGTTATCTCTTGAAATCCTACTCTGTGCACTTTCTTTTTATTTATTTATTTATTTATTTATTTATTTATTTATGGCTATGTTGGGTCTTCATTTCTGTGCGTGGGCTTTCTCTAGTTGCAGTGAGCGGGGGGCCACTTGCATCGCAGTGCGCGGGCCTCTCACTGTCGCGGTCTCTCTTGTTGTGGAGCACAAGCTCCAGACGCGCAGGCTCAGTAGCTGTGGCTCACGGGCCTAGTTGCTCCGCGGCATGTGGGATCTTCCCGGACCAGGGCTCGAACCCGTGTCGCCTGCATTGGCAGGCAGATTCTCAATCACTGCGCCACCAGGGAAACCCTGTGCACTTTCTGATACTTGGTTTCTATGGAGTGTGGCTGACTGAGGTTCCAGCCTGTATTCTGGTTAGTTAAGGTTTCAAGACAAGTGAGCTGTCATCCTGTGACTCATCGTGTACTGTTTTAAGCAACGACCCAGCCTCCGAGAATAAAAGGATGTCTAATCATCTCCAGTTTCCTGCCACGGTTGACGTCACTGTCATCGTCATTACCTTCAAGTCCATCACGTTATTAAGTACCCGAAGTAGATAAGTTGCCAGACAAAACATGTTACGTAGACACAGTCCTTGGTGTCTTGGCGTCTGTCTTTAAATAGATAACACAAAAATGGATCTAATTCGGACCAAGGTATTGATTGCCCTGCAGTAATAGATGGCTTTAACCAGCCATCTGAAAGCACAAGTGAGGGATCCCAACTGCTGAGAACCTGCTGCCTGTAGCAGACGTCCACTGTGTGAACTGGGTGCTGAGACCACAAGCAGAAATGTTACACACACACACACAGAGAAATGTGTGTGAACATGATGGGGGCCCAGAGGAGTAGCATGTAACCTACTCAGGAGGTTGGAGAAGTCAAAGAAAGATGAAGCCTGGGCAAAGTCATCGTTATTAGCTGGGTGAAGGAGGGGAGGGGCCGGTCTCAGGAGAGCCTGAGCTAGGAGGAGGGGCAGGAAGAACCCTGGGGGGGCAGTGCTGAGTGCAGTTTGTGCATCAGGGAGTGACTGCAGTGACAGTGGACAGGGGCACAGGTTCTGCATGTCACGACGAGGGGCCTGGCGAGCAGGCAGAGGAGAGGGGCACTGGAGTTACGGATTAGGTCCTTCCTGTGGGCGTGTGTTGGGGGCACTGGAGTTACGGATTAGGTCCTTCCTGTGGGCGTGTGTTGGGGTCACTGGAGTTACGGATTAGGTCCTTCCTGTGGGTGTGTGTTGGGGGCACTGGAGTTACGGATTAGGTCCTTCCTGTGGGTGTGTGTTGGGGGCACTGGAGTTATGAGCAGGAGGGGTTTGGGCTTGAACTAGGGTCATGGCCTCATCTCTAGATTCTGGGCGCTGGATTTGAGAAATGTGTGTGAAATAAAATTCAAAAGCTTGCTGATGGCCATAAAAAGAAATGAAATTGAGTTACTTGTAGTGAGGTGGATGGACCTAGAGTCTGTCATACAGAGTGAAGTCAGTCAGAAAGAGAAAAATAAATACCGTATGCTAACACATATATATGGAATCTAAGGGAAAAAAAAAAGGTTCTGAAGAACCTAGGGGCAGGACAGGAATAAAGATGCAGACATAGAGAATGGACCTGAGGACATGGGGAGGGGGAAGGGTAAAATGGGACGAAGTGAGAGCGGCATGACTTATATATACTAGCAAATGTAAAGTAGATAGCTCGTGGGAAGCAGCCGCATAGCACAGGGAGGTCAGCTCGGTGCTTTGTGACCACCTAGAGGGGTGGGAGGCAGACGCAAGAGGGAAGAGATATGGGGATATATGTATATGTATAGCTGATTCACTTTGTTATAAAGCAGAAACTAACACAGCATTGTAAAGCAATTATACTCCAATAAAAATGTTAAAAAACCAAAAGGCTTGCTGATGGATGTAGGTGGTGAGGAGAGGGGCGCAGTAAAGCATGAAGCCCTAGTCCCGAGTACAGGTGCTGTCACAAATGGAAGGGTCACGTTGGAGAGGAAGATAATGGATTCAGCTTTGTGAAGATGGCCAGGGAAGCACTGGTGGTCCAGGCTGAGTTCTCAGTATGATCTTGGAGAATCTGGGGTTGGAGGGTCCCACGGATTTGCTCTGTGAAAGTTGGAGACAGCAGCTGGCATTGCTGGGAATAGATAAGGTGGGAACAAAGGTTCTTCTCATTCACCCAAAGTTAAACCTGACAAAAGAGGGAAATGTATGTTGCACTCCGATGGCAGGGGACTCTGTGACACTTTGAGGAAGGCGGGGCTCCTGGCTGAGCCCCACCCCCAAGCCCAGGCCCAGCTCTGGGGATGGTGGGTGGCAGCAGCCCAGCCTGTGGCAAGGCAGCCCCTCTGCAGACGCAGGCTCAGATCCGCCCTGCTGATTGGCCTGGGTCTTGTTCTGGGCCATCAGTGGCAGGCTTCCATCCGTACCTCCAAGGGACTGCCACTCACCGCGGGTAGGGCCAGAGAAGAGGAACTTGTTTTTCTACAAAGTGACTTCTGGCTTTGAGACAAAAGAAAAAGAACAGTTTATTGCACACTTCATAACTCAGAAGCTATGGATCAGTTGAGAAACAGAGAGACACAAACGGACAGAGGAAAGAGGGAGGAAGGGAGGGGGAAGATACCTGAATAGTTTGTTCAGCTTGAAACAGCAGAAAGGAAGAGAAAGTTACTCTTGTGCTGGTCCTTAATTAGGAAATTCACACTCTGGCCCCTAGGTCTCTCAGGGACCACGCTCTCCATCTTTTGAAGTGCTTTCTCTCTCATCAGAGATGGGTCAGGGTGATGACTGAAAAGGAGCAACAAAGGAGCAAACTGGTTGAGGTTTAAAGTTTTCGTAATTAGAAGAGCCGAGAGGAGACGAGTGAGGGCAATCCGAGTCTCCCCCAGTGTGGCTGCCACGGTCAGCACGCGGTGGGGGGGGGGGTGTGTGCTCCTGGTTAGCTTTATATGACTTGTGGTTTTTCTTTGTTGGGCACTGAACAAATTCCCTTCTCTGTTATTCAGTTGGGAGCACGTAGCCTGAGGATGGCGATTCGCTAGAGCCTGGCCAGCTCATCTTTGCACAGCCCAAGATGAGGTATACAATTACTCCGGCAGCTCACCAGGCCTTTCAGCCCCTCGCTGTACACACGGCAGGAGGACAGGTTCATCCTCTCGCGCCTCGCCCCCCTCCCCCTCCCCAATTCCTCCTTACCTGGATGAAATCCTGGTGTACACGGACCTAGCCTGCAAATAGAACGGCCGGCGCCTGTTACGTCATCAGGCCCGGCGAACCTCATTGGCAGAGAAGTTAAGAGTCTTATTTTAGACCCAGAGACTGGGCCCCCTGGATCCAGCTAGAACAGGTCTCTTCCAGCCTCAGCTGCCGGCCCTCCTCCCGCTCTTGCCGGGGCTTCAGAGGATGGACTGTAAGAGGGAGCTTGCTGCTAAATGCAGGGTGAGCAGGACAACCTCACTGCTCTTCAGCTGGGAAAAGGAAGATGCTGACAACGCAGAGATCGCTTACCACCCAGCTAGCCAATATTCTGCCCTCCGCACTGGCACATGCCGCCTTCCTAGTGGCTGCTAACCATTGTGCATCGGGCAGGAGCCGGTTATACAAGACTCGGGCTGTACCTCAGCCTCTCATCCTTTCCCCTTTGCTTCCCGTAGTCAGGGTTTAAAACCCGTGCTTTTATATCCCAAGTAGACCAAGTGTATTCCAAAGGATGTCTCAAGCTAGGCTAATACATTTCAACTAAGATGCTTTCTCTGCAAGCGGGAGGTTTAAACCTTCTGGGATAAAAGCCTTAATGCAGCGAACAATGGTATAGATTTGATCCAGGAAGGCAGAGTAAATAAAATATTTGAAAAGACTAGGCTTCACTTTCGTGGTTAGGACCTACTGAGCAACCAGAAAGTACATTTTTTCAGAAATCGAAAATCTGGACACATCATCTGGCAAAGCCTCCCCCCCCCCCCCCCCGATTTAATTATAAAAATTCACGTCTGGTTATGCCTTTAAGGAACTTTTTTTTAATCAATTTTTTTTTGGACAAAGTATTCACATATCTACCACAAACCTGTAAGATGACAGCAGGCTACAGATAGAATTTTTAGATATTTCAGCTCAGGGTCGCCTGGGAAGATTCACGTCCCCTACACTTTAGGGTCAAATTACAGATGAATAACCCCCGTGTGCGGAAATCAGTGCAAAAAGAGCAGTGGGAACTGAATTAAGATCTTGCTGTCTTCACGTTTGGTGACTGTGCCTGCCTTGATTTCACAATAATATACTGCAGTCGCCCCTCCTACTTCCCCTGCTTGTCTCTGGTGTGCTGTCACGTTCAGCAGCTAAAATTCTAGTGATGGTTAATATCACCATCATTATTATCAACTTGGGGCTCTTAAGGGTCAGCCATCCCTCCTTCTGGCGGCCTCAGTGTAGACCAGGCTCAGAACAAAACCGGGGTGTGGCGGGGTGGCCTGGGGTCCCCCTGGAGCGGTTCTGTGGGCCTCTCCTGAATACCCCTGCAGCTCCCACAAAGCAGCGCCTGGCAGCCAACGTCCGGGCCCGGGTTTCCTGTTCCGTGGTCGTCCGCCTGGGCCGGGCCCCTGACGGCACACATTGAAACGCAAATGACAGCAGTAATTGGCTGAGAGAGAAACCAGGACGAGAGAGCGAGCAGTGCGGGCGGGGAGTTAAGTGGCTAAGTGACAATTACCGCACTGCAGCCTCCGGGATCACGAGCTGCCGGCCGTTTGTTCTCGGTTTTAAAGGAGCAATAACACATTAATTGGAGGAGGGCGTCCCGGTTAACGTTGCTTCACCCGGTTTCTCCTCTGATTCTGCTTTGAGGAGGGGGAGTATAGGTGGCCTGGAGAAGGGTGGCTGTGCTGACTGCCTCCGCCGC
>NW_006769244.1:528909-537961 GCF_000442215.2 Lipotes vexillifer
CGGCACCAGTCGGATTAGAATTTTGGAAAATTTTGCCCTGGATTCGGGTAAACCGGTAGTTGGTTTAGTGTGAAGATTTTGTTAAAAGCTCCCTTACGGGAGGGACAGGTTTAACTCTCGGTCACAAGATTCTGGTGTCTACATCAGGGAAAAGCGGGGCCTTAAAATCAGTCCAAGTTGCCTTCTTTCCCTCCAAGAAGTCCATTAACCCTCTGATTTGTTTGTTTAAGTTTTACTGCAAAAGTGATCAATTAGCTAGATATAGCAATGAACAACAGAGAAGGTCCCTGCCCTTTTGGGAGCTTATAGTCTGGTTTGAAGAGAAGGATAAGACATAAATAAAACCATGGTCTGTTGGGACTTCCCTGGTGGTCCAGTGGTTAAGACTCTGTGCTCCCCATGCGTGGTTTGTGGGTTCGATCCCTTGTTGGAGAGCTAAGATCCCACGTGCTGTGTGGTGCAGCCAAAAAGGAAAAAAACAAACAAAAAGCATGATGTGTTGTTTTACTTGCAGTGGAGATCCATAATAAGGAGAAGTCTGGGGTCCTGCAGGAGGAGTGGGGAAAGAGGAAGTTGCAAACTAGTGTAGGCTGGGCTAGGCCTGCCCTGCTTTCTTTGAAAGGCCATTTCTACCCTGTTCTGGTCATAAACAACCATTAAGATGATTAGCTTGGACTAGAGGTAAGCAGACTAAACAAATGCAGGAACTAGTTGAGAAGCCTTTCTCTGTGTAATCTGCCTTTCTACATTCAGAGTTCTCAGGGTCTAAATACCTTACAAGTACTGTCTAATGGACTCATCTTGGGTGGGTTGATTTCCTTCGGCCTAGCCTAGGTTTTACCAGCCATTCCCTTCTGGTTGAAAGCCTCTTTTACCTTGTGCAGAGAACTGGTTATTTCAGGAACGGGCACTTGGCTGTTTTGGGACATGTTTCTACCTGGAGGCCCAAACCTACAAAAATCAGCAAAATGATTACAGGAAAAAGTAGACCCTTTCTAGTGGCAGGTAGGAGCACAGTCCTTCTCTTGCCTTAGTCTTGGAAGACCTCGAGAAAAGCTTGCCTCTCAGCTGAGGCCAGATTTGTTGCAGGCCCTGAGTACAGACTAGGAAGATACAGCTGGTTTTTTTGCTATGCCCACTTCTTCGTGAACTCACCATGCAGAGGTAGACATACTGGCTTGTGTAATTAGAAAAGGCTTTCTGTTCAATTTCTGAAGAAAGCCTGGATGAGAATTTGTGGAATCACATTAGTAGTAGCTAATGAATAAGACCGTCCAAGAAGATGAATAGATTGCTCCTTTAAACTTTCCTACACAGGATCTTAGCGTTGTGGTAAGAATTAGACTATCTAGATTTGCCTTCTGACTCAGCCACCTGCTAGCCATTTGACCTTGAGAAATGGTTTAATCTCTCGGTTTCTCGACTGTCAAATGAGGATAGCATAACCCATTTCAGGATTGTTCTGAAAAGTAGATGAGTTACTGTAGCACTTAGTAAGGCTGCATGTGAGCACTTACAACAGTGCCTGGAACATAGTAAGTGCTAATTAAATGTTAGCTGCTGTTGTTACTGCTGTGTTGTTGTTATTGTTCATGTTCTGTCCCTCATATCTTTGGTATGAATCACAAGAGTAATAACATTCTAACATTCCGTGAACACCAGGGGGGGCCTGGGCAGCCCAAGAATCATTCCCTCTTGGGTTCATTTTACTTTTTCATTGTTAGGTTTGCCACACTGGAAAATTAGCTTCACAGAAAGGATTCCGTAGACTGTTTGTCTAAAGGTTAAAAACAACAATAGCACCACAAAAACAAGCAGCAAATTACTTGGATACAAACTTGGTTCATCAGTCTTGGAACAAAATGGTGTCAGCAAATATAGAAGGTCAATGTTATTCTTGGGGGAAACTGTCCATTATGTTGTTGAAAATTGCATTGGATATGGAGAAATATGTTTTTTAATACCTTGAATCATGTGATTCATGTACAGCAAAATTCACTCGTTTCGGTGTACTGTTCTGTGAATTTTGACGAATGCACGGCCTCACATAACCACCACGATTAAGACACAGAACAATTCCATTGCTATACCTCCGAAGAAAATTTCTTCATGCTACCCTTTTGTAGTCAAACCCTCCCCCCCCCCCACCTTTAATCCCTAGCAACCACTGATCTGGTCTCTACTCCTAGTTTTGCCTTTTCCAGAATGTCATGTGAAGGTAATCATAGAGTATGTAGCCTTTTGAGTCTTTCTTCACTTAGCATAATGCATCTGAGATTCATTCATGCTGTTGTGGGTATCAGCGAAAAGCTTATTTTTAACTCACAAATCATTGAACTGAATTTTTGAGCTGGATGCAAGCTTAAAGATCAGTGCCAAACCCTCTTATTTCCCAGGTGAAGTAACAGACCCCTAGGGTGAAGTGACTTGCCCAAGGTCATGAAGCTAATTAAAGAAAGAGCATGAATTTGGAATTTCCTACAATTAGTCCAGGCAGCATCTGCTAAATCATGCTGGGATTAAGAAAAATGGGTAGCTGATGTCAGGGGGGAGATCCATTCTTCTTCTTATTTTTGGTCAAGATCTGATCAAGCAAACTAAGCCTTATTTATGATAATTTTGGAAGAAGTAGATTTCGGAGGGTTGTAATTTCTTTAGAAAGTATATGGATTAGTCTCTTAGTAACACATTTCTTTCTGTGCCACATCAGTATGTTAATTATGGTTTGGTAATAGAGCTTAGCCTGAAGGCGTATTATTTATTTGATGTTTACAGCATGTTCTAATTTATAGGAGTATCCTGAACATTGCTATCTTCCTTTCAGTTGACCTTTTGATACCAGTATGTTTCTAGGTGGCTTTTTCTGGAGCATGCAGCTAGTGGTGGATCCAGGTTGGAATTAAGAGCTATCAGTTCCTTAATTCATTTGTTAAACAATTACTTGTGGAAATTCTACTACATAGAAGAACTGAACCATGGGAGATATAATTAAGACACTGATTTTTAAGAAGCTTACATTTGAATCGGTACTAAGAACTGGGTACACGAGAAACTCTAAGTCAAATTAGTTCTTTTGAATACACTCAAAATCTTGCTAAGCACTATGAAGAGGTAAAGGTGATCATGCAAACTCCCTTTCCTCAAGAAGCTTACAAATACCAAAGAGAGATACAGATAGAGCGCTATTGGAAATGTGGTTTCTTGGTTGGGAACCAGTTGCGATGTGTTTTAGTGATGCATAAAGCCCCCCCAGAATTTTGTGCCAGGGACGGACAGGTCAGGTCTGTGCTATAGGAGATTTATCTGGTAGCAGCTCATGGGATGGATGGAGAGCCAGAGACTGGAAGCTGGGAAGCAAGCTTGCTGGGAAATGCATCGGTCTGGACAGAAGTGAGGAAAGCCAACCCACTGGGGCAGTGGGATTGGAAAGGAAAAGGCGTTTTGAAGGTAGAAGAACTGGTTGAAAGAGGGAGCCTTCAAAGAAGATTATGAGATTGTGCCCTGGGTGACTGGAGGGGCCGTCCTGATGTGATGGACAAATTAGGGTGCCTGGGGGAAGGGGGTGGGTGGTAAGTGGATGGTGGAGAATAGTAAGGCAGGGAAGAGAAAAGCCTTTCTCCCTTTGTTCCTCGGTCAATTTTGTGCCAACAAAATTTTGTGGGAATGATTTTGCATATGGGGCAACCTGTTAATACGTATTTATGATTGACTGTTACTCATTTCTAGAAGGCTAAATATTTCCCATTTTCCTTAACATAATTCCTTAAGAATTGTGGTTTTTGTCCTCAAGAGTTGATGGCATAGTTAGTTATGATTAGACAATGATTTTTGACCCCTTTTCCTACTGATGGCATGATTCATTGCTTAAAAACAGGCAGTGTGAGTCGTGAAGAAGACAGTTTTTACATAGGGTGGGATACAGACTGTAAATTATCACTCTGAAAAGGGCACACCTTAGTTAGGAGTTAAAGGAACACATGTTAAGACAACTTTAGGATGAAGCTGCGTGCCTAGAAGACTGAAAAGGTAAGGAGAAGTTTTAAACCCAGTGTTGATCAAAATGCGGGAAACCACCTTCGCTTACACTTTGTTGATATTCCTGTAAATGAATACGAAATATGCAGAGAAAAATCTTGCTTTAAGTAAAAAAGAGCTAAAATGTGACTTTTCATAGCCTTCTAGAAAACCCCCAATACTTGTAAAGCATGGAGTTTCTTGTGGCAGCGTTATTTACAACCGTGAAGAACTAAGAACAGTACAAACCTCCAAATAACAGAACGTCAAGGCAAATATTGCTTAGTAGGATATTTTATTTGGCTTAGAATGGGATGCTGTGACAGGCATGAGTATCTAAACTAACGTTCAGTGACGAGATGTACAAGATAGATGGACCCTCTGCTGAGTAGCAGAGAACATGGTTGCTAAAGGAGTCTAGTCGCACAAGAAGATGGAAGTTTGTAATACAGGGAAGGGATTGGCAGAAGAGGCCGTTTTGTGTTTTCATTTTTTCTCCTGAGTCAAATGGGGGCATTAGTCAAAAGACAGGAAGAAAATGAGTGAAGTGGTTTCCTGTCCATTGCTTTGTCTCTTCCCCCCTTCTTTTCTCTCTCTCTCTCCTCCTTCCCCTTTGTAAGTGGTTCGAGTTCCATTTACATTTACTATATATTCTCCAGACAGAGTAGTGTGACAGATGAACCCTATCAGTGAGAGTCTGAAAGCTGGTACTTTAGATACGATTCTGTCATACCTGAGTGATCTGGAGCTAGTCACATAATTTTTGATACTTTAAATTTCCTGATCTTCTCTGTCTCGCACTGATGTAGAAGACCACTGAAACAAAACAGGTAAAATCGCTTGAAGCATCTTGACAGTTGACCAGTATATTGTTTAACTCTGTTGTGAGACAGAAGAAGATAAAAGAAATGGGTACTAGAGGTGAACTGGTGAGCGTTTGAGTCTGAAAATGTATGTTTACCAAAGTGGAGTTAAAGAAAGAAAAGTTGCAGTGGATACTGAGGGGAAGGTCTTAGGGCCACACTTAGGAGGCAGAGCCCACGTGGGGACATTAGAACCCTCTGTGAACATCAGCTAGTCCCAACTGAGAGCGACTTTGGACACCTCCATGAAGCTTTTAATGTTTCATGTATGTATAGAAAGACGCCCTTATATTGGAAAATAAACATTCGTGGCTGGCCTTTAAGAGCTGTTACTTAGATTCAGAAAAGACATGCTGAATCCCAAAAGAGAAAGCATCCTGGCGAAATGGAAAGTTTATATGAGTTTAGTTAGGGCCAGAATTTCCTTTACTAAAGTAAATTTAGACCAGTAGTAGTTAAAGGAGAAAGCATAAATATTGACAAAAATATCAGAGGCCTAAGAAGCTGCCCGTAGGACAAATGGACACAGGTGTAAAATAATTTTAAATGATGGTTTTCAGTACACCTGGAGCTAGAGTTTCTGGGAAAATGTGACGCTAAATGAAGGTAGCTCTACCCAACAGGTAGGATTTTGCGTGTTCCTGAACAACTTGGGTGCCTCATTTTTCACTTTGAAACTGTACTGTAAATTAAAACGACAAGGTACGTGTTGGCTAAGCATGCTCTTGGGTGAGAGATAAGAAAAGAAATTGGAAGTATTTTCAGAATTCCCAGTTCCATACAGTGTGTCGCCTGCTTTGACCAAGTAGCTCTAAAAACACGACTTTTCTAAGTAGCTTGTGTCTGGGCACAGAGTGTGGGAGTCATTAAGAAGTGGGAGGGACCAGGGCAGAGACGCATCTTCTGTTTTCCTTTTCCAGAGAGAGTCAAAGAGGGCTGAGCAGGGAGCCCTTTTGGCCTATGATTGGGGGAGTACAAGTGGCTCAGGTAACCAGGGGCGGGGAATGAAGTAATGGTCCTGAGTTTTGGGAGGGCACCCTTGGGCCCGGGCTCTGTCCCCTGTGAAACTGATCCAAACTAGGGGTGTCCTTTGAAGTTACTGGATGCTCTGCTGGGACCAGCCCTGTGATCTGCAAAGCAAGATGAATAACTGGTCCCAAATGTTTAACTACTACCCATTACCTGTTTGTTAAGAGCTTGGGAGGAAATAAGCAAAGACAAGAACAGGTAAGACAGCAGCTAGTTAGATCTTTCAGCTTCTCTGTACTATGGCTGGAATGTGAACAAATCCTCGATTTTGTGAACTTGTTCACATCCTGCTAACAGCTTGGTTGTGGTCCTGGGAGCAGATCCTCAGATGCAGAAAGCTTTAGAGAGGACTTAAAAAGGGAGCATTTGCAAATTATCACTCAGCAACTGCAGCCCCAGAAACGGTAGCAGTCACACAACACCAAACTGTGTGAACTGTCCTTTTAAAAATAGTATTTTCTAAGGTTGCTATTGGACTAGGTGGTTAATTGTAGGGGAAAAAATCTTAGCATTTGAAATATTAGACCTTTGTATTTCCCCCATTTTTGATAAAACCTTGAACCTCATGTGTTCAAGGCATGATTTAGTCCACAAAGTAGGTTAAAGGATTCTCTCTCTCTGGAAAAATAAGGCTTGTTTATGGGGTCCAAAAATTGTTGCTGAAAAAGTTCCTCTTTTTTCTTCTTTATGAGTCTTTTTCATTTTGGAGGTCAGGAAATAAATGCTGGTTTGAGGTCATGTTTCATAGTAACTTGAAGTGAAAAGCAGAATATTAGGAATAAAGTGATGGGAAATGAGGTGATGGGGGAAATCTGAGACATAAACACTCAGATACAGGAAGCTGGAGGATTTAGGAAGAAATAAACTTCAAAATGGCTGATCTACCAGTAACAATGTATAATGAGATCAACAATATTTCACTTGTCTTTGAGGAGTCTGATCTTTAGAACAAGAGAGTGCCAGCTTTACGCACTTTACTGGCGTATACACGCATATCACGTTGCTCATGTGACAGCAAATCATCAAAAATAGTTGAGAAAAGTTTTGTAAACACGTACAACATTGAAATGATTGTAACAAGACAAATAAACAGAGCTTTAAAGTTGTGTATGCCGCCAACGGTTAAATATCTAAGTGATCATTGATCCTTAGCTTGTCCAGTCATTTATATTTTCGCTAAGAGTTTGGAAAAGTTTCTCTTAAGTGCATATTACAGGATAATGGTAGTCATTCATTCATCCATTCATCCATCCATTCTTACTGATTGCTGAGTGCTGGCGACACATCTGCAGAAATGAGGAGATGGGTTTGGCCATTCTCTGCTGGCAGCAGAGTTAATAGTGAATTGCACCTGGTATTCCTAGGGCTGAGGTCCACTGTCAGCAGGTTGGTCTTTTAAAAAACCTAGAGTCTTTCTTTTGCCAGTTGACTCCTCTGAAGGCTGCAGGAGGCCGTGTGTGGGAGAGAAATTGGGTCTGGAGGGGACCAAATGCCTGTTAACAGCTTGGGACGGACGGGGACTGGCTAGATGATTTTAAAACAAAAGCAAACCCCCAAATCCTGCCATGAACAATACATCATTTGGCTTAGTTAAAACAGGGAAGACTTAGGGGAACCTTCTGGTAAAACTAAAGAATAACTGGAGTTTCCAGAGAGGTGGATGGCGACCTAGTGGCATAACTTTTCCAGATGGATCTGCATATGAGAAAAAGAACACGATTCAGGGAAGTCTTAGTGTCAGGCCTGAGGACCCCAGATGACCTTTATGTGCAAACAAGGAGCATATTCATCTGGATTTCTTCTTTTTCTTCTGACTATTAGGATTCCATATGCAACACACAGATATTCTAAATCTGGCCCAGGGCAGGAAGCATGAAGGTATATTGAAATGGGATGGGGTGGGAGCGTCCATTGATTCAGACATGATTTGCTGAGTATCAGCTGTGTGGATAAATGTAGGAGGTATTTTCTTCCCATACCTAAGGAGAACGGGCAATATGGGGAAAAGTAAGAGAAATCCTTTACTGCTTCTAAAAAGGCAAAAGGCTTTTTTTCTGAAGGTGAGCTGTGTGGCAGGGGAAAGAGCTGAGACCTGAGGGTTGTTTTCAGTTTTTTACTCACTACCCAGATTGTTTGGGAAAATCACTTTGCCATCCTGAGCCTTAGTTTCCTTTTCCATAAGATGGGACTAATCGTTTCTACCCTTCTCCCTCCTAGATTTGTTGTGAATACGAAATGAAACTGATCATAGAAAGAATGCAGAGTAGACTGTTAAGCACTATATGCACATGTCAGAGGACTGTTATTTAAAAAGTAATAATAACAACATACCCCTTTTACTGGAGTTGTTGGCTGGCCTCACCTGTTTTCGGAGATTTCCTGCTGGATGGAGCCTCAGGAGCACAGCTGACTTGTAAACAGAACCTTTTCTGGTTCCTTTTGATTTTAGGGCTGTTGGTATGAGCTGAGTCCCAGTGGGGCCCAAGAGTCTCACTCTGGTCTCCAACTTCAGGGTATATTTGTAGCAGTTTTGAGAAGTCCCCAGTTCAGTTTCTTTGGAAAAAATCCCTAAGTGGTTTTAGTTCTGATCTGGGGAAAGCCCGGTGGGTGCTTCAGTGACTGCCTCATTTGAACCTTCACCTCCCAACGTCCGTCGCTGAGATGGACTTGGCTTGTGATGTTAGATGTCACGTGCAGAGGACTCTGACGGTCTTCCATTGATGCAGGCTTTTGGCCATGGTAACGGCACTGACTGTGGGAAGAGCCCTATGTGAGGCTCAAGAGGCTACGGGTAAGGAGGGAGGCCGTGAGATACCAATGGAAAGAAACCCTTCCTCACGTTCTGTTGCGGCCGTTCCATCCTGCAGGCCTACCTCTCCTCTCAGAGTGAGCATCGCTGCTTTACCATGTAGTGTGTTGTGTCTCTGTATAGCTTGTTTTAAATTCGACCAGGCCTGCAAAATGAAAGGGAAGAAAGGGAAGAATTTCACTTTGAGAACATATGGAGATGACCAAACTCATCCCACTTGGGCCCCCTGGGCAGAATAAACTTGCACTGCTAGTGGTGAACAGCAGTGTGCCATAAAACATTCTTTTCTTGAGCCCTTTTGACTGGGAAGGAGGCACAAGGGGAAAACACAGCAGGA
>NW_006769244.1:538022-541742 GCF_000442215.2 Lipotes vexillifer
AGCAGGAATTCTTTCTCTTCAGCTGCTTCCTACTCTGTTGCTTACATTCACTCAACAGATCTTATTGGGCTGCTACTGTGTGTGTGAGAGAGAGAGAGAGAGAGAGAGAGAGAGAGCCTGTGTTTTATGGACGAGACTGATTAGCTTGGGCCCGGTTTTTGGTTGTCATTGTGGGGCCGTGGATCCTATTTTAGGTTTACTGCCCCTTCACATTTCTTAAAAGGAGTCTTCAAAGCAGAAAGTCCTATTCTTAAGACAGGTTTCTGGGCAGTAAAGTTGACAGGGTTTAACATCGGGAAAGTAAACCTCGTAGAAAAAGAAAGCAGGATAAACAACTCCAGCTCCATTCCGCAAAGGCCTTTGATGGGAAAAGGGGCCTGTTTATGAAGATCTAGGGGCAGGTCTGCACCGTGCACATCCTCAGTGGTGTAGGGCGTGAAGTCTGTTTCTTACCTTCCCCGTAGATGACCCCTGCGTCTGTGGGAGCGGCTGAATATTAAAGCTGCTCATAAGATCATGCCAGTGAGACTTGAGTGTTTACTAACAGGATTTCTCAAACTGAGTCCCTGTTGACTTGTTTTCACCTCCCCATCTACTTCTCTCCCGCTCACGCAGTCTCAGAGCCCCTGTCTTCTTCAGCCAACCAGTGCCTGCATATTTAGTGCAATTAGCATTTACATATTGAACTTGAACTTGACTTACTATCACCAAGGCAATAGCTGAAAGGTTTTATTTCAGTAAACACTCACTGTTGGTAAATAATGGGAGTGTTGTCTCGCGTGGTCCCCAGGCATATACTGTTTTTCTTCTCAGTGATGAGACAGTGAGTCAGGGAAGAGTGTGCTGCTGGGACTTCGGGAGTGGGTGGTAGATGTGTGTTTACACTTGTGCCCATGTACAAATGTGAATGTATATTTTGGTTTTCTTGATGTGCTTAATGTTATGACAGGGACATTTTTTATGCCCACACCTCCTCATAAACCGATTGCTAGGGGAAAAAAATATCTAGGCAGAGGAAGCCTCAAATATTTTTAGAAGATAAAAATCGTATTGCTGTAACTACAGAGAGTAAAACAAAAAATAAAGAAGAGGTCGAGAATGTAAAGCGGTCCAGGTATTGTAACACATTCCTTTACGGTAAGGCATGGGAGAGAAATGCACCCATCTAGCCGTTCATGTATTTTGCATTTAATGATGTATAAATATTTGGCTGTGCTTAATCATGAAAACTCTTAACTCCTTTTCCTCTGGAGTAGACTGTTCCATTCAGAATGCTTTTTTACATCCAAACAAACAGAAAGATTATGTGGGGTTTTGCCTTATGTGGACTAGATCAACAGCTTAAAACCCGGGGTGGGGTTGAGGGGAATCAGCGTCTTCAGCTAAAGTAGCCATCACATCTTGCGTCTCTCATCATTTTCTGCACCAGCCAGGCAGCCCTCTGCATCGGGGAAACATAAATCAAAGGTCAAAACTGAACAATGGAAAATTTCTTGTATTTTCTTAACTCGGTGTTGAGAGCTTACCGTTTACAATTTTAGGTTTTAGGTTCTTAGCAGCGCTCTGCAGACTGCCTCTGGTGAAAGACCGGTTTCTTCTCCTTCCATGTCCAATCCATGGTGGACCGATACATTGAGAAAACCCAGTAAAAATGAATTGCTAGAAAAACGATCACCTGCTTGGAATGTTCCTTCAGTTACAGATCTCTATGACAGCTGCTATTTCACACTCGCAAAGCTGGAACTTATCTTGGGCGTGTGGAACGTTATCCGTTTGGCAATGAGAACTGGGTCCATAGACCATACTTTGAATAACACTGTCTTCGGGCGCATTCTGACCCACGACCGGAGCGTCTGTCTGTGATGGTTAAAGGAGGAAAAGAGCTAAAGAAGAGATATTTCAGCTGTGTGTCATTTCTGCACGTACTTCTGTGCTAGCTCATTCTAGCTCCTTCGTTAGTCTTTGCCGTCCATTCTTTATACTGTGCACCTTGGGGTTAATTACACGTCTTAACTTCCTGCTTCCTGCAGATTAACTTTTACTTCAAAAATCTACATGATTACGTGCACTTCTTTTTCCCGGAATTAACTACCACACACTCTGGTATTCTTTGTGTACGGGAGTAGCGTATTTTTTTTTTTTTTTCTTAAATACTTCTGAAATAAATCCAAACAACCTTCTTGCATCTTGTAAACATGTATTTCGGAGTGAATTACACCTTCCGTGATTCCAAACATTTTACAGGTCAGTCTGAGACTTTTACATAACAATTAAAAAATGAATATTCTGCTAACTTCACGTCTTTGGCTTTGAATGCGTATAAACAGGGCGGCAAATAAGAAAGTCCTGGGATTAGTAATGCAGAGTCAGTATTTGGTCGCGGGACATCTGGCAAATATCAGTTACTCTTACATATGGCTTAACCTTGACTAAACATTTTTTAGGAATTAGAGGAAACTTTCTTTTGGAGATGGGAGTTGTTTACGCTTTAGTTTCCCAATGAAAGGAGTAAAAATACAGATATGTAGAAATACCATTTGCTTCTTACATGAACCGCATTCGCTCATGAATTCAATTTCCCCCAGTTTGTTCTATTTTAAAAACCCATCCTGGGAGCTCCCTGGCGGTCCAGTGGTTAGGACTCCGCCCTCTCATTGCCGAGGGCCCTGGTTCAATCCCTGGTCGGGGAACTAAGATCCCACAAGCCCTGTGGTGCGGCCAAAAAAAGCCCATTTTGCTGAAGAGGCTGCCCTCCTTTCTGCAAAGTGAGGCAGGGCTTTCCTTGCCAGTGGTGAGCCCTAGAAAAGAGAGGGCCCTGAGCTCCTGGTCCCGATTTTGCCCAGTTCTCTTAGTGACCCCAGAAGGGGATTTAGAAGACAGAGCTCCCATGTCTGGATGAGCAGAGCCCTTGGGGTTTTTCACGTGCCCTCGTGGGCATGGTTTGGTAACGGCGCCCACCCAGACTTTTCTCTCTCTCTCTCCTGCCTGTCTTTCTTCTAGTGACAATGGTCTTCAGGACCTAGGGGCTGGGAGCCCCCCTCTGTTTCCTTCCCTTTCCAGTCTTCGGGATGGGCTCTGGTGAACCTGTGCCGAGTTGGGAGCTTCCCTACCCTTGAGCCCAGCAAGAAGCAGCTCGTCTTCGGGCAGTGGGTGCTGGAGTCAAGGCTGAATGTATTTGACTCTATAGCTGCCTTTTCATTTTTATGCCCTTCTAGTCTGTTCTTGCCCTACTCCCTTCTTTCCTTGAATCTTTCACTTTCCATCTTTAAATTTTTCTTCTAAATGGCTCATCAGGTCCAGGCAGGCTTCAGGAGCAGAGTGTGGGATTCTTCTAAAAGTAAAGTTCTAAGTGGCCACCCCCATCCCCATGGCAGAGCTGGTGTCCCATTAACAGCCCCAAGCTCTTGTAGGTTTTCTCAGAGCACTGTGTGCAAGGCACAGAAATGTAATAAAAACGGTAATGATTAAAAGAGTCCTCATTTTCTCGAGGGTCCTTCTGCCATTTCTAAACTAAACTAGGGGTCACGAGGCTCTCAGTAGCAGTTTGATCAAGCTGCAAATGACTGGTGTGGGAGTGGGTGATATTTTATGAAACCCATCATCCTAGTTCTGTTCCTTGGTGCTGGAGTGGACACTATGGTGCCTTCGTGTCCTTAGCCTACATTCTTTATCCCTGTTGTTCTCAGGCCTCTTGGAAAGAGGGAGAGGGAAGGAGGGACA
>NW_006769244.1:541773-543787 GCF_000442215.2 Lipotes vexillifer
GAAAGAGTGAGAGGGAAGGAGGGACAGCCCTCACTTCTAGGAAAGAAGACTGTTGATTGCAACTGATTCATTTCTAGAAGTATTTGGGGACAGAAGGAGCTGACTTGTTTTTAACTCTGCTTTGCTCAGAAGGAGATAGTGCCTCCTTTGATAAATACCACTAGTCCTCTGTGCAAAGATTTGATATGCATCATCCCTCGTAAATACCATGGCAACCATAAGATAGCTATTTACCATCAACCCCACTTTGAGGATGAGTAAACTGAGGCTCGGAGTGTTTTAATGACCTGCCTAATGTCTCAGGGCTTTGTGAGATTTGGAATTTGAATTCAAATCCCTTTGACTCCAAAACCCAGGAGCGTATTGGGAAGGGGTGTTACGATGCCTAAAAGCATTGGCCTCCACAGTGGAGAGACGCTTCAGGGCTGCCTTTGACATGGGGCCGCCAGATCTTGCTGGGTGTGGAGGGAACAGCCTCTAATGCTGGTCTAATACCTTTTGGGGAAGTGCCCACTGGGCAGATTCCTATAAATTAGGAACGTTGGTGTTATAAAACTACCTTGATAAGATTTCTGCTCTAGACGTGGAGAGATGAACAGAAGACTCTTTGGGATGTTTCAAATGAAAGTACTTGAAGAAGTTACTGAGGATGAGTTGTGGTCTCTGTGTCTCTGCCTATGAATGGGAGCCATGCCCCAGTCAGGGAGTAGCAACTTGTGTGTGAAGGCTCACCTTCAGGAAGAACAGACTCTGCAGTGGATGGTTGGAAGGGACAGAAAAGATGCAGGCAGGTTTCAGGTCAAGATGACCCCGTGCAGAGGCCATGAGTGAGGCCAAATGCCAGCTCAGAATAAAGGGCAAAGGAAAAGAGCTTTGGGAACAGCCTCAACAAAGTCGGAGGAACCAAAGGGCGACGAGAGAAGCAGGGTAGAGGTGAAGGCAGGACGCCCGGGGGCCTGGAGCCTGAGACCTTGAAGAGGCAGAGAAGAAAACTGCAAAGTCAAGACAAAGTGACTGGAGACTTTTCTGAATCTGAGCACAGAAATCTCATTTGTTCCATTTTCATGTGTACCCTTCATGCTAAGATCTCCACCACTCAAGGAGATTAGTTTGCTTTGTTATTTCTGTTGTTTGCTTTATAAATGCAATAGGCCTGTATTTTTATTTTAAAGATACAAAGTTTAAATGTTAAATATCCTTTTTTTCGACTGCGCAGAAAGATCTAAAGCAGAATCCTCAGTCATAATATCTCATTTAATCCTCACAGACCTTGAGTTGGGGGATAGAGAAGGAATATTCCTAGAAAGGATGAATACTAAATAGCTTTTATATTGTGTTTAAACTATTTAAAGTATACACGTGTTATATATTCTTCCTAACATCCTGGGAGGAAAATTGGCTGGTAAACTTATTCACTGACAAACATTTAGCTTTTGATGTTAAGAGCACAAGAGGCTGGGACTTCCCTGCTAGTCCAGTGGTTAAGACTCTGTGCTCCCAGTGCAGGGGGCCTGGGTTCGATCCCTGGTTGAGGAACTGAGATCCCACATGCTGCACGGCACAGCCAAAAAAAAAAAAAAAAGAGCACAAGAGACTTGCATTTTAACTTGGTTTTTTTTTTTTCCCCCCAAGAATTTATATTTTAGTTTTTTCTTAATTCTTCAGTAAAGTTAGTTTTGGAAAATCCCAGCCATGTCTTGGCCAGAATATAGGCAAGACTCCCTATAGTGAAGTGGCTAGGAGCCTTGATACTGGAAGGGGACATACCTGGGTCTGGTTCCTGCCACTGTCACCTGCTAGCCGTGTGACCTTGGGCAAATCACTTAACCTCTCCAAGTCTCCGTTTTCTCATCTGTACAGTGGCAATAATACCAACCTCAGAGAGATGTTATGAGCATTAAGTGAAGTGCTAGATCTCAAGCACTGAACAGATGCTGAGCCTATAGTCGGCACTCAACATGGGAAAAAATTATTGTTATTGTCATTGCTATTAGTTCCCCCCCCCCCCCCCCCC
>NW_006769244.1:543964-558267 GCF_000442215.2 Lipotes vexillifer
CCACCACCACCAGAGGTCATTGTGGTGGCAGCTGAGGATTCTGCCTGAGGTGTTTTCCAAGAACCAGGGAGAGCTGGCAGATAGAAGGAAAACAGAGAGAACCTGGGGCCAGCTGGGGACGAATAGTGACCCTCTCCTTCATCGTAATCATCCTTCTTTTTCTGATTTCTTTGCTCCCTTCTTTGAACCAGGCCTCCCATTTGGCTTCGGTGATCCTGGTTCCTACCTAACCCTTAAAGTTTCTCACCAATTTCTTAGATTTCTCCAAAGTACCAATGTGAGTTGTTGACAAAAAGCAGTATATGAGTGACTTTGAAGACCAGTTTTTCCAGCTTCAGAAGCTATGAGTTTTGATTGATGGCCACTCATACGCACCCTCTACCCCACAATGGCAGGCCGGGGATCCCCATACCTCTGCTGCTCTTGTATTCCTGTGGGTTCCCAGCAAAGCACCTCATACCCAGTAGTGGTGTTCAGTGCCCAGTGGGGAGACAGATCCAAAGGACCAAGGAACTCATCTATCCTTTCGGTACCAGAGTCCCTCTGATGGAAGTTTATAAGAGATTAAGCTGAAAAGGTAGATATAAATTGGTACAGAAAACCAGACAGTCACAGATCTGTTGATTTCTGGTCCTTCCATCACTTTCATTGGGGCCTGTTGTTATCCTCTGCCCCCGCCCCCCGGCAAACACACACACACACACACACACACACACACACACACACACACACTTTCTGTTACCCAGGTGGAGTGGTGACTTAAGTTTAGAGGCGTTTTACCCTGGAATCCCTGTGGTTGAGATGAACACACCAGACCCCCTGTTTCTTTTGTCATTTTCCATGTGAACCCAGAAGAGGTGCCAGAGAAGTGACAGTTTCAGTCAGCATCTCCTCTTCTGTGCCCCTTTATGTTTTTCCGATGGAGAGGTGCTTATGTCTAGAGAAGGAGGGATTGTTGGCAGCTATGGTGACCTCTAAATGGTTTCTTCACTGTTAATACTGTCGAGGGAGTAGGTAGAACGGAAGCTGGAAGTGTCTGTGTGACAAACCGCTGCTGAGGTGTTCATGGTTGCTGTTTGGATCACAACGGGCTGTGTGTTCCGATCCCATGTCCACCGCCTGGCCTCATATCTCAGACACACACACATTCTTCAAATATTACATTCTGGGGCATTCTTGCCCCCCCACCCCGGCCTGCCCAAGGGCCTTGCAGATAATGAATGAGAGCTTTCTTAACTAATGATATTCTTCACCATCTGTCCAGCTGGTCACTGAGACCATAAGGCAGATGCTCTTTTTTTTTTTTTTTTTTTTTAATCCCAGTCCTTGTAAAATTATAAATGTAACAATTTCTATCACTGAATCTGAAAGAGGATGTCTGCTGATCCATTTTCATTACGTTTTTTTTAAATTATGATTACTGTGAGGCTGTGAGTCTAAGAAATGATGTGATTTTTTAAACAAGTTCTGGGCTAGTGTGTACGTGTTGAGCTTTATTGCCTGCCACTTTGGATTTCTGAGTGTTCAAAAAGTGGACATCCTCACCCCTCTGTTGTTAACATTTAAAGCTCATGCGGGCAATGGGAATGTGGGAGGGGATCTCACCTCTGTGTAAAAGCTGTAAAATGAGAAAGCCCAGCAAGTGTCGGTTCCCACCTGGTTTCCTGGAGGCGCAGGAACGTATGTCCAGGAAAAGGCTGGCTGGCAGAGCCAGCTGGGTGGGGCAAGTTCAGGGCAGCCTGCAGCCTGTGTGGATGGTGTTTCTGAGGGAGGGAGGGAATGTGTGTGTGTGTGTGTGTGTGTGTGTGTGTGTGTGTGTGTGTGTGCCCGCGCACATGTGCGTCCTCTGCGGCAGCTCCTGCAGACAGCTGTTGAGGAACTGCCGGTTGTATTTGTCCTCCCCAACAATGACAATGCGTGGTGCGAATCCCCAGGAACTGAGACAAAGGAGGCTACAGAAAATGAGACTTAGGCAAGTGATCCCGGGAGCTGGAGTTGGGGGCCGAACAATGCCGCCCTCGTATTTCCGCGGCACACTGTTGTCTGTTGTGGGAAGTTTGGCGGTTCTCACAAGGACCCTGGGCTGGCAAGGAGGCTGGGCTGCCAGACCCTGCTGTGAGGTTATTGGCATGAAGGAGGTTCCCCCATGGAAAGGGAAGGGGGCATTTCTACTTCCCAGTGATTTTAAACGATGACCACCTTGACCAGATGCAAGGGCAAAAATCATTTGTGTACCAACAAGGCTCAATCAAGTGCAAAAACAGATAACAATGAGTCAAAGCCTGACTGCCTTTGGTAGGTGCCCTCCTCTCTCAAGGGGCTCATTTAAAGGCATTTGCCCCCTCTGTGTTGAGGCTTTAAAAATTGTTCATCATCTCAGAGGTGCCATTTTTATCTCAGGGATTTATTTTTCAAGATTCGAATTTAGGCTTTGCTAAGCAAAGGCCAATTTCATTTTGGTTCCTGTGTGTCTACTGAGAGCTGCTGTGCAGTTTGTTTGCTTGTTTGGGGGATGCTGCGTTCTCTTTTGTTGCTTGCCTTCCCCCCCCCCCCCCCCTCCAGAGTGTGTCCTACTTTATTCTGATTATCTTCATCAGTGCACTGAAAAAGTAAGCTCCCTTTCAAAAGGGAGAAATGTTTTCATAATGGAAAAATAAGAATTTAACAGATTAAAATAAGATGCTCTGTGGGCCTCCAAGTCAAAGTACTTACTTAGGTTAAAACATCTAGAGGGGTCCTTTCCCAGGCATTGATTTTAACATGAATTTATGCAGCTCATTCAGCAAATACTTCTGAAGCCTTTGTTTAGTGCCAAATACTGAAGTGGGTCTCAGACATGCAACAGTGAACTGGACAGACGTCACAGAACTTAAGAGCCTATCTTGTCTTTAGTTTACTATTAAAAAAAAAAAAACCAGAAAACTAGCAGCTCTATATGCAATAGCCAAGACATGGAAGCAACCTAAATGTCCATCAACAGATAAATGGTTAAAGAAGATGTGGTACATATACACAATGGAATACTACCCAGCCATAAAGAGGAATGAAATAATGCCACTTGTGGCAACATGGATGGACCTAGAGATTATCATACTAAGGTAATTAAGTCAGACAGAGAAAGATAAGTACCATATGATATTATTTATATGTGGAATCTAAAAAAAAAAGATACAAGTGAACTTATTTACAAAACAGAAAAAAACCCAACTCTAGTGTGATCTTTCTCTATAGAATGATTTAACTATATATTCTAATCTGTAGGCCCTCTGCTACAAAAGTCATCCCTCCTTCTCTTTTCCTAGCATCATACCTCTAGACTTAGCAGTTGAATTTTGCTGCTTGGTCCTCTCTCCTCTACTGAAGAAAGAGGCAGCCACGCTATAGTGGAACCTTCTGAAAAGAAGACGACTCCACACTTCGCCTTCTACAGGATAATAACGTTCTGAAGTTGCGGCATTCAAGGGGAAATTTTTTTCCATCGGTCAAGTCCAAGCTGATAAAATCACATATTGATTATCCGAATATTCAAGGAACCTACAAAGCCTGAACTTTCTTAAAGTTACCCATCTTTGGGCATTTCCATTGTTCTTTTTCACATTTTTCAGATCATAAATAAGGAGTGTAAGAAGTTCTGAAAATCTGATCTGTCAAATTGTGAATCTTGTCAGCAACCCCTTCAATGTTTGGGTGTAGGGGGAAGGTAGAGAGGGGGCTAGAAACTGGACAAGATGAGGGTTAGAGGTTATAATTATATTAAAAGTTAACGTTTAAGGAGTGCTTACCATGTACTATGGAGTGGCCTAAGAATTTCTGAATAGTAATAAGGATATAAAAACCACACGTACTTTTTGAGTGCCAACTATGTGTCTGGCCATAGTTTTAGCTTTTTATAGATAGTTACACATTTAATCCTCACAACAGCGCTATGAGATAGGTGGTATTATTTGTTATTGTTTTAAAAATGAGATAAAGGTTTTAGAAGGGTAAAGTCATGCGTTTTAAGGTCCAGTGTGTAAGTGACAGGGTCAGGATTCAGCGCCACATTTTTCTCACTTGAAAGCTGACAGAGTAAGCTCTCGGTTGAGTTCTCTTCACTGAACATGCTTGTTTTCATTCTCTTACAAATTTAAGAACTGGCCCAATTAGTCTGAAAAGTGCCTAGGCAGAGACCCTTGGTTAAGCACGCAGATACACCCCAGATTTTTGAACACTCCTTTGTGAGTTGACTCACAAAGTCAACTCATGGCCATGACCTACTTTTCCCTCTAAGAAAAGTACTCTTGATATGCCTTTCAAACATCTATCGAACACATGCTATGTACAAAGCCTGTGTGTGCTCAGGCTCATGGGCATACATTCAGTGATCTGCAAAGAATGACAGAGAACGCAAAGACGGACAGAACCATTGTGACAGTTGTAAAACATGACGCCCAAACTTTCTGACACTCTTCCCATTGAGAGGTGAGGTCTGCATCTGGGTGGGCTGGTGACTTCCTGGACCGTAATACAATACATGGAAGTGATGCTTTGTGATTTCCAAGATGTCCAAGTCAAGGCCAGAAAATGCCATGGTAGCTTTCACCCAGTTTTCCCGAGACCTCTGCTCTAGAGGCCAGCGCAACATAAGTCCGACTACCCTGACACTGCCACGCTGGAGAGGCCGCTGGTAGATGCTCTGCTTGACAGCTCCAGTGGAACTCCCAGCTAACGGCTACTGTCATTTGCCTGCCATGAGGATGAACCATGCTAGGTAGCCAGCCCGTTGGAGCCATCTGATGATGCAATGAGCCCTTCCCAAATTCCTGACTCACTGAAACAAAATGGCGGTTCTAAGCCGCTGAGATTTAGGAACGGCTATTATAACTACAGGAATCAGCTCCGCCTACAGAATTTAAAAATGAATCAAGTTTTAATACCAAATATTGTGTGGTTTAATGATTTTTTACTATTTTTCTTGGAAAGGATCGTAGCTTATGATCTGAATATATTGCAGGGTTAACAGTGGTCACTTAATTTAGAGATGGCATAAATTCCAAATGTAGTGGTTTCTGTAGTCACTTAAAAATTACCAGTGTTTGCTCTAGTTACTGTATGATCTTTATTCCTCAACTTATCCTTCCTTTTCTGTTCACTAAAAGCAGATAAAATCAGGATAAGATGGATATTTACGTATTACCCGAAGTATACATTTTAAATACAAGGAAAAATTCAGTGTTGTATTATATTTATTATCACGAATAGAATAGCTGCGTGGTCTTGGTAGCTGAGTATGTTTTTTGTAGAATAGTAGAGACAATACAGAAAACTGTGCTGTTTTGGGGATTTAATACTTTCAACCACACCCCTCCCCACTCCAGTGACTTTTATATTCTGGGGCATTATAATTTAATAACATAGAGAAATGGTTAGCAAGTTTTGTAGTAAATGCCACTTATGCTTTCTCCCTCCCCTGACGAGATTTGCAAACTCTTGGCCATTTCGATAACTGGACTCCAGTCATGTGCCTGAGCAGTAGAGGGAATTGAACCCTTTCTGAGATCCTTGGGTCTCCTTTCCTCTGTTACTTTTCTCCTTTTTCTTATTCTCTTCTCTCTCTCTCAGTCTCTCCCGTGCACACACACTTCCCGTGATCCACTGGGGTTGTAATATTTCATGATTTCCTCCGTTACTATCCTGAGTCCCTCTCCTTGCTTCCAAACTAGTGAAAGTATTCCAGAAAGCCTTGAGACTGGGGAGGAAGCATGCCAAATGCCTCTCAGGGTCACTCAGGTATTCATAGGTACACATGGTTGTTGTAGCGGCTCGTGGAAGGGATGCTGGTCCTAGAACCCATTTACATAAAAGACTGGGAGTCTTTGAGATTAAAAATAGCCTGTGTGGGATAAAACCCCCTTCCGTGTCTGAATAATTGATTGATAAAAAGATTTGTGGTTCATCTCTCAACACTGATCTAAAGCTCTTAGGTTCAAAGTGATACTAATCAAAAATTGGATGTGATCTCCAGGAAAGGAAGCGGCAGCTAGGAGGATGGGAGACTCTGAGGCAGTTCTGGCCCTGCTGGCCAAATGCTGGGCCATTCCAGACCAGGTCAGGCTGTAGCTTTCTACAGCAGCTCCTATACAAGCCTCCGGTGTCACATATAATCTCTGCCTCTGGTGACCTTCGTGGGAATACAGCTGGGACTCACTTAACACCATTTATTATTTTGGAATTGTTCAGCTTTGAATCCCCAAACTTCACGTTAGTCATTTCCAGCGATAACGGTTTTTTCCCCCTGCTCCTGTTCTTATGGATATACTTGTATCCTGAACTAAAGTGGAACTCCTTCCTCTTAGATTAATTCCAGGGCACATCTATCCACATACATGTCACATTGGGCAAGCCACCGATCTATGTGGTCTGAGAGGTGTATATTTGAGAGAGAACTCTGTAAGTGTAAGGATGATGCTTCCTAAAACCTCTGTTTTGGATGGGAAGCAGAGAGATGCAGACTTTCTTCAGGGAACCAGCACATGTCAGGAGCTGGCCTTTCTTGCATGTCTTCTGTGTTAGCTCTTTCATAGTTCATTTACTCCTCACAGCAACTTCAAAGCCCACTTCCCTTGTTAGAAAATCAAGCCTCAGAGTAGTTACAGTTCTGCCCAGTAACAAAGTTGTGATTCAGACTCAGGTCTGTTTGCTGCTCAAATCTGTGCCCTTTCAGGATTCTGATTCTAACACACCAGTCTTGAAGAGCAAAGGTCTAATCGGGGATGCTTCATACATCTGATTTACGTATCTTTGTCCATCTTTTTTGGACTGCCTGGTGCATGAGACACATGGGTGTGTCCCGGAAAATTGCTGGTAAATCAGTCATTGCTAACAGTGTGTGCTAACTAAGAGGCCTGACTTTTAAGCTCTCACAACGAGGAAGATCTTCAGTGAATCCTTCTGTGAAGTTAGGATGCCATTCACTGATTGAGCAGCTTCTCCATGCCAGGAGCTGAGCCGTGGCATGCTTCCACATGGAGCGTCTGTCTGGTGGAGGTGCCAGGAATATGGTGCCAGGGGACTGGGCAGAGGAGGGCCCTTTTTATGATGAGAATAATGTCACAGGGATCCAGTTGATCTATAGTTTTGGATTTTCACATGTTAGATTACTTTTTAAAGAGGGAGTGAAACTTACAATGCCTCTGTGGGCTACCAGAGACTATTAAGGCAGGGCTCTGCCAAAGGTTTCAAAAATCTTAATACGGATGTGTCAAGGCCCACACTCTCACAGCAAACTCTGTTAGCTTTGCAAGGCTTATGATTTGTGAAGGTCAGCAGAGACTGTCTGGACTGAGTTTAATCCAGAAGGTCTCGAAGATGGTAAAACCATTGATTTTGAAAAGTTACAGCTCTGTGGGTGAAAGGCTGCTTCTGATTTCCGGAGGCAGAAGGAATCAGCTGCATTTTATATGAGAAATAGCACCATCAGTAGAGCCAACTGATATGAGCAGTTATTATATTTATTTTCCTTCTGCTTCAATAAAATAAATACTAGCAATGTGTATCAGGAAAAAAAAACTTAAAAGAGAGATGGGATTCTACTTTACTGGAATTTTACAAAGGAAAAGTCAAAGCAAACCATAACTCCAACCACAGCTGAGAATCTAATTTCAGTTCATACTTTCACTTCCATATACGTACCCATCACAAAGTGGCTTTTGGATTTTGCTGTAAATCCTCTGTAGAAAAGCAAGTTTTTACTTCTGCTTCCTTATGAAGTCTTGGCATTTGATGGTGGAGATGCCTTCGTGGATAGGAGTTCTGCCCTGTAAGTGACTTTCCGTGTCAACTAAAGATAAAGACAACCTCAAGCCAGAGGGAATGGTGAAAAAAATTTCAGTTTAAGGAGATGGGAAGTTTGGAGTGATTGGAACCTTTCAGCAATTTGAAAAGAGCCTTGAGAAAACCTTCTGGTAATTAGAAGAGAGCTTTAAAGAATAAGATCCAAAAGTCCCACTGTAATAATTAGGGCATAGCTGTTCTGTTGGTTTTGGGTAAGGTGAGGAGGGATGAAGGTCATGAGAGAAAGGAAGTGATGGTTTTTGTGATAGGGAGACCGGAAGGAAGGTGTGTGGGTCTTATTGGATAGTCTGAGCTGATCAGTACAAGATACCGTGAAATACTGTAAGTCCCTTACATATGAACCTTCAAGTTGCGAACTTTCAGAGATGCGAACGTGCCCCTGTATGCCAGCCATTGTACTGTACTACTGTACTTTTCAAGGTACTGTACTGTAAGATTAAAAATGTTGTCTTGGGCTTCCCTGGTGGCGCAGTGGTTGAGAGTCCGCCTGCCGATGCGGGGGACACGGGTTCGTGCCCCGGCCCGGGAAGATCCCACATGCCGCAGATGTATGCTTCAAACAAGCTTAAATAATAACTGTAAGGACCCCAGAGTAGAGTATAAAAGGGGATATGGACCCCTGTGGAAAACAGATCAGGAGCCTCTCTTATTGTGGACACTGGCAGGTTTTGACCTTCTAGGTAGGATGGCATGACTTGAATCTTCTGTCTTCCTTGATTCTGCCCTAGGAAGAACACATCTATTCCTTTTCTGAATATTGGCCACTCACCACAGTCCTTTCCTAGTCTTGAGAGTCATCCCTGCTCCCACCCCCTTTTCTAAGCTTTGAGTCCACACCTGGCTGCCTCTTTGCTACGTAGCCCAGTGAGTTTTATTTTATTTTATTTTTTTAAAGGAGGAAGGAGAAGTAAAAAAAAAAGAAAACAGGCGGCTTTAGAATCCAGCTAACCTGAATTTGGGTTATTTTTCTTAATAGCCCTGTGATCTTAGGCAGGTTCCTGAATAGCTCTGTGCCTCTTGTTTCCTCATCTAGAATGATAATAATACCTACTTCTTGTTGTGAGGATCTGATTCAATAACGTATATAAAATGCATGTAGCACAGTGTCTGGCACATAGCAAATATTCAATGAACGGTAGTCACTACAGTCCTGTTAAAAATATTAAGATGAGTGTTGCAGAGACTCACTTGTAAACCACAGAAACATTTCATTTTCTGGAACTCAGTTATTCAGCAACCTCCTCTACTGCTCAGAATAGAAGCAAGTAAATATTGTACAATTAAGGAAGTAAGCAGAAAAGCCTCTAAACAGCCAAAATAGACACTCAAAAATCTATGTTCAAGTACTATGCATTCCCCTCATAAGGGTGCTTTCCCAGTTTTTAATGCAGTTCTTGACTCATTTGATCCTATGTATTTGTATTTTACGCATGATTTTTAACTGCCGTGAAAACCGATTTCTAAGTCTGTAGCAGATTAGATGCAAATTGGAAAGGAGCAAATTGGAAGGGAGGAGGACCAATATAGAGGCAGATCCATGGCGGGCAGAAATAACTCGATAACAAATAAAAGGAAAACCCAATGAAGGCAGACAGGAAACTCTTGAGAGCACAGAAATTCAGAGCCATTTAGTGGATGGCACTGGTCCTTAAACCCTAGCCTATGTCAAACTCACCTTGTGAAAACACAGATCGCTTGGCCCCGAGACGGTCTAAGTCAGAAAGATATTATGTTCAAAATAATTAATTTTAAAAAGTACTTTTTGTGGATAAAGAGGGAACTTTCATCTCTCCAGAAGAGCTGGCCATCCACAGTGATGAACTGCCTGAGAATCCTGGGTGGCCACGCCTGCAGGGTATTGTTACAATGTTGGGGGTAGTAGGTATCTGTTCCCGCTTGACAGTGCTATTTATGATATTTTTAGAGGTATTTGTGTTTGTGTGATTGCTGTGTTTCCTCATCCTTTTCTTAGTGACTTTCTAGACAAAAAGCCTTCACAGATGTTTTTTCTGCAACACCAACTGTTTGATTCAACTTAGCTCTCATAAATAGTTGAGTGTGTTTCAGTAACAATGTCAAAACACTGGGCTCTGTGGCAGTTGCAATATACAGGCACCATATTGTCATTCTCTTCTTAGTTCCTTTTGCCAGTTAGTGGCAATTTCTGCCAACACCAAATAAAGTCTAAGTAAGAAGTCTTGGACTAAGGTGACCATTTGTGAAAGAGGCAACCGCTTTCCTCCTGAGGCCCGTTTCTATTCTGAACCTCGGATTTTTAAAATTTTTCATTAAGTAGGAGGAGCAGAGAACTATATTGGCAAAAATTATTATTGGCCATGGTTGCATTTCAGTAACTGGGTATAAACTTAGTCTTGTTACTTTCCTTGAATTGACATATTGGAATGCTTGCATTGTTGTGTACGTTGATCATTCTTCCTATTACAGATATCGTTCGGAATTTTCTAATACCAGACCTTCTAAGAGCAGCATTTTGTTTCTTGCTAATATTAGAGCTGCCTGAGTGCTGTCTTCCTTCTCTGTCAGAGGCAGTGTGTTTTTTAACTACAGAGAGAAAGCAGTCTTCCGTGTCATGGTTAGGGGATTACTTTCATTAGGCAGATCTCTCTCTATGATAAATCTCCTTGGTGCATTGAACAGTTTAACTTACTTAGGGATGGTGTTTTCTTTTGAGTCCAGTTCTGGGAAAAAGTGATGGCTGTTCCCAGGGTGTTCGCTGAGAAATGAAATATGGCTCTAGAGTTTGGTGCTGATGGCTGAGGGAGTAGGGGAGAAAGGGGGAGATGAGTAGAGCTTTGAAAAATCCATCTCTGCATATGAGTGCCACGTAGAAATCCACATCAGATGTGCATGCCTCATTGTCACTACTGATGATACAAAATCGGAGCCATCGTATTTCTTGATGGTAACTTGGAATAAAAACCAAAAATTTCTGGGACCACAGTTGCTTATTCTCCCTGCTTGTTTAGCTGAGCGGATTATTCTCTGCTGATGTCATTGAATTTCAGCTAGAACCTGGACCCTCTGGCTGAAATCCAGTGGCATGTGTAGTTAGATTTCTATTTATATGTGATCACACAGATCGTTGCATTAATTCTGTAATTAGGAATAGGTCAAACCCTTTACTTCTGTTATGAACAGTACAAAATATTCAGTACCTGTATTTAAATAGATTCTAGATATTTAAGAACATCAGAATATCATTTATAACAGTGATAGTCAGGCAATGGCTATTTAAAAGTGTTTTATAACATTAATGTAGGATCTGACGCTCTCTGTGTAGGGGAAATCCATAAAATGAGACTTTAATTTTCCTTTTAATTTAGTATCTGGCTTTGAAATGGCTTTCTGTGCATTTACTGTGACTGGCCATGTTAGCACTGATCTAATGCACTGTCCAAAGAAATCTTTATAATGTTTTCTAGGATCTGTGTCATTAAGCTGTATCAGAGGCAGGGTCTGAGGGTTAAGTTAGCGCATCTTGGTTCACAGTTTTTACTTTGATTTCAAGCTTGTGCTAATCATGTCTGTGACTTATAATAGCTTCCCTTTCCCTTTTCTTTGAAGCCCTTGCAAATCCCAGCTAGACTCTTCCAGATTTCATTAATATAAATAAAAATTGATATTGCTTCATAGATCACGTCATATATCAAGAATTAAGGCTCTTTTGAGTTCTAAACATAGTAACTATTTTGTCAGAGAAAAGCATTTTTACCTATGTTTTAAACACCTCTTACCTTTCTATTTGAAAAAGATGTATATTTGACTTTGCCATTGCAATGCCATAGAAACCCTGACAGTTTCTGCAAAACTAACAAATCCTTTTATTTTTTTCCTATCTCTTAACCCGATCTTTAACTCTTACAGACATATTTAAAATCACCAAGGTCTGTTTTTTACCCTAGCCTTCTTTATAAAGCTGACTCCCTTCAGCGAGGAATATACAAACACAAATTTATAAAATTTGACCTGTATCAGACTGTCTTCTGGTTCAGACGCAGTATTCCCTGTATTGATTATTCACCCCATTTCTTTATGTGTTTATTTTATAATAAGGATTTACTTTATTTCCTTAATAACCAGATCATGAGAATGTAAGTGCATTTCTTTTTTCCTTTGACCTGCATCCCCATCAGCAAACGCTCCTAAAGCACATTCCTTCGGAACTATGCATTATCAGATTTTAAAGACTTTTCCATCCATAAGTATGCTGTAGAGTAGGGGAAAGTGATTTCCTTCAGGGAAAGGAACAACTTTCTGCCACCCATCATTCCTTCCGGAAGTGTTTACTGCATTCCTAACTTTATTCCCTTGACTGTGCTTATCAGCTACCTACTGTGTTCCCGTGAATGTGCTAGGGATACTACAGCGAATAAGAAAGTTGTTTTTCTTCACTTCCAAGCTTAAAGTCACCCTAAAAGCTTTTGATAGAATAACTATTTCTTTGTAGTATCCAACTCCATTTAGACAAATTTTACAAATGAAAGTAAACCTCAAGTAGAAATAATGGCAGTTGTTCTAGAAAGCACTGAACCCTGTTTCTGCTCTCCATTTAGAATTTCTAGGCCATAGGTGAAATCACAGTGAGAAAAACAATCTTCATCCGAATCCTAGTGTTGTTTAGCATTCACAGTAGAACAGATGATATAACCAGCGTTTTACATACAAGATGCAGCCTTCTCAGGAGAAAACACACCCCCAGACTCTTCTTTCACTTCTCTCATACCTGTTCTCATTTGCTTTTTCTTCTGTTTCTCTTTTCTAACTGTGCTTGGATTTTTTTTACTGGGTCAATAGCACAAAGATCCATGTTTAAACCCAAAGGATTAATTCAGAAGAGCAAGTAATTTCTATGAAAATGTTCATTGTCATGTTTTTTTAAACAGCAACAAAATTGTAAAAACAAATGAAATGCTCAGTAATAGGGGAACAGCGAAACTAAAATAATAGGAGTTTCAGAAAGCTATAACATAGTGATTGGGTACTTTGTTGAAACATGGAAACATGAAATAACATAACAGAGACAGGCAGAATACAAATACTGTGAACATACATAGTATCAATAATGCCATATATATGTTTGTAAATATGTATATGTATAATATATATAAGGTTATATATATTATATATAACCTTCCATTTCACGTCTAGTATCTATCTGTCCATTCATTGACCAAAATCAAGCAGGAATAATGAAAGAATTACATCAAATGTTGGCTTCTTTTTCTTACCAATGTAACTTGAATCTGTAATTTAAAAAAATACTCTAAACTTGAAGGACTATCACCAAAAACAAATGAAATGTTTAAGGGAAAACAAAATTCTATTCTACGTTTTAAAAGAATCACACTTTTTTCCCCTTCCTCTTCCATTGTATGCTGATATTGAATTTTAAAAGAGTATGGTCCTGATTTCTCAGGTGAATAAAATAAAGCTTCTCCAGAAATCCACACTCTGGTTTTGAAGAAACACTTTTTTTTTTTTTTTTTAAAGAAAAAAATTAGAGTAATTCTACTTTTGATTGGAGGTTAGGCTTCCATCAACCTCAAGCATCTGGAACCGGGAAGTGAGTTTCAAAGAAAAACCAAAATAAACATTACAAACAAAAAACTCAGAGAGAGGCAGCAGGGGAAACCCTTTACAATTAACCCTGGAGAGGGTATGGAGTCACCCTGCGATCCTCAGCAAACCAACCATGTGGAAAATAAGAAAGCAGTCTAGAAGCAGCATGAAAGCAAGAAGTGCAGAGAGCTGTTGGTGGGAATGTAAATTGATACAGCCACTGTGGAGAACAGTATGGAGGTTCCTTAAAAAACTAAAAATAGAATTACCATATGATCCAGCAATCCCACTACTGGGCACATACCCAGAGAAAACCATAATTCAAAGAGAGTCATGTACCACAATGTTCATTGCAGCTCTATTTACAATAGCCAGGTCATGGAAGCAACGTAAATGCCCATCGACAGACAAATGGATAAAGAAGATGTGGTACATATATACAATGGAATATTACTCAGCCATAGAAAGGAACGAAATTGGGTCATTTGTTGAGACGTGGATGGATCTAGAGACTGTCATACAGAGTGAAGTAAGTCAGAAAGAGAAAAACAAATATTGTATATTAACGCATATATGTGGAACCTAGAAAAATGGTACAGATGAACCTGTTTGCAGGGCAGAAACAGAGACACAGAAGTAGAGAAGAAATGTATGGACACCAAGGGGGGAAAGTGGCAGGGGGTGGGGAAGGTGGTGTGATGAGTTGGGCAATTGGGATTGACATGTATACGCTGATGTGTATAAAACTGATAACTAATAAGGACCTGCTGTATAAAAAAATAAATAAAATAAAATTTTTTTTTAATTTAAAAAATTAAAAAAAAAATTCTAGAGAACCTAAAAAAAAAAAAAAAAAAGAAAAAAATTTTACCTTTTTAAAAAATTTTTTG
>NW_006769244.1:558968-559111 GCF_000442215.2 Lipotes vexillifer
GGCTTCCCTGGTGGCGCAGTGGTTGAGAGTTCGCCTGCCGATGCAGGAAACACGGGTTCGTGCCCCGATCCGGGAGGATCCCACATGCCGCGGAGTGGCTGGGCCCATGAGCCATGGCCGCTGAGCCTGCGCGTCCGGAGCCT
>NW_006769244.1:564326-571672 GCF_000442215.2 Lipotes vexillifer
ATAAAAAAAAAAAAAAAAAAAAAAAAAAAGAAATATAAAAGGCAGACTTGGAGACCTGGAAGGCATGGCAGTTTGGGGTCATCTGTCATGAGGTCATGTAATGCAGGGGCAAAGAGCTCTACTGGGTTTAACACCCCCCCCCCAGAAGTAATTGAATAGCAGCCTGTTATTACTAATAATATTCATAATGATGATCCTGTAATAAATCATCGAGAAAATGGTTTCTGTTTAAGAATATATGAATATAAATATGTCATGTTTTAGAAAGATTTCCATCAAAATAGCTTTTTACTTCAATGACTAAACTTTGCTCTCTGGATAATTCAACTATGTGGAATGCCGTATTTTTCTTAAAGCCAGATAAAGTGTTATCTTAGCCATCACCTTAGAACATTCTTTCGCTGACCAAGAGGCTGTTCCTTAGACTTTTGGGGTGTTTTTTTTTTGGCTGTGCCACGTGGCTTGCGGAATCTTAGTTCCCTGACCAGGGATTGAACCTGGGCCCTCGGCAGTGAGAGCGCGGAGTCCTAACCACTGGACCGCCAGGGAATTCCCTAGCCTTCTTGTTTTAATGCCAATAAATTGATTTTTCCTCTTTCTATAATTTCAGAAAAAAGTAGCTTCTGGCAAATAGTCCCTGGAGTCTGGATCAGTCTTTTGGGGCAAATTTTGTTTTGGATTCCTAGGATATAGTTTTTATTAATTGTGGTTTTCTTTTTTAAAGAGAAGAACTTTTAAACTTTTATTAACAAGTAAACTGTTACCGTCTCATTCTCTGATGTTCAAACATTAAACAGCTCCTGCATGGCCTCTGAAGGTGAGAAGGCCTCTGAAGTTGAAAAGGCAAGTCAGTGTGGTATTTTAGGCATTTTGCTGCATTCTAACTCAGTGCTTAAGAGTCCTAGATTTGGAGTTAGATCACTTGGGTTTAAGTCCTGGCTCTGTTACTTACTAGCCTTATGATGCTGGGCAAGCTTCTGACTTCTCTAATCCTCAGTTCCTACGTCCAAAAAATGGGTCTTATGTAATAGGGCTGCTGGGAAAATCCATTAAAAGTGCTTAGCTTAGTGCCTGCACACAGTCAGCACTCAATAATTAGAAGCTCTTAATATTACTCCCTGATTTGTTTTTACAGCCAGAACATGATAGAATCTTTTCTTAATGACCCAAGGAGACTTTGAAAAGAAAACCAACATTAGCTGAAGGTGTACTGTGTGTTCCAGGCTTTTTAGAACTTATGTCAGGACACCCTTAGAGAGTCCTTGGGACACGCAAGTACAGAGAAGTGATTCCTGATTATGAACACCGCTTAGTTTGCTAAAGTGAAGGCACCATGTGGCATTGGAGGCTGTGGACACCTGGAGTAGGTGCCCCCGTGATTTCTGGAAGGTTCAGTATTAAGCTCCAAATAGCGTCTGGGGCCCCCTTTCCTCTCTATCAGCGTCTCCTTACTTCTAATGCCACGTGGCCTTGTTGCTGCAACTGATTCTCATTCTTTTCCTTTTTTTCCTCCTTTATGCCTTTCTTTCTCCCCTGTTATCTCTCCTGTCACCAGCTCTCCATTTGTAGGCTCTTCAATAAAAAGGTCAGTCTCTGATAGACACTGAAAGCCAGTCGATGTATTTCTTTCCTTTTTTACACCGACTGGCCCTTCTAGGTGACAGTATAAGTCCTCGAGTTAGGATCTGTCCCCGGTACTTAGCGCACTGCCTGGGCCAGGGTGGGTATTCAGTAGCAACATGATGAAAGAACCCATGACATGTCACTTTGGAACTTTGTTTACATGTCACAGAGTGCTCAGAGGTTATATTTTTTTTACCTCCAAAGAGGTTGTGGGGTATGTGTGTCTAAGTTCCTTTTGAACCTGAGGTTTTCCCAGAGTTCTAAAGGCTCTAGAAAGCTGGATGCAAGATAAGCAAAATATAGGTGTAGTTATGATTTACATGTTGTCATTCAGACAGCTGATTGTGACAGCAACCCAAGAACCTTTAAAAAAAAAAAGAATCAACAAACAAATGAATAAACAAAAACAATAAGAAAACCATCCCCAGGGAGCTGTCTAAACAAGAGGCAAAAATTCTCACGGCTCTGGGGTCTTTCACGTCAGTATTGGTGGTTTATCAAAAATATACTAAGCTTGCCTAGAGCAAGCTGATTAATACCGTCCTGTCATACCCACAGAACTGCAAGAAATGGCAAAGTAGAGTTTTTGATGATCTGAGTTGTGAATGTGTCACTCCTGTTACTTCAAATCACTTAATTTTAACAATAAATGAGATATTTGGGGTAGGGGCCAGAGTATCGATAAGAATAACAAATTCTTGAGTGAGAAGGGACTTGAGAGCCCATGTGGTCTGACCTAAATAATACAGGAATTCCTTCCAAAGAATCCCTGACAGATGGTCCATCCACTTGTGTTTTGAATACTTTTTAGTGTCAGGAAATGTGTTATTTCAAGAGGCAGCGTATTTCATTGTTGGACAGTTTTGAAAGTTAGAAAATAATATTTTCATATATCAAGCCAATATTTCTATCCTTCTAACTTCCATCCACGGATCCTAGACTATTTATTAGCTGTCCTACAATTGTATTTTAGCATAGGGTGACCAAAAAGCTGTCAAGTGTTTGTCGAACACCTAAGTGGAGATTTCTTAGTGGTTGGTGCTGCCGAAGCTTCCAAGGTGGTCCCTGCCTGTGGGGAACTCAAGACAAACACACGCTAAATTAACTGACAAGTGATGATCGGAGAACTGAAGCTTTCCCTCTACTCTCTTGGGTATGGGAGTCTTAAGGAAGTTAGTAAGACTAGGAAGTAAGCCTTGAAATACGAGTATGATGTTCCCAGACAGCAAAGGTGTGAAAACAGGAGGGGGGCACAGGGTTTTAGGCAAATAATGAAGAGACACAGAGAACAGTAATGGAAATTAAGTTAAATAAGAAGGACGTGGAGGAATTTGAAAGCTCTGAAGAAGTCTTTAATTAATCAATCACATCACGTCTTCCATGACTGTTTTTCAAATCATAAAAGTACAATAATCCATGCCTGTAATGAAAAGGTAAATAATACAGAAATGTCTTAATTAAAAAGTGAAAAAAAGGACTTATCTCTTTGCTCTCCTGCCCATTCCCTCAACCTAACCACAGTTTTCACCACTTGGTGTATATTCTAGGACTTGTAAACTATGGCCCGTGAGCCAAAACGTCCCCACCCCACCTGCTTTTGGGTGGCCCACAGGCTAAGAATGATTTTTACATATTTAAGTGGTTGAAAAGCATTCACAAGAAGGATATTTCATGAGATGTGAAAACTATGAAATTCAACTGTGTCCACCAATAAAGTATTGAATTTTGTCAATAAGAAGTTTGTGGGAATTTTTCTCTCTCGTTATGTATCTACATAAAAGCCTCGATTTTGCCTTTTGGTCCGCCAAACCTAAACTGTTTACTAAGTGGCCCTTTGCTGGCCCTGGTCTATGCTTTCAAAAAAATTTTTATAGATATACACACACATGCATGTTTATGGTGTTCTATTTTGTTTATAAAAGTGGAAAAGTAGGAGCCATTTACAGCAAATCTCTTAAGATCTGAAACAATTAAATAAATAAGAACCACTGTTGGTTGTGAGGGCAAAGGGCAGACAGTGTCTCAAAGCTACATGGCCCAGAGGAGAAACCCAAGGATCCAGGATCCGGGAGTGTGGTCCCTGCAGTGATACAGGTATAAAGTGATGTGCTCCCAACCTGGGTTACCTGAATTCAGATGGGAATGGGAGCCAGATGTGAGGTGTTCCAAAAGAATAGTCCAAGGGGTCAAGTCACTGAAGGAGTCGAGGTGGGGAGCTGTCAAAGGTGCCCCCGCCTCCAGGTTAGTGCTGTGGAAGACGTGAAGAATGTTGTTGAAGGGGACTTTTTTTTTTTTTTTTTTTTTTCTGTTGTGGCCTCTCCCGTTGCGGAGCAACAGGCTCCGGACGCGCAGGCTCAGCGTCCATGGCTCAAGGGCCCAGTCGCTCCGCGGCATGTGGGATCTTCCCGGACCGGGGCACGAACCCGTGTCCCCTGCATCGGCAGGCTGACTCTCAACCACTGCGCCACCAGGGAAGCCCCGAAGGGGACTTTTTGGAGAGGCAAGCATCAGACGTGCTGACTTTGAAGCGGTCCATCCAACTCTAACCAGGAGCACTGGTTGTTGGTGCCGACAGTTCACGTTACCGTCTGAAGAATGTGTAACCCCTCAAAACTGTGCGATTGCATCTTGCACGATTGATTTGAAAAGATACAACTTTCACATTTTGAATGAGGGGAGTTCTCGGTGCCTGTTTATAGTTATTCGTATACAACTCGTAAGTGATGTCCATTAGGTTAATGCTGGATGTTTGGGTTCATGTTAAAACAGCGTCTGGGGCTTCCGTGGTGGCACAGTGGTTGAGAGTCCGCCTGCCGATGCAGGGGACGCGGGTTCGTGCCCCGGTCCGGGAAGATCCCACATGCCGCGGAGCGACTGGGCCCTTGAGCCATGGACGCTGAGCCTGCGCGTCCGGAGCCTGTTGCTCCGCAACGGGAGAGGCCACAACAGTGAGAGGCCCGCGTACCGCAAAAACAAAAACAAAAACAAAAACAAAAAACACAGCGTCTGGAAAAGAATCATGGGGACAGACGGATCACCATTTAGTTCCCTATTATGGGGAAATAGTTTTAAGTTTAAGAATATTTTGAGGGAAGGAGCCTCTCGTTATAAAAAAGTATGTGAGATTTTTGAGGGACATTTGTGGATGCCATTTCTACCACCCTCACCCCACTGACCAGATTTCTGCACATAGGGTTGTGTGATTTGTGGCATAGTGGTAGGTAGAGCTTTACTGTGCACACACAGTATGGGTTTGTGTTCCAGGTATGTTCTGTCGGTGTGAACTTCTGTGAAAAAGAATGAAAGTTTCCCTGTTGTGCTATAATTAGACCATGTAGCCGGATGCCCCATAGCAGCTCCACCTTGTGGATTGTATCTTAGTTGTGAGTCCCTACAACTACTTTTCAGAGTATCCTCACTTGATACTCATTTTAATGTTAAAATGCTAGACAGTTAGGTAGTTGGAGGTGGGTAAATTTACCCTTTCATTTGACATATGTGTGAACCATTCCTGGGTTTTTTTGTAGGTTTTACTCAAGCCTCCCACATACTAATTTTTTTCCTTAACCCATTTGGTGAAAGCACCTGATAAATGACATCACAAAATAAGAAGCGTTAAGGAGAATGTAAGTAGAATGACATCTCAACTCTGAGACAGTAGCAGAAATTTAACACACAGGGATGAGGTATCTGTAAGTGTATGAGGGAGACCTCATTGTGATTCAGAGAATGGCCTGCTTCTAGTGGCCCAAAGGCTAGGCCCTGAGCTTGAAATCAGGAAGCCTGTTCTGATTTCAGCACCTCCACTGGCTCGCTCTGTGACCTTGGGTAAGCTACAAGACTCCTCTGTTTGCCAGTTGGGAAATGAGAGTATCACAACTTAACATTCCAAGTGGGAAGTTGGGAATAAAAAGCAGAATATCTGCAAGCACTTTTGAGCATCCTTAAAGATGAGTGACGTTTGAATTTTCAGCATTGCTAGTGTTCTGTTCAATGTGTACCTATCTTGGTGAAGACTCATTAGATTTTTTTTTGCCAAAAATGAATCAAGCTGTACCTCCTGACCCATTACTTTTATAATCATCCTGGCACCTTTAATATGGTTTTAAACTTAGTGCCTATTTTGGGAGAAATCATGGATTCTGTTAGCGACATTGTTTCTTGTCCTTATTGTAAAAAAGAATCATAAGGCTTGTGGATAGTTTTGTCATTAACATGGCATTTTTGCTGTGCTTTCAGAAAAGTATAACTTTAACTTTCATAATGACATGGATTTTCTTTTTTCAACGGGAGGGAATTTCTGGGATCTGACTAAGCACATAGAGTAAAAGAAATGTGGATTGATTTAACATGCTATTATATAAACTATGGAAGTGGAGTTTCTAAATATCTCCATTGTACTAGCCCTTCACTGTCATATTTTCCCCTGCAGAGTACCGTTCTGTGGATACTGGAGACTTCCGTGGAAGTTTAATCAGGATAATTTAATCAGGTGTCAAAGAGGATTGTTGATAAAAGTGATTTCACCTTAGTAGTGATTCTGAACGGGGTGTGGGCTCTTACGAAACTATGTTTTCTCTCCCTCATGTGTAGAATCACTGCCAGAGGGAGTCAGTTTATATTCAATACGTGGGACTTTTTGTACTCCCAGGGGTGAGGACCCCTGGCCCCTGAGTTACAGGTGGTGAGGCTGGCCCAAGAGTCAGAGGCTAAAAGTGTCCTCATTCAGCTGTTAGTAGAGAGAAATGTATTCAGTGGAGCCCACACCAGTGAAGAAAATTGTGAGAACCTGGTAGATGATACCAGATTGTATAGCTGCGCCCCGGGCAGTAGGTGTCACTGTAGTCAGTGGCTTTTACTGCTCAGACTTGAAGGGGTTAATTGGGTCTGGTTTATTGGGGCAGACAGAGGTCCATCCGTGCCCTCCGGGCTGCTTGTCTTTGTCTCTAGGGCCCCAGTTGATACCAATGAAAGGCTCCAGTCCATGCTGAAAGGCACCCTTTTTCTCTAAGAAGGGAAGAAAGATACTCTCCCATCTATAGGTGAGAGTCTGAGACTAGGCTGTTTGATGTGATGGGGTGGGTTGAGTTGAGGTGGGTAAATAGGTGAGATAATCCTTCTGAAGCCTGGTGGGGGACCTGGGATGGAGGGGAAGGGAAAATTCTATTAAGAGAAATGAAAGAAGATGGAATAGCGGAATACATTTCCTTGTTGTTATTGGCCCTGGGCCCTGTTATATTCAGGCGGTGCGAGCTATCAGAACTTCTGTCGGCATCCTTCTCAGAAATTAAAAAATCTCTCTCTAGCAGAGATGTACTTCTCTTTTGCCACTTTCCACTCCAGAAAGTTAATTCTCAAACGCTAAAATGGAATTTAGGATTTAGAAACAGCTACTGTGTTGACTAATTAAAAAAAAAAAATCCTATCCTGGGATTACACAGCCAACTGCTTTTTCAGGTACACCCACTTTTCCTTTTCCTTTCCTAGTAGCACCCTGGTTTGAAAACAAAATAAAACGGAGTAAACCCACTGGACAGTTTCAGATTCCTCTTCTCTCTTATTTTTTTCCCTAGAGAACCCACCTCTCTCCCCACGCACCACCCAGGCAGCACGGTGTCGTCTGCCCTTTAAACAAAACAAACAAGAAATACATGAAGGCTTTCTGTATATGATTTATACCCAGATGCTCATTAAAAATAGCTCCTGTCCAGTCTCCGCTCTTC
>NW_006769244.1:571856-580275 GCF_000442215.2 Lipotes vexillifer
CCCCCCCGGCCCCGCCCCTCCCTGCCCCGCCCCGCTTCTGTCTCCCTCGGAGCGAGTGGCGCGTTTTAAGCCATCCGCACCCTCGCCAGAGGCAGGTGGCGTCGCTTCCTGCCTTCCCTGCTCGCTGTTGCTAAGTGAGAGGCGCCAGATCACACATAAAGCTGAACCAATCGCATCCTGACCCCCATAGGCTGGTAAAAGCCGAAGAAAAGAGACTCCCACCGCGTTGTCTGTGGCCGGTGGGTCCTCCCCCCGCTCTCGCTCCCCTCCCACCTTTTCTTTTCCAACAGGAAGGGGAGGCGGGGAGGGAGCCGGCAGGAGGAAGAGCGAAGAAAGAGGGTGGGGGAGGTGAAGCCTCGTACGCCTCGCTGTACTTGAGATAAATGCCATTTTTTCTTTGTGAAGAAAAGGAATGGGCGCTTCTCTTGAGCAGTCACAGGCGGGCAGAAGTGCTGCTTTCTGCCCCCAAACTGCTCAAACTCTGAATAAGACGTCTGTCGACCTGCACATCTGCTTTGCTTCCTTCTCTCTCTTTCTCCCTCTCTCTCCATAGCTACGAATCTTTTCATCCCCCCAATTTTGCAGATCTTGGCAGCCTCTGTTGATTCTTCCTCTTCACCTCTCCATTTCCTTTCTGTCTCACAGTATTCTCCCAGTCCGGAAAGCCTTTCCTTGAACGTACAAATTAGCGGAGGATATTTTGTATCTTGTCCTGTGGAGGAAGTCATCAGGTTATCCTAGGGGACGAGCAAGAGAGGAGGAATATTTATAAAGGCAATTAAAAAAAAAAAAATCCCCTGTTAAGAATGTCATTGTCTTTGGCAAGGTCTGTGCAAGCACAAAGTGAAATGAAAGGCAGTTCTTAACTGGATAAGTGCCAGTGTAGACAGCCATTGGTATAGTTGCGATTATACAGAGAAAATGACCTTTCTCCTATAATTACCGGGATATTTTGGGCAGCATCAGACCCAAGTTACCTGGGTGATTACGGCTTTGTAGATCTGACCTCAGAACAAAACAGATTCCACTTAAGTTCTCCACGGAAAATGTTTGCTATCTTTGGCCATAAAAGTAGCAAAGGCATCCACTGCTTTTGCAACCAGGTAAAGTCCAATTACAGGGAGGCTTTCTTTGGTTCTGTGTCCAGTAGATTCCCAATAAATTTCTTCTGACCTTCTGGAGGTGGCTTATTATTTGGGCGTTCATGTGCCTTTGGAAAAAATAACCTGTGTTTACTTCTCAGTCAAGAGAGTTGTGGTTTCCTGTAACCTATTCTTGGATTCGCTGTGTTTTGGTGGGATATCAAAAGGACGCTACTCGTGGTTAAACTGTCCATTTCCCTCAAGAAATGTTCCTTTCATACTCGAAATACTATCGTACTCCTGGGTCAGAAGTCCAATCTACTTACTTAGTATCATACAGAAAAGTGATCATTATTCTCCCACTCCACCTGCTTTTTTCCAGCCTTTAGACTAATTTTTGTCATTCTTTTTCTTTCTTTCTTTCTTTCTTTTCTTTTTTTTTTTTTTTGAACCAAAGCTAAAATGGTTTCATAAAGGGAAGCATGGGGGATCAGATTAACCAAAGGGGAATTACCAGTGAAAAACCTCCGCAGATGCTGAGTACCTGGAATGTTTGCCTTTTTAAGAGTTTATCTTTCTCTTATCATCATGAGGTAAAAACCAGGCAATACAGTTCTCACATATACCATTTAAAGCTAAATTCCTAGATAATCTACAGACATCGTTTCACTCCCTTTCAGTCTCTTCCAGGTTAAATCAGAACTATTCGCAGGTAGCCCACTGCTCAGATCTCAGTGATACCTTCATCTTCTGCTGTGCCCATTTTTGGAAGGGAGACACAATGACAAAATAAAACTCCGGAAGTGAGCAAAGAAGTTAAAAGGAGGTGAGGGGACTGGCCAGCCGGTCCTGTAGAACTGCCTTGCCCCTCAGTCGGTCAGTGGGGTAGTACTGTTAGCAGTTATTCATTTACCACTCGCCTATCTTATGTTCAGTCCTGTGCTGAAAGTTTTGAGCTAGAAACACAGTGCAAGCCAGGTCCGCCTTGGTACCTCCCTCTCTGGGTTGCAGCCCTCTCGGTTCTATCACCTTCATTGTTTGGACACAGGCGCCATGCTTCAGCCACGTCAACCTGCCAGGACCAGCTCTGCCTGCTGAAGGAAGAGAATGAGTTGACCATTCTCTTCCTTCAAACCCCTGGATCCTGCCTCCCTCTGCTGCCCTGACTTCCGTGACTCAGCTATTCAAGCACAAATCCCTCTAAGCCCCTCAGCACTCTCTCCCCACATTTGCACTTGTCTAACGAGCTTCCTAGACTAGATATGTCCTCTGTTTTCTCTTCTCTGTGCCTTTGCTTAAACTGGGCCTTCCTTCCAGATGGCTTCTCTTCCTCCAGTCTCTCCCTGTGGCAATCTGGCCCCCCAAATCCCATCTCAGATTCGGTTTCCTCAGTGAACGTTTTCTCTCAGTCTCTCCCACTCAGACTGCGTCTTCCAGTCCTCTGAACACCACAGCCTCTTTCTTTAGAAGCTCTCCGCAATCTGCTTTGAGTTGTATTTGTTGTATCCTTGGTGGTGCTAAGGGCAGCTCAGAGGAGAGCATTCGACACTACAATGTTCCCCATCAGCCTCCCTGCAAAGCCACTTCAAATAAATATATAATTACACACCGACTGCGCTTGCTGTGCAAACACAGCTTCAAGATAGTCTCCCAAGTGCCCTTTGCATCCCAATTGCTAACCCTAAATTCCTCCTTTATAGAAATTCTGAAACTGTATCCTCCCCACTTTATTTTAAGCTTCTCGGGGCTGCAGCTGTGTCTCCATATTTCCCAAAGCATGTAACGCAAGTGCCTGGCACCCAGAAGGCACTGGAAATACCCATTGAATGATCACATCATAAAGCCCAGGAGACCTTAAAGATTAGGTCTGTAACTCTCCAGGTTTTCAAATTATATGTGTAGAGAAGGATGGAATTTTATGTAAATATTTTAATCAGACCATGAGACAGCAAAGGTCCGTGAAATATTATCGTATTTATCCATCAAGGGAGGGTAGGTGATGATATAGTAACAAACAGCCCCCAGATCTTAGTGGTTTGAAGCAACAGAACTCTCATTCTTGCTCATATTTATTGTGGGTCGGCCAGGGGGAAGGGGGACTCTGCTTATCATCATCACTCAGGGACTCACGCTTGATGAAACTGGCCGCTATCTCACACCAGTGGCTGCGCCAAAGGAAAGAGAGCTCTCGGGAGGGTCTAACGTCAGCAATTTAATGTTCCAGCCCAGAAATGGTACCTGGCACTCTGCTCACGCTTTATTCATCAGAACTGGTCACATGATCCCGTCTGACCACAGGAGGGCCAGGAAGTGCAGTTCTGCTGTGTGCCTGGAAGATAGCAAGTTAGAAATATTTGGAAAATAGCATAAAATAACTCCCACATTTTATTATTCACTCAGAGGCTTTTAGAGGAAGTTTCTATTTAATATTGAGCTTGGAAGTGTAGAGAATATTCACATAATTCCTCTCCCTTTACATACCGTCTTCTTTCCCTCACCCACCAAGACAGATTGCTTTGCTTGGCTCTAGAAGGCTTGGCCACAGCAATTAAGGGATAAGTGGTTCTGTTTTCTCGAAGTATGAAGTGAAGAACTTGACCATTGTTTATACCTCTTCAACTACTCTCACCAAGACTTCAGAGGCTCTTATGATGGGTAAATTATGCTCTAGACACCTATCCAAGGACTGCCTCCCAGGTTCACTTAGTGTTGTCACAGTCAGGATCGTAGAAAATCAGTATGAGTTTTTATAAATTTATTCCAAGAGATTATAGAGTATACACATGTTACCTACTGGCTGCATTATATTTCGTAGTAGAAAAGTTGGAAATAGCCTAAATGTCCAACGATAGCGGATTAACTATGTTAATTAAGGTATATGTAGAAAATGGAGCATGTGTCGCCGTTCAAATTATACTTTAGAGGAATATTTAATGAGATTGGGAAATTGTTCACAATATATTGATTGCTAAATTTTTTTAAAGCAGGCACTAGAACAGAACGAAGAGCCGATTCTGCTTTTTAAAAATGCATATAACTGGAAAGAAAAATATGAATATAAAAACGCATTGTAAGTGGAAAGAAAAATGTGGATATGACCAGGGCTCATCTTTTTGTGGTAATATTATGAGTGGTTTTGGTGCTTTTTCCCTTGCTTTTCTTAAGTAAGCAGGAATGACTTGTATAGTGACTTGTATAGCGTATAAAGAGGTAATGTAAATATCTCTGGCGTCGTCTGTGTTATCAAGTAGCATACCTGGTGTTCGTTCTTTTATGTGAATAAGAGGCACGCAAATGACTCTTGTGCTTGGTGGAACAAAGCTGGTGCCGAGGCAGAGGTGCAGAGCAGTGTTCCCGTGAATCAGGAGACAGCTCGATGTCAGTTCACACTTGTCCGGGCGTAGGCATGTTACCATTTCTTGCCCTTTCTTTTGCTGAGGCGCTGTATAGATCTTTCGTGGCATTTTGACTTGACATTTCACAGCTGTTGCAAATCCACTAAGCAGGGACATGCCACTGGCGCTTTGAGGCCGCTGGTAGCACAGGGGTTTGTCAAGAGATGCTAAATTTGCTGAGATAGTGAAAAACTGGCATGTATTTATTTTGGGTTGATACAAACTCCTGTGAAATAGGGGCCCATTCTGGACGAACTTGTAACACTCATTCATCCTGTGTTGTTCACCGAGCTCTAATGCTACAGCTGTCATCCACTCTCAATGAACGATTGTCATATTGTCAATCCACAATAATACGGGACAATTTTCATTCGCCATGTTGAAATATCGTCATTGTAATATAATTCAGTTCATATTAACAATGCTTTGATGACAATTCCTTTCCACTCCACCCTTTTAGTCCTCCCTCCTTTTCTTAACCAGAAGGAAATGTATTTTGACAGTATCTCCAGGGTTAACAGTTTTCTGCTCTTAAAACATTTTGGGCCCATAGCCCTCGTTGAAACTTCAGAGAACAACTTCAGAGAACACACCAATCTTTTTTTTTTCTTATAGAACTATCTTGGGATTAGGTAGTGCCTTACCCACAAGAACTAAAAGTGTTGGGTTGGCCAATATGTTCGTTTGGGTTTTTCTGTAACATCTTATGGAAAAACCCGAATGACCTTTTGGGCCAATCCAATATTTTTGCCTGTTTGTCTTATTTATTCTTAAGACATCCCCCTGGAAAAAGAACATGTATTATGATTCTCTTTTTATAAGGGGGCATAATTAGGACTCAGCCATCTTCACTTTAGGGTTTACAATCTGTTCATTTGAAAAGGCTGCTTATTTTTCCAAGTATTAACAGTGATGTCAGGAACTGCTTACATGGTGGAATTAACTACCCTAATGAATTTATATTCACTGATTTTCCCTAGAGGGGAAATTGGTTCTATGTGTGAGTCTTCACCAATTTTGAAGGTACTTTCCTGTCACAATAGACTATTTTAAACTGACTGAGAGTGTTGTCTTTGTTAGAATTTTCCCAAGAGCTGAATCTAGGTGGGCACAGTTGATATGATTAAAATATATGGTGCATACTTGTGAAGCTGTTCCGGCTACAATGCTGCAATTTTAAAAGAAAAAAAAATCATTCTGACTGTTGGACGTTTTCACTTTTCTCAGTTTTTAATTCTTCACTCATCCAAATACTTGCCCCAAAACATGTGGCAGAGTGTGGGGAGAGGGAGAGAGTTTGGGGAAGGAAAGGAAGTTGGATGTCAAAAACCACCAGAACTTTTTGTAAGGTCATGAATCCCCCAGATGACTGCTTGGAAAATGTTACAGTATTGCCTTCTGGGGGCCTCTTCCTCCGCATTCTTATAAGCTAAAAATCAGGGCTTTTGAAACAGCACACTTCTCAAAGGTAGGGGAACGAAATCGAAGCTGGGTGAGGAAAAGCATGCTGTTTGGGATCTGAGAGTGGAACAGAACTTGAGGTAAATGAGTCTAGAAACGTCTCCTATTCTGCCTGCATAAATGAAGACTCAAGAAATAAAGGGAAGAAGGGTGAGAAGCAGAGGGGAAAATACACTGTAAAACATGCACGTCGTGTTCGTATTGTCATACGTTTAGTGCTGTGGCGCATCTTGGGGCAGTTCTGATGAATTTGAAGCCTTTGTCTCTTTGGCCCCATAGGGGAGACCTGCTTTATGAGCCTCTCAGGTCTTTACCACGCAAGCGGAGACACCTCAGGGCTGTGAGGCGCACGACTGTTACTCAACAGCTTGGAACGGGAAGTGGAGATCCTGCCACTAACTGAAACTTCGAACTTCATATAAAGTGTGTGCCCACTTGGAACGTTGCCAGGGCACCAGGACCCATCTCTCTCCTCCAGCAGGAAGTGCCGTGGGCCCCAGAGGAAGCCCCGCAGTCACTCTTGTGTGCAGCACTGCCTTGTTGCATGGTCTCGATGTGACAGGGTCAGACAAAGGAGACATCAGCCTTACTTCTGACTCTGCCCCTTTGAAAAGAGAGGGCCAGGTCAGGATGAGGGTGCAGTGCGAATAGGGGTGTGCGTGAGGCATGGTCTTGGTGACCCACGTTTATAAGGCAATTCTTTGTGGTAGGGACAAGCTCTGCCAGCAGCCTTTAAAGCCACAAGTTAGAAACAATCAGCATAACTTTTGCATTCCTTCATTCACTCACTCACTCCCTAATGAAACGGTTAATAGTGCTGGGTCTGTAGTCAGACAGCTGGGTTTGACTCCCCAGCTCTGCCATTTCCCAGCTGTGTGATTTGGGTACACTCCTTACGTTTTACTAGTAAAACGTGGATAATAATAGTTCCCACTTCCCCAGAGCTTTGTGAGGATTCGGTGAGTTAATATGTGCTCCGAACAGCACCTTACACTCAGTAAGACCTTAGTAGAGGTTAACAGTTTTATTCTATCTCATGGACGAGAGATGGCTACCCACCTAGTCCCACAAGGATCTCCTCTAGTTAGAGGTCTCTCGTGAAATACCCTCTCTGGATGATGGAATTGCGACATTCCCTTAAAATCCTAGTTTGGTTTCTCTTTGCATCTCTCCTTGTCTGAATCATTTAAAAAAAAAAAAATGTTCTCCCATCTTAAACAGTGCTGGAGGTGAGATCACACCTTTGATTGTTTGCTGGGGGGGGGGGGGATGGACTTAATTCTCTTTCTTCAGTTTTGAGTAGTCATGCTTCTGCCTTGCCCCCTCTTCTCTTTTATTTCTTCTATTCTCTTTCTTCCTGCCTTTCTTTGTCATCGTCCTACCTCTGCCCTACTCCACGGAGCCTGGGCTAGCGAGGGTGTAGTATCCAGCCGGTGGTGTATACCACGCTCATTCATAGTTGATGCTTCAAAACTTTCTCCCAAAACAGTGTAGTTTGCCTCTCTAAAATTAAGATAGCTCAATATGCATCTGTATAGAAATGCTTGCATATTATTGGACGTTAAATAACTCTTATCTAAAGAAAATAAAGTCTTATTTTAAATGTCAGGAATAGAAAAGTTTAAAATATATTCACGGTGTGTCATACAACACAATGATTCCATGAAAGTTTCATAGAATGCATTTCACAGACAAGCAGAATGGATCCAGCACCTGGCTAAATAGTAACTGTAGTTCTGTTCTCTCGGGGACTTGAGTTGAATTAAGCGTATTAGCTCAGATTGTCATAAAGTCTCCAGAATGGAAGGAGGGTAATATTTTATATTTATGGAATAGTGGAAAAAGACTATTATTATGCATAATATATATATTTGAATCCTATTTAAATCAGTAACAGGTTCATTCCCGACGCTGATTACCATACTTTGGCAAGATGAGGTCAGCATGAAAGACATAAAGATGGCAATTACTCTGTGTGTAATTTAACATTTGCATTTTTCACAAAATTAGGATGTCCTTTTGTTAAGCACTTTACCCTGTGTATTGTTGATTTTTTTTTTTTTTTGAGGTGGTGTGCATTGGAGTTTCTAATTTCTGTTTAACATCATGTTAGATGTAATGTGGTACCCAAGGGTTAGAGGAAGGAGGGATGGTCACATTAGTGGATGGCAGCTGTATTAACCTTGTATGGGAGAGAGGGGGTCGCATTAATTGTGCACATTCATCGTCTTCTGCCTAGAGATGAATTCCCTTTGTGAATTCTACATAGTGGTTGAGAACCACACGAGGAGCACCTTGCTCTTGGGAGTTCTGACAGCTTTTGAGAGGCATCTCCTAAGTTCAAGATATATTTCTTTGTCTCCTATCCAAATATCAGTTCATTCATTCAGATGATAGGAGACACCCTCAACACTGTGATGGAGCAGAAGTGAGAATGAGAAGGCATCCCTCTCTCCTCCCCTTTTCCTCTCCCTCTTTCCC
>NW_006769244.1:580421-610858 GCF_000442215.2 Lipotes vexillifer
AAAGAGACAGAAGTCAGGCAGCATCCCTCCCCTTTTCCTTTTCTACACTAAATGCTCAGGTCTGAAGTGCCTTGTGGTCTCACGCCTGTGTCCACCCGTGTCTCCCTGTGCTCCCTTTCCCGCATCCTCTTGTTTAGCTTCTGTGAGTGTTTGAGTGTGTTTGTCCCCCTGCCCCAGCAGTGGCAGAGGAGTTTGCCTCTGCTCTCATGTGTGTCTTCTTTTTCTTTGCGGAGGGATGGTTGCTAGAGGTGATAGAAGAGTATATTTGTTCTTAAAAGATAAAAGAGCAGAGTCTCAGAGGCATTTTCTGCCCGTGCGTTAGCACTCCATATCAGAGTAGCTCTTGTTGTTTGGTGTGTGTGGCACAGGGACAATCCACCGGAGGGGCCCTTTTGTCAAGTTCTTGCCTGACCTTGAGTTCAGGAAGCACTCCTGGGGAGTAGGAAATTCAGAACTGGAATGAGTGGGGGAGTCATACAAGTAAACCAGCAGTGACAGGGCAAGGGGCCAATGGGAGGAACAGGTGAGGGAAGCCTTAGGGAAGAGGTGACGTCACCTGGATCTGTAACATGAGGAGACTCCAAGAATGGGGATGTTTCTGACCAAGGTGTGTTGGGCTCTCAGACCACTCGAGCTGAGTGGCCAAGCGAAGGCACCTGAAGCAGGGCCCCTTGGCTGGTGGGCTGCAGGAGTAAGTGGGCACACAGGTTTCCCCCTCCTGTGTCCAGGTGACCCTACTGGGGAGCCTTCCAGCAGGCAGGTAGGAGGATGCTATGGCATCATCATCCGAAGCTTCAGTGATATCTTTCACAGGTAACTGTCTCTACCACACCAGCCTCACCTTGGCCTCTCCCTTTGAAACTTAACTCTTCTTTCCGTCATTCCCTCAGACCTCATCCTAAGGAAAGTTACGGAATTCGTTTACTTTGCCCTAACTTACCACCGCGTTATTCCTGTACACACAGAGGTAGCCCTGTCATTGCAGTTGTCATTCCCAGAGCGCCTTCCGAATAACAGCTGAGCTTGCACGTGTCAGCTCCTGTCCTTTGTGTTTGGTGTAGACGAATTCCTTTAATCCTGATAACAACCCTGAGGGGTAGGTATTCTTATTATCCCCATTTTATGGACGGCAAAACTGAGATACAAGGAGTGCACTGTTTGCTCGAGGCCACACGTCTAGTCAGTGGCGGAACTGGCATTATGGACTCAGACTGTACGGCTTAGAAGTCATTGCTCTAAATACAAACAGCGCTTCCTCAAGATACCATATGCAGTCATTGCGCTTCCCTTAGGAATTCTGGGAAGTAAGATGCAAGATCCTTGCCCTGAGAAGAGGCAAAAGACGCATTTAAAAATATCAGTGTTGTCTGGGGTAGGACATCCTACGACACTGGGGAGGATGTTTGGTGGTGCTGGGGGAGGGTATTTCTTTACCTAGGTGCTCTCTGCCTGGATCACCCAGATGGAATGGGGAGGACAGCAAGGATGACACACCTGCACCTCTGTATGACCTGGGGGAGGGTCAGCTAAAATTAAAAAAAAAATAAAAATCAGAAGCCTTGTGTAGGCTGTGTTGCCTTTGGTTTCTTTGTTTGTTTTCAACAGCTTTACATTTTTTTTTTTTTTTGGTGTGTTAGTTTCTGCTTTATAACAAAGTGAATCAGTTATACATATACATATGTTCCCATATCTCTTCCCTCTTGTGAGCTTTAAATTTTTTATTTCGAGTAATGAGAGGTACACCTCCGCCAGCCATCTGTGTGACCTTGGACGAGTCATTTTGTTCCCTGCCTTATCTGTAAAATGAAGGAGCCGGATCAAATTATCTTCAAGGTTGCTTCCAGCTCTGAAGTCTTCTGCTTCTGTGTTTTTTGTGTTTTTGTGTAGAGCACTCATGCCACTGAAAACATCTACCGCTTCCAATTGCATCGCTCTCTGATTTTCTTCTTCCCCCATGTAGAAATTCTGAAGCAGCCTGTGATCTTTATTAATCACACAGAGACTGTCCTCTTCTCAGACTCGAGTGGAATGGCTAAGGTGCCCTCTGCAGAAGATATCGTGGCTAATGTTCTCATTACTGACTAATTGGCTAAAGAGACTTCTCTCAATTGCATTTAGCCTGATTGATAGTTTTCTATCACCTGATGGGTAGAATGGACAGCCAAACCAATTATGCCTGCACAGAGAGTGCCATACAGCAGAGCAGCACCGCCTGAGACAAAAGGCCCTTATAGATGATGTCTGGTCGGGGTGCCTGCCAAGAGTTTGTTAAAGGAAATGGTTTTCTGAAAAGTACAGTTTGACATGCCTTGAAATACATGTGTCTTGGGTCACCCCTAAGCTCACTGGGCCTTGTCTTACTGAAGGAGGAGGGTACATTTCTGGTTATGTTTCAAACCTGGATAGCTGGGATACCTAGTTAGCTTTGTGCGGAGTGAAACAGAGATGCCAGTTTGTTAAGAACTGAAGCTGCAGAACTGAAGCCCTCCCACAGGTATGTCACACGGAGACGCGCTCTTCCTCAGATGCAATCTTGTAGACATAGGGCATTACTCAGATTCCTTTTTGGATTCATTTTCTTTTTATGTTGCTTAGGCTGTTGAGAGGAAATAATATTGAGGTCACTTGCTTAGTCATTTCAGTTGAGGCCATTTCTTTTTAGCTAATGCATTAATTTATTGAAATCTCAGTGTAAAGTGCAAACTCTTGTTTTAGAGTGGAAAGATCCTCACGTGGTAAGGATTTACACGAAAATCTAAGTCGGGGAACTTCTCGTTCATGTCTTAGTCTTTTTTTTTTTTTTTTAAAGCAGAGCGTCAGAAGGCATTTATAGTGCTTCACTGTAAACAGCGTGTTGTGCTCCTGAGCCTTGTCACCTTCAAGGGCTCTTCTTTGCTTTTTTTTTTGTTTTTGCAGTACGCGGGCCTCTCACTGTTGTGGCTTTTTCCCTTGCGGAGCACAGGCTCCTGACGCGCAGGCTCAGCGGCCGTGGCTCACGGGCCCAGCCGCTCAGCGGTACATGGGATCTTCCCGGACCGGGGCACGAACCCGTGTCCCCTGCATCGGCAGGCGGACTCTCACACTGCGCCACCAGGGAAGCCCTGCTATTTTTCTTTAAAACCACTTTATTGAGGTCTGATTGACATACTGAAAGCTGTCCATATTTAATGTAATGCAACTTGCTGAGTTTGGAGATAAGTATACAGCCGTGAGACCATCACCACGATCAAGACCTTAAACATAGCCATCACCTCCAAAAGTTTCCTTCTGCCCCCTCTATTTTATTTTTTAGAAGATTAATTTTTTTTCCTTCTGTGGTAAGAACACTTAACATAAGATCTACCCTCTTGCAGATTTACCTAAATATACAATTCAGTTCATTATAGGCCCCACGTTGTACAGTAGATCTCCAGAACTTATCTTGCATCGTGAAACTCTGTAGCCTTTCACCAGCCCTTCCCCATGTTCCTCTCCCCATTTCAAGATGTTCTAAAATACACACCAAGAGTTTGATGCTTGAGATCAGCCCTAGGGGACCAACTGCTGGGAAAAGAAATGAAAGAGAGCATGATTATTTTTGTGACCTAACAACTTTTAAGTAAATTATCCTTGTGTGACTATTAAGTAGAAAGAGGAAGAAAGGACGTTTCCCTTGGAGTGGGAAAAGGAAGACTGGAAGTGTGTTTGAGGCGGGGAACGGGACCTGTGCCTTCTCAGCATCTCTGTTCCTTCTGCCCAAGGAGATCCTGCTACTGTAGCTGTGCAGGGAGCTGTGGCCGCACCATGCCGGCTGCACTGAGCAGTGAGAGGGCTCGAGGCCAAGGTGCCGACTTGAAAGGGTCATTGTGCAGCACAGCAGTGGCATGGCAGTTTCAAGAGGGGTAGGTTTGAGATGACTGTAGCTCTTTCATCCCCCGTGTAGCGCTCGCTGACAATGCAGATGCAGTCGGTAAACACGCATGTTCCCGCGTGTTGGGTGACTGAGGTCTCTGCATCCCGCTCCCCGACTGCCGTATCCACTGGCTGCCGCGGTGCAGGCTGCGACCTGGGCAATTGGTACCTTCTCCTCTTGCCTCACATTAGCAATACTTTGTCAGAATGGGCCTCAGATGCATTAGAAGAACACACGCGCTTGGTATTTAGAGAAAACCTTGACCGGCAGTGTGTGTAAGCGGGAATACTATGAAGAACATAAGGCTGTGACACAACAACAAGCCATTTAGAAAAGAAGTATGTCCCGATCCTTACTTTACTATACAAGCCATTCCCTGTTGGAGATATGCTTTGTTTCTGGTTTGAGTTCATCTTAAGCCATTCCCAGCTCTGCTGCTTCATCTTCTGTGAGCTCCTCAACAAGAAATACAGTGGGAAAAACCTCTAACAAAAAGGTAAACAACTTAGACAGAAAACAAAGTTATGGTTACCAAAGGGGAAGGGGATGAACGGATAAGTTAGCAGTTTGGGATTAACAAATACACACTTTTACATATAAAATAGATACAACAGGGACCTACTGTATAGCATAAGAAACTATATTCAGTACCTTGTAATAACCTATAATGGAAAAGAATCTGAAAAAGAATATATATACATGTAAAACTGAGTCACTTAGCTGTACACCTGAAACTAAAACAACGTTGCAATTCAACTATAATTCAATTTAAAAAATTAAAAATAGGGGCTTCCCTGGTGGCGCAGTGGTTGAGAGTCCGCCTGCCGATGCAGGGGACACGAGTTCGTGCCCTGGTCCGGGAAGATCCCACATGCTGCGGAGCGGCTGGGCCCATGAGCCATGGCCGCTGAGCCTGCGTGTCCGGAGCCTGTGCTCCGCGGTAGGAGAGGCCACAACAGTGAGAGGCCCGAGTACCGCTAAAAAAAAAAAAAATTTAAAAATAAAAGTGGGGAGGTTGCGGGGGGGAGTAAACAGCAAGTTCTGAAAGGAAATAAACTAAAGCTTTACCCCTCAACCTTAGATGGAGCAATTTGGTGTTAAACTTTATTGTTCTATGAACATTTTAGGGGAAAGACTTAACGTATTTTCCCTAGAGGTAAAGACATGGTTTGTCTCTTAAAACCTGTATTTTATTAAGTGATGATTCCATTGATTGTGGTATTGGATAAAAACAGGGAGGAAAACCTGGTCTTGAGTTCAAACATCAGTTCTGAAAAGGACTGTATTGATCTCAGTCATTTGGAACATGGATATTCTATTTTTGAGGGTTTAACCTTAGGTCTTCCTAGACTCATATTGTTGGACAACTAAAGACATTTTGACCTGCGTGTGGTAAATTGCCTTCCGGTAGGGTTTGTAAACATTACTCTGTCTGATTCTACCCATATATAACTCCTACCAATGCATGATTTGATTTGGTTATATATCATTAAGTGGAATTTACTGGAATTAGACAAGCAGGGAGTCACATACAATCAAATAATAGAAATGCCTTCTTTATTACCCCCCCTTCAAGTTACTGCTCAGTTACTGAATAGTTGAATTTATAGATATATGAACACTGGACAGTAAAACCTCAACAAATTATTAAGGGTTTCCTTTTTTTTGGTCAAAAATTTCTGTCAAAGTCAAATCACAACCAAATTACCACACATCAGATGTTCATTTATAAGGAATCAACTTCCAGGTTGGGACAAGGGATCAGGTTGTATTTAGCCCCCTCTCTTCCATGATGTCACTTGGTAGGCAGTAGGACCCCTGCCAGGTACATGGAAACTCTGGGTCCTAGCATGGCCTCCATCATGATACTTGGCTGGCTTACCTCACAGGGTTCTTGTGAAAGCTATAGAAGCCTTTGGTAAACACTTGGTTGCTATACAAAGCTGTTGTTGTTGTTGTCGTTATTGTTATTATTATTATTATTAGTCTACACTGTGAGAAGAGCTGTGTGTAACGATGACTCTGAGACCCATTGCAAGATGATTAGTCATCACAAAACAATTTATGTGCGGGCAGTTGTACTTTCAAAAGCAGGTAAATTATTTAATATATCTTATGAAGATTTAAAAATAAGAATTGAAGAAAGTTTCAAAGTCTCATACCGCTGCTTAATGCAGGCAGACGTCATTCCGTTTTATGCTCAGTGCCTTGCCAATGTGCCACCATTTGCACTGTTCTCACCCATAAATGATTGAATCCTCCTGACAACCCTGTGTGATGGGCGCTGTCTAGATACCCATTTTACACACCTGGAAACTGAGACCTGGAGAGATGAGGTGACTTGTCCAAGATCACAGAGCTGGTAAGCATCAGAGCTGTTTTGAATCCAGCTACTCAGTGCTCTTCACCACTGCACTGTATGCCTCATGTAGCATCTGGCCCAAAATAGACCCCCAGTGAGTGTTTGGTCAAATGTCATTAGCAACCTAAATGTCTATTGACAGAAGAATGGATAAAGAAGATGTGGTACGTATATACAATGAAATATTATTCAGCCATTAAAAAGAGTGAAATAATGCCATTTGCAGCAACATGGGTGGACCTAGAGATTGTCATACTGAATGAAGTAAGTCAGACAGAGAAAGAGAAATATTGTATGATACCGCTTATATACAGAATCTAAAAAAATGATACAAATGAACTTATTTACAAAACAGAAACAGACTCACAGACTTAGAGAATGAACTTATGGTTACCAGGGGGAATGGGGAGGGGGAGGGATAGTTAGGGAGTTTGGGATTGACATGTACACACTGCTATATTTAAAATGGATAACCAACAAGGACCTACTGTATATTACAGGGAACTCTAGTCAATATTTTGGAATAACCTGAATGGGAAAAGAATTTGAAGAATAGATACAGGTGTATGTATAACTGAATCACTTTGTTGTACACCTGAAACGTACACAACATTGTTTATCAACTAGACTCCGATTTAAAATAAAAAGTTAAAAATAAATGTCGTTAGAGACTCAAGGTGCCCTTCAGGCTGGGCCCAGTCAGCCTTTCCCTCTGACTTTTTTTTTTTTTTTTTTGGTGGTACGCGGCCTGTCACTGCTGTGGCCTCTCCCGCTGCGGAGCACAGGCTCTGGACGCTCAGGCTCAGCGACCATGGCTCATGGGCCCAGCCACTCCACGGCACGTGGGATCCTCCCGGACCGGGGCACGAACCCGTGTCCCCTGCATCGGCAGGCAGACTCTCAACCACTGCACCACCAGGGAAGCCCTCTGACTTGTTTCTCAGTATTCTCCCACTCAAAACCAGAAAAACCTTTCTTCACCCTGTCCTCCAGTTTTCACTTTTACTTACATTGATTCATTCATTCACTTATTCTTTTGGCAACAGTTCTTTTGACACACTCCTCACGATTAATAATACAAAGTCTGGGAAATAAAGTACTACATGGCCCCTCTGCCTGTGGAGTTCATGGTCAAAAGGCAGGGGGCAGAATCATAAGCAGAGTAATTATGTTTTTTTTATCGAAAGAAGCAATAATCAAAGCATGAGGGTGTCACAAACTGTGTGGACACTTAAGGGAAGGCTTCATGGGGTGGGTGACATTTGGGCTGGACTTTAAAATATGAAGGAATTTTCAGGTGAAGAAATAAGGAAGAACAGAGGGAACAGCCTATGCTAAGGCAAGGAATGAGGAAATGGAAGGCAGTTCAGAACAGCAGGGAGAACTAAAGCTAGAGGTTTGGGTGAGATTGGGAAGGGCTCCCTGTGCCGTCGGTTTTAACTTCATCCTGTAGGTGAAACATTTGAAATGTCTCATGAACGTGAGGCCCTGCAGACCTTTCTTTCTAAGTTGAAGTATAGGTCATTTACAATATCATGTTAGTTTCAGGCATACAGCAAAGTGATTCAGTTATATATATATTTTTTCAGATTATATTCCCTTATAGGTTATTATAAAATATTGAATATAATTCCCTGTTCTACAGTAAATCCTTGTTGCATATCTATTTTATGTATAGTAGTGTGCATCTGTTAACCCCATATTCCTAACTTGGCCCTCCTTCCCTCCCTCTCCCCTTTGGTACCCGTATGTTTGTTTCCTGTATACCTTTATTTACTCCACTGCCCCTCCCAGGTCGGCCCTTTCCCAGACTCTGCCTTCATCTCTTTTTCGAGTCTTGAATCTTTCCTGCTCTGCAAAGCCTTTCTGCATCATGAAGCCTGAGCTTCTCCCTTCTCTAAATGCCTACCTTTTGTATCTGGAAATTAATTATGCCTCTCATTCCCGGTCATCTTTTCACGGGCTTATGTCATTGCTACAGGGCAGAAATAGTCATGAAGGGCGAGGAAATGCTGCTGAGATGTGTTTCTACAGAGCTCTCAGTGCCATGCCGGTCATAGGCTGTGTTCAATGAGTATTTTTAGGTCTATTGATGATGTGAAATCCATATGCACAGAAGAGGTTCAGCCGGATCCTTGTTCTATAGCTTTTCAAAACTTCAGACTAGGGCTTCCCTGGTGGCGCAGTGGCTGAGAGTCCGCCTGCCGATGCAGGGCGCACGGGTTCGTGCCCCGGTCCGGGAGGATCCCACGTGCCGCGGAGCGGCTGGGCCCGTGAGCCGTGGCCGCTGAGCCTGCGCGTCCGGAGCCTGTGCTCCGCAACGGGAGAGGCCACAGCGGTGAGAGGCCCGCGTACCGCAAACAAACAAACAAACAAAACTTCAGACACCAACTAATGTTCTGAACAGCTGTTCTCACAGTTGCAAGTTGGTGACCTCTTCCAGAAAACACAGTTTTTCCCTTTCTATAACCTTTGACCAGAAAAAAAGCAAACATCAAGCAGAGCATGAGAGCTAAAATGGACCTTGGAGGGTCAGCAACCTGTTCCATCCCCTCATTCTTTACAACGAGAGGGTTTTTGTTTTTTCCAGTGGCAGAACTGACAAATTCATTGTAAGAAACCTTGGAATGTCTCCAAAAGTGCAAAGAAAGAAAAAGAAAAATTGATCATATTCCTAGATCTCTAGTGAGTTTTCCTTAAAATAAATTTTTAGAGGTGACACTGACAGGTTGAAGAGGATTCACATGTTAAAATCTTTCATAACATCTGGCTAAATACCCTTCAGTAAGATTGTGCCCATTTACCTACTTGTACCAGCAATGTGTGTGTGAGTCTAGTACTTTTATGTAAGGTGCAATAGACATTATTCTCAAATAACTAACAGTTTTTATAGTCAGAGGACTTGGAGCCTGCTGAGGCTTGGTGAGGAACTGAATGGAGAAGTGAGATGATTTTAAATGTCTGGTTTAACTATAACCAATTAACAATTTCAGTCTCCTTGAGAACAGAATAATTTCCAGTCTGAAATTTTCATTCAGATGAAACGCACTCTGCATTCAGTGCTAGAGGTCTAACCAGTTCCAAGACCAGGTCATCTGCTGCAGAGCAGCCCCTTTCAGTTTTGTCTGAATTTTACCACCAACTCTGATGAAAGGGGCACTTAACCTCTTTGAGCTTCTCTTGCCTTGCCTTATCTTTGAAAATGAGTGGGTTGAATTAAATTACATCTAGAACCATCTCCATTGATGATTCTCTTAGAACCATAGATCAAATCGATATGGAAACTCCTGGAGTTATGGGAATACTGTTGGGTGGGTGGGAAAATGAGACCTGTCTAGTTAAAAGCTGAGGCAAATCTGAGACTGAGCTAGAGTTAGAATACAAAATTCCACATTTTCACTGGACAGTTTTTATTTATTTAGTACTCCCTACAGAAGACACCGGGCCAGTCAGCCAAGGCAGAGGCTGCAGAGTTAGTTACAGTTACTGATACAACAATTGCTTCCATTCAGGCCTGGGGATAAAGCAAGGCTGGAAATAGACCCGTAAGAGAATTTGAGTGTAGCTCAGAGGTTGGAGAGATCACCTAATTGGGAGAGAAGGAAAATCTTTATGAAAGAAGAAATTTTTCAGATTCAGCTTGGCAAGTAAAGATGGTGGAAGGCCGTTTCAATGAATCTTGTCATTTCCAAAACATCATGATTACTAACTCTATGAAAGATTAAAATTTGTGGAGAAAAGTCTCCATGCCACTACTACGGGATTATTATAAAATTTAAGTTAAATTCCACGTCAACATTGTCATTTGTTGAAAATATTTGTATAACCAATATTGCGAAGCCTTTGCCGATAGATTACTTATTTGAGTCAAAATTTAATATAACAAAATTTCAGTGAAAGCATTGTGACAGGCTCAGCGGGTTTGTTGTCTATCCCCTAATAACTTTACGGTTCCCTCACATACAGTCACAAACTTCCTCAGAGTTTGAACCAATGTGAAACTTTTTGTTTTCCATGGTAGTCTACAAGAAAAAAAATTAGTTCACTGTTAAATATTTATTCTTTCTATAATAATATTACATACACACGATCTCAGCTTTGACCCTCAGAGGAGAGCTGAAGGTCCAGTGTTTTGCTGATTTCACATGGACACTCACTGGCTATATTTGAGGAATAAGTATTTAAATCATAGAATGAGTAAGCCTTGGAAGAAGAGTGGACAAGTTTTCTCTTTTGTTAGTCTATTTGTGCTCCAGTTTGTTTTAAATGCCCAATTTTTAAATTTTCTAATGTAACAGACCAGAGAGAAGACTCCCAACTAGTGGCAATATTGAAGGAAAGGGTAATTTAGTGCGGAAGCTCAGTATCGCTAGATTCTGCAGCTGTTTTCTGGTTGGATTTTCATCTCTGCTGTCGTTGCCTATTGTGAGATAACTAGAGCTTGAGTTTTTCAGATGGTGTTATATGCTGATGCTGTGTAACCAACCTATGTAATTTGAGTTTCTCATTATCAAAGGTGGCAGCCTTAATCTCTGTCTAGCGCTGCAGTGCCTGGAGACGTAATAATGATGATGATTTTTACCATCCCTGGGGTTTAAACTGTCTTCTCTGTTATGAGGCTGGCCCAGTAGCAGCGGGTAACTTCAGAACTCCCTCCTCCTGAAGCACTTAGCTGGCAGTGTTGGAAGCCTGCATTTGTGTCTCAGCAAGCTGGGAGACTAGGATGGAGAGCCAGCAAGGGATTGGGGAGCAGCAGTGGCGGGAGGGGGGCCTTGGCGGGGGGGTTAGATGCCTCAGAGTTGAAGGGGAAGAGGCTGCGATGCGGTAAAGGAAGCTATGGCTTTAAGGAAATACAGAAGCAGAAATGGATAGGAAAGAAAAATAAATTAGAAGAAAAGGAAAGGATGGGAGGAGGTGGATGGGATGAGGATGACATGCCTTGGAATAAGCCGATCCAAGCCTGGCCCTTGTTTTCATTGGACCTGTTAGGAAAAGCGGATTTTACCTTCCTGTGTCATATCTTCACCCGCCGGGAGACAGTCTTTCCCCTCGCGTGCGTGTGGACAATTTAGGGCGGACCTGTTGCCAAAGCTGGTGTTTGTTGTCCAGTGTCTTATGTGTGGTAGTTTATCAATAAATGGTTGTAATTTTAGAATAATTTAATCCGCTGTCTCCAAAGAAGCTGCCACAAGGTTACTGCTGTGTGTTTGGTGTGGCATTTAAAGATGAAGAATGCAGTTATCCTAAAAATGGGAGGGGAGGGGTGGAGTGAAGTGTGGACAGGATCAGTGCCAGAATTAAAGGAGAAAAGAATTGTGGGGGAAGTAAGTTGGGGGCCAGATGGACACAGAGAAACCAGGATGGGCAAAGAGAAAGATGTGGTGGGAAAAAAAGATCCGTACTTTACTTTATTCATTTTTTCTTCCTCATGGACATGCTATATGCACTCCCAAATGAAAAGAGTGTGAATGTTTGACTAGCTCTCGCTCAGAAAGAGGAGGAAAAAAATCAACTCATTTTGTCTCCATCGTCTTATTTTGCCAAACCAAGCAAAGAGCCCTCTTTAAACTATCCACGATAGCTTTAGTTAAAAATACAGGTTTGGGACCAAAAAATTTAGATTGATTAATTTGGTGTGAATTTTAAAGAACATAATAAGTTGACACCTTTACTTTTTTCGGTTTTGAAACAAAAATGCACACATTTGCTAAGCTGGCATTTATGTAATAATTAGGGGTATCTTATTTCAGTCTTTTAAAAAGAAGCATATAATTGAAGTGATAGATGTAATATTTGCAAATAGTATTATACTTACTAATATAGTTATAGACCCTCTTTTTCTTTAGCTTGTGATTTCTTCCTAGTTGGACCCTTTAAAATGAATCTTTTTCTTAAAATTTCCCTATTTTTAAAAAACATACTTTTTTGTGCTGTAATACGGGGTGAAAGCCAGTTGGAAATTAATCTAGCCTAGCAATTAACAGTCACAAATTCAGGTAGCACACGAATAACAAAGGGATAAAAAAGAGAGTGAATATCTAAAGTCAAATATAAGCATGGATATTACCCAGAAAAGAAAGATAATTTAGTATTTCTCTTAGTTTGTGGTCTTTGAGGCATAATTGATAAATGAGGGAAGGTAGTTCATTATCCTAATGGCAGTGCCAGTTTTGAAGAAAGGGACCGTGGCTGGAAGTGGCCCAGTCTGCTCTTTTGAGGTGGGAGATTCACAAATAGGGATCATCTCCCTTTTCCCCAGTTGAATCAACTCCACTGTGCTGAGCGGAGTTTGGTTTTACTGAGGAGATGGAATCTGTCCCATGGGGGCAGGAGAGTGTGTATCTAAGCGGTCTCTGACCCGTGAGCTTGCTCCCATGGTTCTGTGGCACTTTTCACCCTGTAACATTGGGACGGGGCTTCAACTCGGGTCAGTGGTTTCACCACAAAGGCCAGAGGTCATTGGGAAAACAGAAGAAATATCCAAGTGACAGTGACAACTGTGCAAAAATAGGGGAAGAAAACGGAGAAACCTGCAAGTAGATGAAGTCTGTCTGTAGGACTCTCACAGGAGAGCATGAATCATCAAAGAGGTTCCAGAGTTACAACCAAGAAGTATGTATGGCAATCAGTGGTGCAAAGGGTAATAATACAAACATAATAAAGAAGAGAAAGGAAAGCACGCCAGAGATAAAGGAGGCCTCACGTTAAATGAATAGGGAGATGAGTATAATGATTATGCTCAAATGACTGAGCTATTGATGGCAAAATGGCTGAGCTGCTGAACTGCTTTTTAAGACTGGCCTTTAAGAAGATAAATAAGGATAATTAAACAGCAATGAAGACCTCTTTCATTAAAAAAAAAAGAAGAAGGAAACAAATGAATAGGCAAGGTCTTGGATGATGTGTTAACCAGTGTTAATGGAAATAATCATGAATTCATCAAAATATGGATGCTCTCCTTTGGAAATCATGAAGGATAATGAGCGGGGGGGGGAGAGAGAGAGAGAGAGGACTGACACTGCATGGTTATCCAGTGTCCAAGAATGAATATATTCAATTGTCGGCAGAGATAGCACAGGTAAAGCACAGATCCATTCTCTTATCTTATATTTTTTTCATAATTCTTACCCCAGGAACCTGTTTATCATACCTTCCAATAAGACTCCAAACTCAGTTTTCTTTCTTCTTCCTGCCCCATCTATGATCCAGTGTTGCTAATGTCTAGTAAAAATAACAGTTTAAGAGAGCATTGTCCTGTATATTTCACAGAACAAGAGGCCCTGAATAATTCATTTCTAAATAGAATTAGTTTTAAACCTGTTCCAAGCACAGTACCTGCCCATGGTAAGTAGGGTCATCCCTCAGTATCCACAGGGCATTGGTTCCAGGACCTGCCAGGGACACCAGAATCCGTGGATGCTCAAGTCCCATGGTTGGCCCTCAGTATCTGCAGTTCCACAACCACATATCCTGTAGTACTGTATGTTTATTGAAAAACTGCCATGTGTAAGTGGACCCATGCGGTTCAAACCCATGATGCTCAGGGGTCAGCTGTATTCCATAGGCAGTTGTGGAATAAATAAATGAATTAGGAAAACTACATTGCTAACAAATAGAGTATTTGAATGGGTAAATGTGCGAACATCTAGGGGTTATTAGAGCCATGAGCCACAACTGGCATAGATTTATCAAGCTTTTTATGTTAGACCAACTTAGCTGATTACTGTTTTGGAAAATCTGAAAACAAGTGGACAAAAAAGAATGCACTGAATATATTATTATTTCTACATACATCCAGATGTGAATGGAAGAGTTGATACCAGGTGTTATAAAATCTAGTTGGGAAAGTGAATTCAAATTGACTCAAATGTGTCAAATTGATTGAAAATTGCCTAAAGGACTGAAAGTGTAATGATAAATGGCAATGCATGGAGTCTAAGGGAGGGTGGGAATCTATGTTCAGCAAGATCTTACTGAACATCTTCATTAATTATCCGAGAAAGGATGTAAACAGCCATTCATTAAACGTATAGGAGAAGCTAAATAGAGAGGAATTCTAAACACTTGGGTGGGGCTGAGGACAGTAAAAAGGGAACCAACGTGCTCAGGAACAGAATGATGCTAATAATTGGATTGAAATCAACTAATGTTCTGGCAGTGTTTACTCTGCAGGGCATAGTCCCAGGCACTGTTGGAGCTTTAGGGATGAGTTCAAGAGACTCAGCAGACAGATAATGAAAACAACGGACTACAGGATGAGGAAGAATGAAGGAAGTGCAGCATTGGAGGTGGAGCAAACTGCTGTGGGAGCAAAGAAGGATGATGAAACTCTAAACAGAACAGCCAGGACTGCAGATTCATGTTGTTACACTGTAAGAAAAACAAGGGAGCAAGAAGCATTTAGGGGAAGTGACTAGGGTTAGGTCAAGGTTAACCCCGTGTGCAACCAAGAAGTACCAAGACAGAGTGACATTTTAATTCAGGCACATAGTATGAGCCACAGAGTTTGGAGTCAGGACGTCAGGGCTCGTCTAGTGCAAACTCACCTCTCAGTGGGACCTTTTTTAAAATTATTCTTTTCCTTCTTGTGTTAAGATAAATTACTAGATACTATTCTTCGTTTCATTTTTTAATTTTACTCTGAGGATCAATTCTGTGGAAATACATATAATTATGTAAGAAAGTATTGCACATAAAGATGTTCATTAGAGTATTATTTATAATATTGAACCAATGGCAACCCCCTGACATCCAGTAGTTGGGAAAAATTTAAGTTTCCTGTCTTCCCTTGTGAGGATATCGATATTCTCCAGCCACTCACGGGTGTTTATGAAGAATTAGAAGAGGAAAATGTTCATCTTTTAATGTTAGGTGAGAAAACTAGAATGGAAAATTTACCATAGAGTGTAATTAAAAGCAAAAAGCTAGTGTATGATTAGAAACAAAATATATCAGTGGTTGTTTTCGTCAGGGGGGAAGAGGATGCTATAAAATGTAGTGTTTGTTGAGTCTGACCGACTAATTTGTTCCGTGTGTTTATTCCTGTCTCTAAAGGTTTTTATTTGTATTTTAATATGTTTTGATGAGCCTCTAGTAAAGGTACTTAGGGAAAGTATAGTGTTTTAGCTGTGTGGTTTTTCTTTGGAAAAAAAGACTTACTTCCTAACTATTGAGAGGTATCAGCTCTCCTGAAGATGGATGTTTAGTAAGCACGCCTGGAATACCAAATGGAAACGTGGCTTTTGGTCTTATAATAAAGCTGTAGTTCAATGGGTAAAAGACAAGGATGTACATTATAACCACCACGATAATGGAGAGGCTCCTCACACACACAAACACCCACCTACCCTCAATGATTATGCCAATTGGTCCTAAGGACTGAGAGCCAGTCGGTGGGTGAGATTATAAACACCAACCACCCAAGGTGAACAGGGATACCAGGCTCATTTTATTTACTGTTTTTCAAAGTAGTTGAGAATACTGGGTGAGAAGCACATTTCTAAAGGAAGTCTAAGCAGAATCAGCAAAACTAGAGCTGGCAGGCTAGTCCTCTAAAATCTCCCTGAAACGATGGAATTGTTCATTTTCCTTCCTGTCTCTCTCTATTCCATAGTCACTCCATGCTCTTCCCTTCCATTCTTACATCCTTTTCCCAGCCTGGGTGCACATCTGGCCATTGCTAGAGTAGTTTGTTTTCAGTGTATTTGTTTTCAAAGTATTTTCCATCAGGAGGGAAAAATCCTTCCATATTCTTTATCAACATATTTTATCTTGAAAATTGTCAAACATGCAGAAGCAGAGGAACAGTACGATGACCCTTTGTATGCCAACAGATTCAAGTCAGTTACCAAGATTTGCCACACTTGCTACATCCGGCCCCCTCTTTTTTTTTTTTTTTTTTTTTTTTTGGTCAAAGTAAAGATCTCAGCCATCGTGTTGTTTCACGCTTATTTACTTCAGGATGCACCTCTACAAATTATGGAGATCTTTCAGATAATCACAATGCTCTTATCAGACCTAATGAAATGAACAGTAACTCCTTGGTATCATCTGATACCCAGTCCATAATGAGATTTTTTTGATTATCTCAAAATAGCCTTTTCCTAGTTGGTTTATGTCAATCAGGACGGAGACAAAGTCCACACATTACACTGGCTGTTCTGGCTCTTAAATCTTTTAAATCTCAGTCCCTGCTTCCTCTCTTCCTTCATCACCCTCCCACCCCCATTACATGTTAAAGAACATTCTTTTAATGACTTGGAAAAATAATCATGGAGTACTCTCAGGAAGGACTTGGAATAACAAGGTTGAGGACAGTTACCTTGGCCCATTTCAATTTCTGTGAGAATTTTGCCAGAATATTTCAGATGGTTCTCTCACTTTTATTGTTAAGCATTTTGGAAAGAGATTTCTCAGCCTCCATAGCTAAGCCAGTCTCATATCATTGAAAAGACAGACGTGTTTTCTTATATCTAACCAGTATCCTTCCTAATATAGGTCAGGCCTTTCCCCCTTGATCTGACTTCAGTAGAACCAAGAGGTCTTTAGTTATACTATGGAGTTCATGTAACCCCACCTATGTCCCTCAGTGATTTATTTATTTTTATGGTGGCGGTTCTGTTGTTTTACAAATTTAAGCAAGAGGTCCATATAGCCTGGTGATTAAGAACACAGATTGCTGGATTTAAATCTCAACTCTGCCACTTCCTAGAGGTATGTGGCTTTGGAAAGTCACTTACCCTCTTGGCACCTCAGTTTCCATATCTGTAAAATTGGGATAACAATAGTACCCATCTTATAGGGTTGTTGTTGAGATTAATGCACACATACACACATTGCTTAGAATAAAGTGTGTCACATACTAGGCACTTATATGTGTTAGTTATTGCTGTTATAGCATTAATATGTCCTTGTTGTAAAAACAAGAAAGTCAATCAACCTCAACTTAATGATCGATAACCCTTAGTTTTCTTTAGATGGTTTTGAAGAAGAAAAACATGTAAATAAAAGGAAAAGGTGAATAATTTGTGAAACTGTATAAAAGTTCTGTTTTCAGTATCAGGAACCATTCTCTGGATCGTGATCATTTTTTCCCCAGAAAAGTTGAAATGTCATGGTTAACAGCATTTCAAGTGAAATCAGCTTAGAATAGAGACTAAGAACGTAGGCCTAAAAATCAGTTGTAAGAGTTTGCCTCATTTCTCTGTTTTGGATGAATAATGTTTATTAAACTTGCATAATTAAATGAAAAAGCACAAGAAACTATTTTAACAGTCATGTCTGAATGCCAGCAAATGTTTCAAAGAACAAACGTAAGCTTGTTTTAACAATTCTCTACAAATTTCCCTCCCGCCACTTATCCCCCCCAAAGCAGCCTTTGCAATACTAGCGCTCAGGCCTGGGCATAAAGGGCCGAATGTGAAGGGTATAAAAGAACCCATTGTCTAGGCTGCTCCTGGGTGATGTGAGGACCTCGGAGGTGTGGGCCCAGCAAGGAGGAGCTAGCTGGTCCACAGTGCCTCCTCAGAGCCCGGCTGCCATGCTGCTGACCAAGGCCACTTAAGCTGACGAGTTGAACATACTCTTAGAACCTCGTGGCTAAACAGACTGAAGTCCTGGAAGTCAAGTGACTCAGGTCTCACAGGAAGGAAAGATGGGAACTCAGTTTGACCTCCTCCTGGTCCAGAGTTCTCACCTTCATTCTGCACAGAGATGTTAACAGGGGTTAAGAAAAAAGGATGATATGGCCAAAAGGCTTAGGAAACACTGGGTTACCTATGTTAAGCAAGTGTCTTTGCTGAAAGGCTCTGAGCCCTCAATATCTTAAAAGGGGGGTCATCATGCAGCATTTCTCAGATTTATTTGAACATGGAACCCCTATCGTATTGAATATGCTTTGGCTAATAAAAACTCCCTCGTGCAGTTCTTTTCTTAAATAGAGTACTCGACACAAGAATAGAGGGAGAAAGTAATAGCATAAGCTCGTAGTATTTATAATAGTCATCCTGACCTGTATTTGAACTGGGGGTTATACATTCTCCTATTGAGCTAGCAGTGGCAGAGGAAGGTAGGGAAGGAAAGGTAAGAATTGATTAAACTGCTTATTTAGTGGGTAGAGCTAAGAAGAGATGGCCATATTTTATTGTCTATTTTCAATTCCTTGAATCATACAAGGAAGAGGTGAATTTTTCTTCTGACTCCGCCTCTTGTCTCATGCCTTCCTCCCTGGCCTACACCAATTTTGCTATTTCTAGAACCAAGTTAATCTATTGTTCTTTGCTAGGCATCTTATTGATCTTCTATGTTATTAATATTCACTTTTAGCTGCCAAATTAGCTCTAACGAGCCATTTATGTTTATTTTTAGCGCACTTAGAAAGCTGGGATGTATTATCCAGATCGCATGCTGAATTGTATCTATAAGGAATTTGAAGTGTCTCCTTTCCCCTCTTTTTCCTGTTTCCCTAACTTTATCCCAAATGAAAATAAAGGAAGCCTTCAATTTATGAGCAGGCTGTTCCAATAGTTTTTGTTTTTGTTTTGTTTTTTTCTTTTTTGAAAACTCAGAACTTATGTTCCCATGAAAACAATGTTCCTAGGCTAGCCCAGTATAAAATAATTTTATCCATAGTAACTTTTAAAAAATTATCAAGAATTTCTTGTTGCCTTTTTAAAAGCTATTTATTTAGTTAGTTAGTTTATTCTTTTTTTGGCTGCATTGGGTCTTAGTTGTGGTATGCGGGATCTTCGTTGAGGCATACGGGATCTCTCCTTGCGGCGTGGGCTCTTCGTCGTGGTGCACGGGGTCCGGGGCGCGTGGGCTCTGTAGTTTGCAGCACGCGGGCTGTCTCACTGAGGTGCGTGAGCTCAGTAGTTGTGGCGCGTGGGCTTAGTTGGAACCCGCGTTCCCTGCGTTGGAAGGCGGATTCTTTACCACTGGACCACCAGGGAAGTCCCCATAGTGATTTTTTAAAATGCACGTTTACAACAAAAAAGAAGCAGTTTTATTTCAATCATCATAAAATGTATTCACCCACTTTTTAAACAGGTACTCCTCTCTCCTGCTCCGACTTACTTGCTGGAATCAGTGACTTACTTTGGGTTTCTCCAGGGTTGTGGAAGCAGTGTAGTGTAGGATTAGATGAAGAACTTTGGAGCCAGATTGCTGAAGTCTGGGCCCCTGATAGGTAGGCTACTTGCCTTTTCAGTGACTCAGTTTCCACATCTCTAAAATGGGGACAATGATGGTAAGGTAACTATCTCATAAGGTATCCAGTACATAGAACAGTGATAAATAAGTGTCTGCTATCATCATGATGATGGTGCAAATGGTGGAGATGGATCTAATAGGAGTAGTGGGGTTGAGGACGGGGCTCAAACCAAACCGAATTAAGTAGAAGTACTAGGGTCAGTGATACCAGGAAGTAGGTACGTGATTTTAGGAAAGTGAAGCCGGCCAGAGAAGAGAAAGAAGGAAGAAAGACTCTCAAAGTAGTTGTGACTTGGAATAGCATTAGGAAAAGAAGGACTCAGAAAGGGAAGGAAAATTCTTGGGTCATTTTTTAAAAATGAGAAAAAAAATGATGTAGGTAGATGGTTTTGCCATTTTTCAGCTTTGAGACCAAGTCTAATTCCTTAGCTACTTTGAACATGAGTTTTCTTATTTTATAAACTGAGAATAATAGTATTAACCTTGCAGGACTGTATAAAGTTTAGAATGATGTGTCTGAAATGCCTGGTTCATAGGAGACGGTCAATAAATGGTAGCAATTATTCTCATGTAAAGGTTATGTTGCCAAAGTACTTCCAGGCAATCAGTCTTTATTTTTTCATCCCTATTTCATCTCTCTTATATTAGTAATCCATGCTCACTTTTGAAAAATAGAAAATTAAAAAGTTAATTTGTCCAAGATCACAGCTACAGAATGGTTAAATTGGGATTCGAAGCTTGCAAGTATAATTCCAAAGCTCTTGCTCTTAAACAACACATAAATTTGTAAATCCCAAGGGAAATAGTATGACTGTTTCATTTCTTAAGGCTCTACACACAGAAAAGAAACAGTATTCTGTTTTCCATACTTGTCTGTTTTATTTCTATGTAACTGATTGGGCACTTTAAAAATGAAAAGGTGACCCCTATCTTTGCTTTCCATGCATCAAATCTTGTCCAGGAAATATGTATCTGGCTTCAGTTTGTTTCACTGGCAGTTATGTTCCCAGCAATTCTCCGAAGATGGAATTTTGCCTTGTAACCTGACCCAAGCCTAATAAACTTAGGTAAATTAATGAGAGTGAGCCAGTTTTTACAGAAAAGCTGACTCCAGTAAAAGGTTCCCCCCCCACCCCAAGTCAGTTTTTTATTTGTATTTCATCTTGTCTGTGTGGTGTTTGGCCCTCGTGTTTGCAAGTTTTGCAATTTCACTGTCTAACAAGCAGTAGCTGATAGGAGTTTTAATCAAAACCTTCACCCTTCTTAGTGCTCAAGTAAATATGATCAGTTTTCTTCCATCCCCTCAGAAACAGGCTCCCTCCCACTCCAACATAGCTGTTCCACACAAGAAACCAAGCACGCAAATCCTAAGCAAAGAGAGTCCAGTGCCAAGGCTTATTTCTTTTCTCTCTATTCTGCGAAATATTTATACACTGTTTATTCAATAGCAAACTGTTTGAAGCCATTATAAGCAAACCCAGAAATAGGTGCTTTATATCTTCTATATTAGCAAAAACCTCGTGGCCAAATGCACAGACAAAAATCAGCCATGAACAAGATTTCATGGTGAAATTATTATTATTATTATTATTATTTTATTTTCGCGGCACACGGGCCTTTCACTGTTGCGGCCTCTCCCGTTGCGGAGCACAGGCTCCGGACGCGCAGGCTCAGCGGCCACGGCTCACGGGCCCAGCCACTCCACGGCCTGATGGGATCTTCCCGGACCGGGGCACGAACCCGTGTCCCCTGCATTGGCAGGCGGACTCTCAACCACTGCGCCACCAGAGAAGCCCGCGTGGTGCAATTATTTTATGTGTATCTGAAAACGATGTTTTTAACATGGCTACTGTTTTGTTCTAGCCTTTCAGTTGTTTCCACGTCTCCACCTTGCCCCTATCTAGCAAAAGACAAGGCTCCTGTTTGCATTAGGGCATTTACATAGGCACGTCTTTCCTGGAGAAATATGGCAGCAGCTAAGATAGCACAGGCCTTGTTAATACTTAACACTGAATAAACAGGGCAGGTAATGACCATTGTTAATACTTCCAAATGCAGTACAGCAACACAGTTGACAAAGGTCAGGAGGAAAATAAATAGCACTGCTGTTTGCAGTGGGAAGAACTCTCTGAAATGATATGTGAGAAAACAAGAGGCTGGCATACATCCTGTGTCTTAAGGCCTTTGTCCCTGGGAGTACTGCCGAGCTCTCTCATAACTGCTGTTTAAGGCAGTCTCAGTACTGAGAAAGATGGCAACTTCATGGCAGACTCTTAGTACCAGGAAATCCTCACTTTAAAATACCCGGGTCCTTAATATTTCTCCAGGAAAATGAAGCAGTCAGGTTAACCTACCTAAATATTACATTGCAGGCAGCCTTTTATGCCAGCTTCACTGGGGACACTCCTAGCTGCCCATTGCACACTGAAGCTACGTGATGTATCTTTTTGAGGACCTTGAAGTGTTTGCTGTAAAGGACTTTGGTACTTCCAAGAGTAGCTCACGGGAGACACCTGTTAGAATAGGTGGTGTTTTCTGCAAAGATGCTTAAGCTTCTAGATTGTATAGCAATGGAAAGATGAAGCTCTAAGATAGATTTGGGGCATCTCCAGGGAGCTTGCTCATCCTGTTGACCATGTTCATAAGTGAGAATCAGTTATCGGGGTGACCAAGGAGGTGCCCATTTTCCTATGCCAGAGGTTTAAGAATCTGTTCGTTCATTCATCCATTCATTCATTCATTCTCATTCTTTCATCACTCTTAGTTATTCACTGAGCATCTGCTATGGATCAGGCCATTTTCTCAATGCTGGCGATAAAATAGTGAACAAAATATCATCCCTGCCTCAAAGAGTTTTAGGTCCATCGGGGCAGGCAGACAAGTAAAGGGGTAATTACAATATGGTGAAACAATTACAGAACACATGAGGTATGTTTCATCCAGCCTTCTGAGCGATCTGGGAAGATTTCACAAAAAAATTGTCTTTGAAACCCAAAGATTTAGTAGGAGATAGTCAAAATGTTGTGTAGGGTAGTTTTCAAGACTGAGAAAACACACCAAATCCCTGGAAAAGAACATAGCTGGTTAGGGGAACTGAAAGTAGTTCAGCATGGCTGGAGGATAGAGTTCAAGGGTAACTTAAAAATGGGTCAACAGAAACCAGTTGGAACCCAAGTTGGTCAAGAAGCTGAGGTTTAAACAATTTGGAAGAGAAAAAAAAATCATCCTCCAATTAATCATTTTTCATATTAACAGTTTAAGCTGAGAGGTTAAGATTTCATCTTTCTTTAAATAATTTTTCATCTTTTAGTTTTTTTGTGTTTTAGCATTTTTAGTTTATTGTCAGTTATTACTGCTCTTTGTTAATTACAATCATGAAAAGTTGAGAAAACATATAAATGCCCAACATTAGGGGATTAGTTACGTAAACTGGCAGCAAACTAAAAAACACTATTTACAATGAGGAAAAAATTATAAGAAAGGTTTGAGGAGTTATTCATTTTCCAACCCATTTTTAAAAGTTATTAAAACATGAGTAGCAGAGACCACTTCTAATTCATCTTCTTGCCTCCCTCAGTACCTGATAACAGACTCTCAAAAATGCTTGTGGACACATTCACAAATGAAAGGGGAAACATGGCCTCAAGAGGCTGTTGGATATTCCCTTTCACACAAAAATAATTAACTGCAGAAAAAGAATTGCATGAAATTGGACAAAACTATTTTGATGAATGTAATATTTGAAATTAGTAATTCAGGGTCAAATAATTGTCCTATGCTTTTTTCTATTCCTTTTCATTTAGTGAAATTAATATATTAAGAGAAACAAGATGTTTTCCTTATTTAGAACATTTACTCTGTCACTGCTACAACAATATTGTTTGACTTATTTATCATATTCCACAAGTAGATATGTGGAATTAATTCACTTTCCACTATAACACTGTGTGTGAAGAGTTTTAATTTTTTTATGGTGTCTTATACATTTGTTTGGTTTTTGTTCAGTACATATATCAGCAGAAGTGGCTACATGGGGGAAAGGGACACCTAGAGGTTTTAAATTAGAATCAGGGTTAGTTCTTAAATTAAAATTTTAGGTTACTTGAACTTGGGATATCTACACCAGCACTTGTGTGTAGACAGCCTCTTAGATTTGGTAGAATGTTAGCTGACCCTGACTAGCACTAATCTTCATGTCTCTTTTGATTTTTCAAATTAAACTTTTAATTTTGAGATGATTGTAGATTCACATGGAGTTATAAGACATGATTCAGAGAGAACCCATTTATCCTTAGCCCTGTAGTACAATATCACAACCAATATATTGACACTGATACAGTCAAGATAGGGAACATTTCCATCACCACCAGCATCCCTCACATTGTCTTCTTATAGCTACACCTTTTTTAACCCTGGCAACCACTGACCTGTTCCCCATTTCTGTAATATTGTCACTTCAAGAATGTTATATAAATGGACTCATGCACTCTGTAACCTTTTGGGATTGGCTTTTTTTACTCAGTGTAAGTCTCTGGAGATTTGTCCAAGTTGTTGTATGTATCAATAGTTCATTCCTTTTTATTGCTGAGTAGTATTCCATGGTATGGAAATACCACAGATTTTTTAAACCACTTATTTCTTGAACGACATTTGAGTTATTTCCAGATTGTGAATAAAGGTACTATGAACAATCAGGTACAGGTTTTTCTGCTGTCATAATTTTCATTTCTCTGGGATAAATGCCCAGGATATTACAATCGCTTGATCGTATGGTAGTTGCATGTTTAGTTTTTTAAAAGAAACTGCCAAACTATTTTCTGTGGCAGCTGTATTACTATACCTCCCCACCAGCAATGTGTGATTGATCCAGTTTTCCTGTATCTTTGCTAGCTGTGTTTTGAGAATTCTTACTGCTATGTTTTGAGAATTTTTTTATATATTCTAGATACAAGTCTTTTGTCAGATAGGTGGTTTGCAATTATTTTCTCCCAATCTGTAATTTGTCTTTTCATCCTCTCTTTTAAGAGTCTTTCACAGAGCAAAAGCTTTTAGTTTGGTGAAGTCTGATTTATTCATTTTTCTTTTACTCATTCTACTTTTGGTAGAAAGTTTAACAACTTTCTGTCTAGCTCTGGATCCCAAAGATTTTTTCATTCGTTATGCTCTAAGATTTAGTTTGACATTTTACATTGAAGTCTGTGACTCATTTTGAGTTAATTTTTGTGTAAGGTGTGAGGTTTGGCTCAGAGTTCTTTTTGTCCCCTCCAACCTATGAGTGTTTAGTTGCTCCAACCCGTTTGTTGAAAAAATTATCCTTCCTCCATGAAATTGCTTTTGAACCTTTGTAAAAAATCATTTGAATATATTTATGTTGTATGGATGTATTTGGGGGTCTTTTATTCTGTTCCATTGACCTACTGTCTATCTCTCATACTGCTACTGCAGTCTTGATTACTGTTAAGTCTTGGAATTAGGTAGACTGATTCCTTCCACTTTATTCTTCTTTTTAGAAATAATTTTAGCTGTTTCAGTTTCTTTGTGTATTTATATAAATTTTAGAACATTCTTGTCATTACAAGAAATCTTGCTGAGATTTTGATAGAAATTGTATTAAACTTCTATATCAATTTGATGAAATTGACATTTTTTACTATGTTGAATGTTCCAATCCATGAATTCAGCAAGCCTCTCCATTTATTTAGAACTTCATTGATTTCATTTATCAGTGTTTTTAGTTTTCAGCATATAAGTCCTTACATGTTTTGTTAGATTTACATCTTTTTCATTTTTAGTGATTCTAAATGGCATTATAGTTTTAATTTTGGTGCCCACATTTTTTGCTGGTATGTAAACATATAACTGTATTTTTGTATGTTAATTTTATATCTTGCTACCTTGCTGGTCTCACAAGTTCTAGGAACTTTTTTTGTACCTTCCTTACAGTTTTCTACCTAGCCAATCATGTCCTCTGCAAACAGGAACAGATCCTTTTTCATCTGTATACCTTCTATTTCTTTTTCCTGTCTTATTGCCCTGACCAGCACTTCTAATACTTTGTTGACTAACAGTTGTGAGAGCAGACATTCTTTCTTTGTTCCTGATTTTAAGAGAGAAAGTACTCAGTCTTTCAACATTAAGTATATGGTATTTTATAGATGCTCTTTATCAATTTGGAGAAGTTTCCCTCTATTCCTAAAAATTAAGGATTTGAAAGAGTAAAGAGGTTTGAATATTATAAATCTTATAGGTTATTGTTGTTTAGCTTAAGATATTCTCATAGAGTTTATCTTCTTGCTAGTTGGATATATCTTCAGGACTTATGCAAAACAGGACAACCCAGAGAGGTAGATGTCCTTTTTATTGCCATTTCATAAGAGATTTAAAATTTCTTTTTGCTTTTTATATTTGACTTTGATTCCTTTCTCTTTCTGTTTTTTTTTTAACACATCAATAGACAATACCTTTGCATCATAATTGACTAATGGAAGCCTTTTAATTCACACTTTAAAATAATATATATTTATAATGAGTATACAAAAATATTTCAAAAAGCTATCCTAAAATTAGTTTCAGAGATTCAAATTAATGTTTATTTGATTTATACTTGCCTCCTTTTCACTTGAAATTTTGTTTTAGAATGTGCAGCTTTACTTTATCCTATAAAATTAAATATTGCCAGACCTACTCATGAAGATATCTGTTTCTTCAAGGCAGGCTATGAACACAGAACAAGTATATCTTCAAGTTATAAAAAAAAGCAACAACAAAAAGTTAATTCATATAAATTATATTCCATTGTAACCCACTGTGTCACTCAACAATATAAAAATGCTTTTCCTTACATATTCTTCTATATCATCATCTAGACTCTAAGCACCATGAAGGCAGGTGTCATTTCTTTCTTACTTAGCTCATTCAAATGAGGCATTCATTTGCATTTGTTGAATGACTGAATAATTTCTGATGGCTATGTAGTATTCCATTGTTTGGATACACCATTGTTTATTTAAGCAGTCCCTTTATGTTGGACATTTAGGCTGTTCCCAGTTTTTGCAATGATAGACATATAACTAAATCTTTGTACTCCCTCCTGCTTTGATGAACCATCTCACTTCAAATTACGTTATGTCTTCATTAGACTTTTAGACATCCCGTATAGTGTCTTGTCATTTTAATGACTCCACTCTCTGGTTGTTTGGTTGGATACTTATGTCAAGCTTCTTAACAAATGAGCATATGGCATTACTTCACTGTTCTACTACAGTGTTGGGAAGTCAGAACAGTGTTGGATGGTGAGCTCTTTAGAAGAATTGAGAAAGAGGTTGACCAGCAAAGATTTAAAACCTGTAACTAAAACGTGTAAGACTAATTTAGCAGAAGATCATGGAAAGGTGGTTGCAAATTGTGTAGCTTCTGCAGTGCTGCTCCTGCAGAGACTGGCTTTGCCCATATGACCAGAGGAAGTCTCCTCACACGCTGAAGTGTTTTCAGAACAGTTGAAGGTGTAGTGGAGTATACACAGCACTTCCGTCGGAAGAGGCAAGGAGTCCCAGCACCATTGTTAACATATATTTATTGACTATACCTGATGGTCAAGAAAGGATCTCTTTTGGGGACTGTGGAGAGGCACATAGATACCAAAAATATGATGCTTGTCCTCAAATAACTTAAACCATGGCTGGGGAGGCAACGCTGGAGTGCTGTGGTAAGAGCTCAGGCTGCAGAATTAGATACATCTGGGTTTAAGCCGTGCCCCTTTCTGGATATATGGCTTTGAGAAAGTTATCTAACTTCAATAAACCTCGGTTTATTCATGTGTAAAATGGAATAAAGATACTATTTAAGGTTATTTTGAAAAATAAATAGAAAAAAATGCATGTAAGACTCTTAGAACAGGGCTTGGCAAGAGGTAATTGTAAATTTTTTCTTAAAAAGAGAAAAGTGGCACAGAAGGATGTATGGCATTGTGTCAGAGATAATATAGAATTTCAGAGGGCAGAGGGATTGCGTATGGCTGGTGAGATGAAGGAAGATGCCACAGAAGGAAGCAGAGTCTTAAAGGACAGTTGGAATTGTAGGTGGCTGAGAAAAAAATATGAGACGTATTCCAGAGAAAGGGAAGACATGAGTCCGGGAAGAGGAAGAATGGCAAGGTGTGTTCGTGGGGTTGTAGGTAGATCAGGTGGCAAGGGTGAAGAGCTATGTGGGTGCCCCTGGCAAGCTAAGCATCTGGCCCCTTGAATATTTGTTGAACATTTCCTAGTGGGAGAGTAAGGGGAAAATGATTTTCTATCAATAAGATCAATATACTTTTCTCTTCCTGTTTCTATATGTTCAAAATAAGATGTCTAGGGACTTCCCTGGTGGTCCAGTGGGTAAGACTCCGTGCTCCCCAATGCAGGGGCCCTGGGTTCGATCCCTGTTTGGGGAACTCGATCCCGCATGCCTGCCGCAACTAAGACCCGGCACAGCAGAAATAACTAAGTAAATGAAAATTAAAAAATAAATTAAGATGTCTATTACATGCTCTGAATGCAGCATGACATTTTAACTTATTTGGACTTGTCTTTCATTTTAATTTTCTTTCATCACTCAAAATTGGATACAGTTAGCTGTACCCACCATGGATGGAGGTAATCTACATGGTTACAGACACGTGGTCTCTTTGCTCGAGGCATTGTTTGCTTTGATGGGAGTGGGTCTGGTTTACATTTCACTAGCGAGTAAGGAGTGTGAGGGTAGAAACCCGAGTTAACTGGCATTGGATTTCTGATTTATTAGTGGTGTTTCAGTGCCCCCTATGGGATGGTGCCAGAGCAGCTGTCTCATTGGGTGTCTACATATCTGGACAGTGAAGGATGAAGGAGGGCAGTAGAACCCAGAGCCAGAGAGGTAGGTTAGAGCCAGACCCTGGGGAGACTTGACTCACTGGTTAAAAAAGTATGGCTTTTATTTGTTAATAAAATAAACAAGTGCCCAGATGAAATTTAGGAACACCTTTTTGGTGGTGAAGGGCGTGGGTGAATGAAGGCAGAAAGCTCCCTTGGTGGTAAATTCAGAAATATAGGTATAAGGTCATAAATGCTGACTTTGGATGGGAGTACAGCAGCTGGAAGGAAAAAACTGAGAGCTGCAGGCAACCCAAAGAAAGAGCTGATGTGCTGGATGGCTGATGATACAGAGGAAGCTGGGAAGAGAGAGTGAGGCGGGACAACGGAGATCACACTGACCTTCCAGGTATGTCTGTCACCACAGCCTATAACACTCACAGTTTATGTCTTCTGGCAAATACGATATAATAGATTGTCATACATCAGGGAAGCGGAAGCTTAGATTTCAGAAGCAAAACTCATTTTTGAATCTAAACAGCACTCCTTTCATCTTCTTTTCCTCACTGAATTAGCTCCAAAGTAAAATTTTGTTTTGGTTGTCAAACTTGCAGGAATTGTTTTTCAAACTTTTCCATTTTAAGGCCCCTTTCTTACCAGAAAGCTTGTCTGATTGAAGAGTTATTAAATAATAGGTGACTGCTTAAAAACTCAGTAAGACTTTTTTTTTTTGAGGTTTATGTTACTTCTCTAATATATGTAAAAATCAATTTAGACTTACTAATTCAGAAGTTTTGATAATTTAGGCAAGAAGAAATTTTCATTGTAATTCTCCATGAAAAAGGTTTTCCTCCCTTTTCCCTTTTTTTTTTTTTTTTTTTTTTTCCAGAGGTAGAATGTTTAAGATGGGTTGACTAAGAGAATAAATTGTTTATAGCTCTTTGGAAAAGTGAGTAATATGCTAATGAAAGCATCTCTCCTCCACATATGTAGAAACTTGCCAGTCTACCGATGGACGAGAGGTTAGATGTATATAGCCAAATGTTAAGCGCTAAGAAAAATCATTAGGGCCCTTAGTGTATGTGACCCAAAAAGGGAAAAAAACCCCTCCTTGGAGTATAACTAATGAATATCCTTTCTCTGCTTTGTAAAGTCATCAGAATAAAGTGTTTAGGGCCTATATATCTCTTACACATTATTTAATGGGATCATTATTTCATTTATTTCCCTTATTTCAAATTAGAAATAGCTTCGTTTTGTTTTGGTTTTTGTTTTTTGTTTTATTTTGCGGTACGCGGGCCTCTCACTGTTGTGGCCTCTCCCGTTGCGGAGCACAGGCTCCGGACGCGCAGGCTCAGCGGCCACGGCTCACGGGCCCAGCCGCTCCGCGGCATGTGGGATCCTCCCGCACCGGCGCACGAACCCGCGTCCCCTGCATCCGCAGGCGGACTCTCAACCACTGTGCCACCAGGGAAGCCCAGCTTCGTATTTTTTATACAGTGTGTTCCCCGTTCAAAATATTTTGACACTTATTTTGTTTCGACTGATCCTAAAGGATTTTTCCTAACATGAGCCGATCTTATGAAACTGTTGTGGATATGTGAGTATACTCAACAAAATGCATTCAAGTAGGTGCCTTAAGGACTTAATGCTTGGCAACACATGTTTTACTGATTTAGTTCTAGTTAGTCATGTGCTTGAAAACAGCATCTCTTTTAATAAAAAATTCTTAGTTCTAATTTTTAAATGGTTTAGACCGATCTTCCCCCTACAAAGAGAATGAATTAAAGAGCATATACAACTATACTAGCAAATAAGTATATATTTACATATTCAGTTTGAATGAATGCTAACATTTAGAAAACACTTCTGCCATATGGCACAAACATAGATGTGTGTGTGTGTCTATATAGGTGTACTCATCAGTGGTACAAATTTCCAATCACCCCAGTCAAAACATCTGATTTAAATTTGTTCCTCCTGGGCTTCCCTGGTGGCGCAGTGGTTGAGAGTCCGCCTGCGGATGCGAGGGACGCGGGTTCGTGCCCCGGTTGCGGGAGGATCTCGCATGCCGCGGAGCGGCTGGGCCCGTGAGCCATGGCCGCTGAGCCTGCGCGTCCGGAGCCTGTGCTCCACAACGGGAGAG